>NC_080607.1:17303954-17607287 GCF_027887145.1 Ammospiza caudacuta
CTAGATAAGAACCTAGTTCTTATTCTTCACATGACACTGCAATCCTAGTAAATCAGTGAGTTAAGGAGTTATTTACTCCAGGTTCTAAGAGGGAAAAAAAAAGCCAATTTCTGCTCATAAATGTAACTGTAAAGAAGGTTCCTCCAAACTTCCAGCAAAGCAAAATCCCTGACTGAGCAGATTTTGGCGCCCTGTCAGTTTTCTGAAGGCTACTTTACATATAAAAAGTTACACTGGATTAACAAAATTATGTGGTTTTAAAAGAGATAATTAAAGCAATACAGCTTTATGTGAAAATACCCTTGAAATAAACTTAACCTAGTTTATAGAAGTTTAGCTGCACTGCGTAATTTACAGCACAGCTGTAAATTGCAGTGAAAATGGTTGGCAGCAGCAGGCTACAACACACTTACTTGTATCAGCACAATGGTTTACATGAGCTGAGTTTAAACAGAGTATTAAACCACATCAATATCCATGCTGAGTCAAGCTCTTGCATCCTCCCCTTCTTGTTTTGTTAGTTTTTCTAGCCCAGTTGTAAAAACATCAAGTATAATTCAATAAATAAAGATATATCATAGCAAGGCAAAGCTAGGACACCTGGACACTGGCTGAAATTAATAAATTAATAAAGTGTGCTCTGGCATTCAAATGCAAATCTTTGGCTCCCTGTGTGAACTGAGTGAGAAGCTGCAGCTCCATTTGCTTCCTTCAGATAAAGCTCAGTGAATTAAAGGGGTCTGAGCAAGGCTCAGGTTTATTTTCATGTCATATAATACAAATGTGCTATAGGTACCTGTGAACAGAGTTGTGTAGAAGCAAGTATAGAAGCTGCCTGTTCCTTTCTCTGCCCAGAGTCTGACTGTGGTGAGGACAGGACCACTGGAGCATCACCCCACAGCTCCTGCCCCAAAACTCCAGGGCCAGAGCAGGCTCCATAGCAGCACAACCCTTAAGCAGGTGCTGAACTTTAATTACCTGCTCCAGTCTGCAGTCCTGAGAGGTTTATGAGCCCTCTGTAATGGCTTCTGCTGTAAATACCAATCTCTGACTTCTCCAAAATAAGAGACGCTGGAAGCACAGAGCCAAGCTTTGCTCTCAGGTGGGAGTTTGTCATGGAAGGAAGAGATTTGGAGAGCTGTAGGATTGGGAAGAGCCAAAGGATGAGGTTTGGGCTGTTGTTTGCCATCCTGGGAGCAGTTTCAGGCTGAGGTGAGGCTTGTCCATCACCTGCTGCACACTCCTGGCACCTTGCTCAGCTCAGGCACTCACCCTCTGCCACCTGGCCCTGCCCTCCCAAGATCAATACACGGACCCAATGCATGAAAAAGAGCAGAACTCACAGCCATGACATGTTATTTTAAACCTTTTTATCCCCTTTCCATCCAAGGAATAGGACAGATGCTCAAGCTGCTGTTTGGACCAAAGTTAGAATGCTGCCTATTGTAAATTGTAAATTAGGTTGCAAAGACATTTCAACAACTAGTAAAACTACTCACAGTTCATCTGAAATTACATTTTCAGGATTCAGAACAAGTTACCTCATCATCATAAATGACCCAATTGTCCAAAACACAATAAGGATATGTCTTAGAAAGGGACAAAGAGGACATTATTTCCTTGGTCTCTATTAATAGGGATTCCCCCAAACAGAAGAATCATTTGAGTGGAGATATATTTGGAGGCAAATGAATAGGTCCTTCTAGTTATTCACAAGACTATACTGTTGAGAATGTAACAGTTGTTTAGGTTCCTTTTTTTTTTTTTCAATTGCACACTCTGGAGTGGTCTCACATGTGATTAGCTGTTTTCTTTCAGAAAATAAACTGCATTGTACAATGCATTATTTTTTCATTTTTTAAATGTGCCAAATCATTAGAGAGATGCCTAAGTGTCTCCAATATGAGCAGGATCCCTTGTGAAATAAAAAAGAATTTTTATCCCATAGAACCATCAAGAAATCTGAATATCCAGCTGGGTCTGATCCTCACCTCATCTGGAGGTAACCTTCCTGGAGGGGAATTTCTTTAGGCTCAGCAGAGCTGCTATCATGTCTGCAGCTCTGACACAGAAAACAATTTAAGGCCACTCAGAAACTTGAGCAGGAAGGCTGGAGAGTGCTGCTGTCACTGCTGGCAGTGGTACCTGGGGACACAGGGGCAGAGCAGGCAGGGGACAGCCAGAGGCAAAAATGCTTTGAGAATAAACATCAGGTCAAGCAGAAGGGAGACTCAATTTGAGGAGGAAAATCCATTTTGTAGCAGTGAGGACATAAACACCTCTAGATTTATTCTGTGTGTCCAGCAAAGATGAAGACATTTTTCTTTTTGCTGCTCAGAAAGCAAAGGGATTTACAATACACGTGTTCTCTTTTCTTCTACTCAGAAGATGCTGCACTGGCAAGAGATGGAGAAGCAATATCATGACAAAAGAGCAGTCCAAGCTTCCCTTGGTGCCCAGTAATTAACAGTTATTAATCTGGGCAGCTTTTAAGTGTGCCAGGGTAAGTGGGAGCAATGCAGTCCTGCACAGAGCTGCATGTGGCCAGATTCTCTGTTTTCCCAAAAGCCAGACAAACCCACTAGGAGCGCCCTGATGCCGTGTGAGGAAGGCTTCAAGCATCCAGTTTAACTTGTTTATGGCTGCTGTGGGTATTGCCAAGCTGCCCAGCTGTGGATATTGGGTATTGCCAAGCTGCCCAGCTGCAGCCCAGCTCCTGCGCTCAGGGATGGCTGCGGGTCAGCAGCACAGCCCAGGGGTTTGTATGTGGCCTCCAAGGCACACACAGATTTTCCTGACCTGTAGTGAAGTCCCTGTGCAAGTGTTTCAAGGCCTGAGGTGCCACTGAGGCCGCTGAGTCCTGATTTCCAAGCCCTCCATCCCAGTGTGGCTGTGGCAGCCCCGTGCTCACAGCCCAGCCCAGGCACTTGTTTCTCTCTAAACAGAGAGGAAGAAAGTTGCCAAAGTTTCTGGGAGAACCAGTCAAGACCCATCTGAGTGGAGTAGCTCGCAGCTAATGGATGCTGTAAAGTGCCAAACATGCTTCACCTTTACTATCTTCCCTTTTTACACAGCATTTTACTTTTTATAATGATGTTCCCATTATCTCGGCCCTATCTTCCCATCCCACAGCTACAGGCCATTAGCTATTTTTTTTTTTCCCTTTATAAAAAAAATTAATTAGAATTGAAAAGGTTGACTAATAAAGGAGAAGACTGTTTTCTTTGGCAGCCCTACTCACTTTATTTATGTTGGCATTGCAAGGCTCCATCCTAATACAAGATGCACCTCAGCTTGCATAATGCATCCTGCCTTCCCCCAGCAGCAGCTCTGTGGCACAGCTTGTCTGTCCTGACCTCTAATCCTTCTCCAGCCTCCTCTGGGTCAGAGGCACCACTCTGCCTTTCCTTGATCACAAAATAACCCCCCAAAACAAAAACCAAACACAACCCCTCAAACAATTCAGCGGAACACAGGAGCAGCTTTGTGGGTCAAATTGCTCTCAAATACAAGAGCTGCAGGAAAGGTGTCCGGGAATTTTGGACTGATGGGATTTCTGGGCAGCTCCAAGGAGGAGCAGGAGTTGAGTTTGTGAAGGAATTGCTGCCAGTGCCCAGTTCTGCTGTTCTGGCCCCTGAAAACTCCCAATCTGTCAGGTGGAAGTGCTCGCACTGCCTTTATATTCTTCTCTTGGGAAAAACAATGCTTGTTCCAAAGCATTCACTGATAAATATGGAGGGGAATCCTGCTTTTCTGGCAATTTCACAAGATTTCCCTAATCTTATTCTTAAATTGGTCTTTCCCATGATTAGAAAATACATAAATAAAACAATCCTTCAGGTAAGAAATAGGCAGAAGTATCGTGGGACAGGGAGTTTTAATAAGCTCTTTCAAAGCTTTACTTTTGAAAAAATGTTTCCAGAATATTATCTATAAAATCCACAGGTCCACCTGATTGCCTGTTACCTGGGTTGCCTTTGCAGAAAGGAAAAAAAATTCCAATAATTATGAAATTATGAGATCTAGAGGAAGAACCACTGAAAAGAGTGCTGAGGTTGAAACTGCTGCTTACAGTACAACATGGACACGTGGCTTGGTGACATTTTACCTATATCTGGGTACATTTACATCATTCCTACCTGCAAACCTCATTATCAGACAACAAATTATTCTAAAACATCACTGCCCAAAGTTTTCACTATGTACTGAGATTAAAATTATCTGTATACACACAATGGGTTTTCAATTTACTCATCAGCTGCTTGATAAACCACAGTACTGAAAATGAGACAAATAAAATGGTTTGCAAATACTTCCATCTGCCTATTAAGCTTGATTAACACTCCCACAGATGCAGTAAAAAAATCAAATAATTAAATCAGTTCAGTTTTAAAAGCAAATAGGTCAAACAAATTACATATGGAATCTGGCACTGCTGAAGAAGGATAAGTACATGCTTAGATTAATAAGTAATTACCCATACAGCAGCAATGCCTTAATTTCTGACCACTAGATTTTTGTGAGTAATTTAAATTACATCTGTACAATGTGGAGGGGTTAAAGGTACAATCTGTGCTGGTATCCCAGTGGCAGTTATTGGATACCTCTCAAGGTTTTCCCAGACACACAGAACTGCAGGAATTGCACTCTGTGAACTGCAGATGCGTTTGCAAATTGAATATCAGGAATTAAATTGTTCTGACGGCTGCCCTTGCTCTACACCTGAGGCTGACACAGCCACCCCTGCCCTCTGGGAGCGCTGGGCAGCTTTCATCCTGCAATAATGAGGCAGAAAGCATGGATCCAAATATCCAAATTGCCAGCATCCAAGAGAAGACTCTGGGTTTGGATTTTTCCTTCCAGTGGCACACACAGGCAGTCTGGTGAGGATGGATGGATGGATGGATGGATGGATGGATGGATGGATGGATGGATGGATGGATGGATGGATGGATGCATGGATGGATGGATGGATGGATGGATGGATGGATGGATGGAGCAGTGTTTTGTCAGAAGCAGCAGTCCCAGCACTCATCTATCACACCATGAGCTCAGCTTAGCAACCCCAGCTGAATTTCAGGATCCCTCAGGCTCAGAGAAAGAGGGACATGCCCTTGGCTCATCTTGCTCCGACTCCAGCTTTTGGATAACTCAGTGCCCTCTCAGTTCCTCGCTGCCCCCATGTGCTGCATACGGATTTTGTGCAATTAAATCACAGCTGGATGTTCGTCAAGGCAAATGTGCTGAAATTCAGGCACTGGGAATGCTTTTGCACAGATTAAACCTCCACTGCTCCCAGCACCCAGGAGACATTTGTCCCATGCTTTGTTAACCGCAGCAAAGAAGGTTCCCATCAGAGACCCCGGGATTTTGGGTGCCCGACCGTGACACTTCGGCACAGATCTGTCAGCTCTGGACACCGCAGTCCTGCTGCCTTCCCTGTGTTATCTGTGACAGACACAGGAGAGCAGAGCTCTCAGTGAGAGCTTCAGCTCCCAGCGCAGAGCCCGCATCCTCTGCAAGCGCACAACGAGAATTAAAAAGTGAAAAAACCCTCCGTAGTACAGAAAATTTCCCGTTTTCCTTATCCCGCTGAAAGTCTGGCTAAAGGAATACCTTCATCACTTCAAATTAGAGGTGTGGGCACTTTGAAAAAGCACAGCTTTTTCCTGAAGGAGTTTCTGGGCTTCTCCTTTCCCCGAAGCTTTTCCTGCAGGAGCTCCTCGGGGCAGGGGAGAAGCCCCGCAGTGGCAACACTTTCCGAGCGGAAAGTGTGTTCAAAAGTAGGGCTCCAGAGGTAAATAAAACTCTTTCGACAATAACGAAAGTAAATAATGAACTTTCTTTCGGTGTCAGTTTTGCTCTGTTAGTCGCTCCATAATGCGATGCTCTATAAAAGGCTTGAAAGAAGATTCCTTGTCAGCCTGCGGTGCCTGGGGGGAAAGCGAGCTGCTCAGCCCTCACAAGTAATTAAAGATAATCAGGGAAAAATGCGAGGGTCTGTTGTACTCTGCATTCCAAACCCCACCTACAACAGGAACAGCGCTCGAAATGATTATTTAAATTTAACCTTTTTTTTTTTTTCCCAGGGGATCGGTGGGGGGGGGTGGGGGGGTGGGATTTGTAATTGTTTTTCTACTGCCGTGCTCCCGAAAAAAGCAAGAAACAGTAAAAAATCAGATTCAGGAGGATCGATACTGACAGAAAGGCACTAGAAACTCTGAACTAGCTTTTGTGTTCTCCTGCCTCTGACAGATTTCTATCAGCAATGTTTACCTTCAGGTATATTAAATGACAGAGCCAAACCTGCTTCATCTCCTCAAGTGGGATTAATTTACCACAGAATATTTATAGGAACAAATAACAGCTTTAACAAATAAAAGAATAATAATTCTAATAACAGTATGTATAACAGGGAAGGTTTCCCAGGTACTTCATAGAGAGCAACTCCCTCTGGAACTTCATTTATCATGAGGAGCAGCGAGAGTTACAGCCTGGCAAATAACTTTGAAAAATCAAGCCACTTATTCAGGTGCAGACTCAGCAAGGGAACTGCTGAGTGTTGAGCAACTTGGGGAATCTGGTTGAGACTCTCTTTCATTTCTGGTGCTCTTTGAACTGCCTGGCACAAATCCTGCTCGCTGCACTCAGGGAAACCCGGAGCTGCCGGCTCTGACCACACAAGGGTGCCTCAGACCAAGGGGTGACATTGCTTGTGTCCTGCTGGCTGGGCAGGGGACAGAAATGAGTGGGAGACACCGGAAATAGAAGGTGAATTTAGATGGAGTCAGAGTGATGTTCTCCTAATTTATGGATGCTCTGCACCATGGAGCCACAGAGAGCAAAGGCAGCCTGGGTGACACAGCCTGGGTACAGCCCAGGTGACACTGAGAGTGTGAAGCTGCAGCCAGGCACACCCCAAACCTGCAAAGGAAGGGTCTGTGAACTCTGCCTCACATCCCCTGCTCCCCTTGCACTTGCCGAGCATCAGAAAATCCTATTTGACCTGCCCAGAGCTCCGTGTCCCAAGGATAAAACTCTGTGGGGCCAAAGAGAGGGCAAAGCCTGGTGTGAGGCAAAGGGAAATCCATGGATTTGGGACTCCTGAGTGCTGAGGATGTGCAAGTGCAGAGTGTAAGTGCTGAGCCTCCTGCCACCTCCCTGGCTGGCTCTGTTTGCAGCTGGAAAATGTGAAAACTGAGTCAGACACTTGGCACTGCCAAGGAAAGCACAGCTATTGTCTTTGAGGGCACTGACCAAGCCCTGGGCAGGTTTGGATGGTTGCTGCCAAGTTAATTCAGATTTAGCCAAAGAAGCAAAGGAACCATAAAATTGTGGCAAATAATCCATAACACACTGAAAGGTACAGTATCAGGGGTTTCTAGACTTCTTCGATTTTTGGACCTCAAACAATTTTCTAAACTGTTAGAAAGACCTAAGCACACAGACACGGGTACAGAAAATTTACAGTTCCTGACAATAGCTTTTGCTATTAGTAGGTGCTTTTTTTGTGGATTCCTTTGAAGTAGCCAAGAAAACCACATCACTGCTTCCATGATTCCACAGGCAACAGAAGATCATCAACTTCCAATCTATTTTGTCTAGTAATTGTACATGTTTGTTTCTCCCACACTCCGCTGATGTGGAGTTTAACACTCAAATATTACCAGTTAAATACAAAACAAAGCAAAACTGTTGATGCATTATTTCACAATAAGTAATATAAAACCATGAATAATGGGTTCCAAATGATGTAAACATGTGTTTAGAGTACTGCTTAGAGCACTGATGCTGACCTAGATTTGACCTTCCCAAGTATCCACAATCTATTCCTTCTTTAAAAATAAAAAATGTTGCCTAAAGGAAAGATTGTGTTGTCTTCACAAATGATGAGTGAGGATTCCGTGTGACCGCAAACAACAGAAATACTGTACAGGTCATAATTAAAATGACCTTATAAAGTATCCCATGGAAAAATATTTTCCAAGAGACTGGACTCCACTGAATTTTGTGTAGACCACACACTTTAATCCTGCTCCTACTGAAGTCATTGAGAGTTTTTCCATTGACTTCTATGTGCCCATGGTTTGGCCTCCATTAGCCATGCATGGAGCATATAATAAAAGCAAACATCAAAAATAAAAGTTGGTCTAAAGTTCCCTAAAAAGCATGCCCACAGGGAATTGCTGGGGAAAAATGCACAAAACAATTCTGGAGCGAGTGAGTTTGTGAAAAACACTATCCCACTTAAAAAAAATAAAAAAAGTCTGAGAAATTTAATTTAAGCCATATGGATGCACAAACCATGTAATTAATAAGGAAATGATGCTGATTGTTAATATAGACATCTGAAATCAGCCACAATGAAATCTCGTTATGTCAGGACTGCAGCAGCCTGGATTCAGACAGAACATGCAGCATCACACACTGGATATAATAGCATTACCAGGACATTCCTAACAAATTTTAGGCAGAGACAACGTCGCATCTTTTCAGCCTGGAAAAGCACTACGTCTACACAAGATGCAATTATTTTAATTCAGACTTTTAATGATCTATATAGAGACAACAATGGGCTGTTTGTTACCAGCTGAACCGGGGGTTCCACCCAGCCCAGCGAGACCTCGGGAGCCACCCTGGGCAGAACGGGGTGTGCTCAGATACATGAAGCTAATGAAAAATGGAGCAGAGAGCCCCAATCCAGGGGGTTTGCTCCCCAAAAAAGCGGGACGCCCCGTGTATTGTATGGCTGGGCACAGCACACGCACGCGATTCAATTCACGCGGCTCGTCCCCAAAGCCCCCAAAGCGGGGAGATGCTGCATCTGTCTCGCTCAGAGAGCGACTCAAGTCCTGCCAAATCGAGTGTGACCTTCAATCTGCCACTCTCATGGTGAAAGGCAGCGGAGTAAATTACTTGGCCTTCCCTTTCTATTGAGGGTGAATGCGAGCGGGCCGGCGGGACCTGCCGCCGCTCCATCGCCAGTGGCACCCCACAGTTTACACAACCCGGGCTGAATGCCATAAAAGAGGGGCTTCATTCACCGGGGGCCCGCATGCAAAAGAGACGCCCATTAGATCATAGTAATTATTCCATTGACATCACACAGTGCCACAGTGGGACGTGCAGGACTCATCAAACACTTCTCTTCACCGGGCCCGGCCGCTAATGAGGCCCAGTGGCAGCATTGTGCCTCCCATTTACTCATGGCCGTGCCTGCCTGCCAACAACAGCTCAGCCCTCCAGACAGGCTGCCCCTTTCAGAGCCATTTATTCCGCGCCCAACCTCTGACCTCAAGGGTTATGACATCAGCAGCCCTGATTTGTGATCATTTTTATTGGCGGACATTCAACTCTTGTTTCCTGTGTTTAACTCTGCCTCCCTTTTTTTAGCTAAACTTATTGGTTCTAATAGGCATCTGCCAAAAGACTATAAAGTAAGCCAGAGCTCGCACAAAGAGGCTTCTGATCTTGCTATAAAAAGCCCCACAGCTACTATTTATGCCAATAATAACAAGTAATTCATTATCTAGGTGCACAAAATCTGTTAACCACTAAAATGTTGAACAATTTGGAGCAGATGTCCAACAATTTTATGAGTTTTAATTAAAATGTTCTATGTATTTTCATCAATACACCTGGGTTTTTAAATTTACAAAGATGCTACATGGGCGCACAACAGTACTTTGGAAATGGTATTTTTTTTTCAGAGGGGGATTAAGAGGGGATGATTTGGGCTAATCAGATGCTGATTTGTGGCGAATTTTTTCCCCATTAAGGTGTTGATGCAAAATCAAAGAGGAATTAGAGCTGAGATTTAAAAAGACAGAGCTTTCTTGGGACAAAGCAACGATATTTCAGGAGTCAGTGAACTTCAGTTTGTCTGCTTGAAATAGAGAAGGGGAATTTGCATTTTGAAGCAGAGTCATTAATTTTAAAGCTAGTGTTCTAAATGGAAATTAAATATCTTTAGAGAACAGGTTCTAAAAACACATGTTTTTCATAATGCAGTTTGTTTAAGCACTGTGATTTCCATATAGCAGAAACAGGTATAATAACAGACAAGAGATTCTTTATCAAGAATGCAAATAATAATTTTCCAAAAATTTGACATTACAAATCACTATGCAAGCACATAATCACAAGTTTGCATGATTTATGTTTTTAAGCATTTGTTAAAAAAAATTTAAATGCTTAAGAAGCTGATACTGAATAAAATAAAAAATATTTTATCTCTGCTCTTTCATTTGGATAATGGGAAGGTTTTGGCCTGAAGTTGAAAACTAACTAGTTTTTTAAAAGGATGGTTTTCCCTCAATTATAATCATAAGCAAATTAACAAAAAAGAGGATCCTGTTCAGCTAATTTCAAACAGTTACAGTTGCAGATGATGATTTCAGGAAGTGGTTAAGTAATAGATTTTTTATTGTACCAGGAGGACTCAGTGTAACCAGCCCTACACAGAATCTTTGTAATGCAGCCCTTTCAGGGCTAATATGGATATTTAATGGATTGGATTGGGAGCTGTCACCAACCCCTAATGTATCTCTAATGGAATCTGAGGATTTACATTTGTTTCCCAGATAAGATTCTCATCCAGCTTCTCTTTGTAGTCAAGTCAATAATTTTACTCATTATTTGCTAATCTTAATTTCATCATCTCTGCCAGTATTACCTTTATTTACATAGCTCATTTTTTGACAAAAGCTGAGCTGCTGTACTTTGTGCAGCAGTACTTGGTGATTGCACTCTCTGCCCTAAATTACATGCAATTCACACAGTTTTGTACACAAAACAGGGAAATGCATGAGCATTCCTAAATGACCACGCATAGATATTCATGCAAGCAACAACCTGTTTTACATGCAGATGGCTTTAAAAAGCGGGACACACAACCCCCTCCCCAGCTCTTCTGGAAAAAAGGAAAGGAAAAAAAAAAAAAGCGGGGAGGAAAAAGAAAAAGCAAAATGAAAACAAAGAGGACAGGCTGGACTGGAGGCACAGGAGAGCTCCAGGGGCACCAGCACACTCTGAAGGTTTGTACAGCTCTGTGGATCTGGATCTGTTTAGATGCCAGATTGGGGAAGATTGAAAGAAATGAGAAACTCCACATTGCAGGTCAGCTGAGCCCTCTCCTCTCAGAACGACTTCCCTAATAAATACCTTCACCCAGGGCACTGTGATTGTGGCTGGTGGCCCCTAAGGGAGCAGGGGAGCAGGTCCATGGAGTACATGGTCCTTGAAAGTCCACTGGAGAAAACAAACTGCTTGGTTTGGTTATTGTGATGCACTTCTGCTGAGGGTGTGCCCTCCAGCTGGGAAGGCTGTGATCAGGTACCTGTATTCTATTTTTGTGGTGAATGTTGGGGGGGAATAAAAGAAATGGCCCTCCACCACATCCTTTAGCAAGAGACACCACTCTAATATATTTCATGTCCTAGGACAGTTTTCCTAGGTATTAAACCATACAGACAGAATTTTTAGTTAGATCAAGGAGTCACTTCCCACAGTCCTTTTGTAGGACAAAATTCTTGCTAATACAGCAAGCAATAGCCAATTGATTATATATTAAAAGCAACAATGCTATAAAGTTTTAATCTTTCTTCCTGGGCATGCAGAAAACTTCTCTGTACCAATGTTCAGATGCCATCCTCAATCACCATACAAACAACAACATATTTCCTCACAATATGTTGATATGAGACACCAATAATTTGTTTTGAGGAGACAGAAAAACTCCAACACAGTTTGAATGCTCTCAGCTCTGAGCACACTAAGAAACAGAATTATTTAGGAAAAGTAATGCCCTCATCCCTTATGAGATATTACGGGATTATAGAACAACTGAGTCTGGAAGGGATCTCTGGATTTTATCTGGTCCAACCAATGCTCAAAGCAGGAGCAGCCTCTGATCCCTGCTCTGGTTTGCCAAATTCTCCCTTGCACTGGGGATCCCTGGATGTGACACTGCTCTCCAGATGTGGCCTCACTGCTGAATAGAGGGCAAAAATCACTTTCCTGTACCTTGTGTCTTCATCAAGCCTATCACTCAGTTTTCCACATTATTTCCTCTCCACGTAACCCCTCCACCAGGTCAGTCACTGGTGCAGCTCTCCTGAGAACAAGGAAGGGACAGGAGGAGTTGGCACTGGAGTTCACCTTGCAGAACCTGATGTTGGAGTATATTTGGGAATGTATCCAGGCTGTCTTTTTCAGATCCCTCCATGAGATGCTGGCTGCAGAAAAGCTCCTTACACCCAGCTCAGTCTACAGCCAGGTAGAAGCTTAAAAGTTGGGAGCAGGAATCACCAAGGCACAAATACAGGACCTGACTTCACCCAGCTCCAAACTAAATCCAGACTTCAAAGCTCAACACGGAGCACAGCACATGGTCACAGTCTGCAAGGAAGTTGTGCACTGCTCTGCTGAAGGATGTTAATGCTCATCACCATTCAGAGCACTCAGACTGGGGAAAGCTTAATTAAAAACATCTGACAGGCCATGATTATATTCATACATAATCGTCAGGATGCCTGTACCTGTTATGCCAGATCTTCATACTGTAAATAATTAGCTAAAGGAAACCTCAGGAGGTTTCTTCAGAACACATACTTCACCATATTCTTACAGCATTTGCAATTTTAAAATCAGAAAATTGAAGTGTATTTTAAATAGGAAACACTAATAACAGAGCTGCTTGTTTTTTCCCTGCATTAAGAGCAGGATTAATTTTCAAGCACTGCTGCACATTTTCCAGAGCAGTCACTAATCTGCTAATCTGTCTTTTGTAGAAGTGTTTAAATCGTTATGATCAGCTTCCTCATGCAACTATTGGGTTGAGTATTGCAGTGGAATAATTAGGAAAACATGAGGCAGAATTCCAAGAGAAAACAATGCAGCTGGGGAGAAAAGAAACTGGGTTTGCAGTTAGGGCACAGGCTGAGGACTTGGGGCCTTTGGACTCTCTGTTGGGACCTGGACCCAGGATGAACACGACCAAAATTCAGGGCTCAGCTCTCTCCTCCCAGCCCCTCAGTGTCTGTATTTGGGATTAGTACAGCACAGCCCATCCTGAACTAAAATCCCAGGGGATGCCTCAATCCTAAGGAATTTGCCCAGCAGAAGGTGTGATGCTCCTGCACATTTTCTGGCCAAGCTGCCGCCTCCAGATGGGAATCTGGGAGCTCTAAGGCTGCCCCTGGTCTGCAAGGTCCTGGATGCTCTGTCACCCACTGACAGAGGCTCCGAGTGAAGGACAGGATGGAGTCTGGACCAGGACAAACCACAGGCAAGGCTGGAGCTTGCTCTGGGTCCCAGGTGAGTCACACAGCCCTTGGTCTGGCAAAATCTACTGTAGAAGATCCCTGCATGGTCCCTGCTGCAGATCCCTGAATGGTCCCATCTGTAGAAACACTGGGATTTTAAGGCCAGCACCTGCTGGTTTTAAATAATCCCCTCCTCATATCCACACAAAGGCAGTGGGCGCCCAAGTGTGTGGGACTCACACTCTGCCTGCACACCTGCATGGCACAGGTGACTGCACTCACTTCGGTTTGTTTTATTTTATTGGACTTGGTAACCTAATAAAAAACAGAAGGGTTCAAACCTGTAACTCTCCCTTCCCAAACTGGTCCTTTTGAAATACCTGACACTAGACTTGACTTTTCATTTCTGCTTATTAGAGCAAAGTTTTGCTGGTTACAAAACTGAAAACAAAATTTCATAATGTCTCGATGGGGTGAAAAAGCAAATATTGATATGCATCCCAATGAGCTTTTAGGGTTTTTTGCTTCTAGAGAGTCAAAGATTTGCAATGCCCCATCTTTGTAAGGAACACCATGAAGTAAATGCTGCTTCCCCAGATTACCAAAGCCAGTTTCTGTAGCATCTCTCTGTGGTTAAGTTCACACTGTCCCCAACCAGGCATTTCTGTCAAACTTTTCTCTCACTGAAATATCTCAATATAAAAAGTAGTTTTTCAAATGATATTCATATTTTTTCACAAAAATCACAAAAACTGCAACTTGATTTACAGTTGTGAGAAAACCTCAAACACTGAAGTTTTGAAAACCAGAAGTGTGGAGTGCAATTTCTGTCCCATCCCTCTGCTGTAACACTCTTAGAGAAAGAGTTTTGCCTTGGAGTAACAAAACATGCAAACACAGTTTTTTTTACTCTGTCCCATTAGGGAAAAACTATTCAAACAAAGCATGACTTTTTTCTCTTTCTTTGACATATTCAAACACAAGTTATGGCTGATTTCAAAGAGCTCTATGGCAGGAAAATGTAATCTCAGCAATGATATATGCAAAGAGTGCCCCTCTGTAGCACGTGGTTGATGCTGTAATTTTTGGAAGCTGCAGATTGAAGGCAAACCAGTTATTTCCTGGAATTGGCGTTTCATAAAGGTTGCAGTCCCAGTTTTGTAACTCTCCACAGGCTGCCCTGGTAGGAATTAATGAAATACCTGGGCAGAGTAGTCAGAAGGGGAATTAAGTTCCCAAGACATTCCAGCAGTGACTATTGCCACACCCGCTCTCGACAACGACCAACCCTCAAAAGACAACCACAGAAAATTTGTCATTCACATTCCTCAACATGCAACAAAACAAAGGAAACAACCAAAAGGGAAGGGAAAAAAAAAATCTTCAGATTCAGTCAATAAATTGCATGTGTTCAAGGAGAAAGCTATAAGGGAGCTCAATAGGAATGTGTGTGGATTGAACAAGTTATCCTTCCTGGGAAGGGCTGACCTGGTCCATGGGTGCAAGGTGAATTTACTGAAAGGAAAAGCCAGGCAGAGTGATGTTTGAGGGGCCATAAAGTGTCCTGTTGGCTGACATGGTCATCTCCCCTCTCCTAACAAAATCACAGATTTTGTCAGTCAAATTTCCTGTCTTTTTGTTGTAGACCATTTCCACCCCAAATGGCTGAAGTACACTTAGGATGAAATACTGAAAAAAACCCATTTGATCAATAATATCCATTACAAGTTAGTGTCACACAGTGCAACACTATTCTGTTTACTCAAGGTGTCACTTAGACTGAAGAATAACAATCACTTTACACTGATTCTCCCAGCAAGAACCACCTTTAAATATTCATCATATTTTGTGAAGTCAACACATTTTCACAAGACTGTTACTTTGGTTTGTCATTTTTAAAAAGTCATTCCATAAATCTAAACGAATTCCTCATCATGACCTACCATCATCTGTCAAAAAGGTACTTATAAATATGTATATGATAATTCTTTCTCTTTTTTTCTTTTTACATGAAGAAGGTATCAATGCTACAACTAATTG
Organism: Ammospiza caudacuta; assembly: GCF_027887145.1. NCBI lineage: Eukaryota > Metazoa > Chordata > Aves > Passeriformes > Passerellidae > Ammospiza > Ammospiza caudacuta. The sequence continues at coordinate 17,319,260 of NC_080607.1, forward strand.
GGCTAATTTGCATCAAAGACTATACATAATTAATTTGTTTGTTAAAAGCTTTCAGCATTTCTTACAGGAAGTGCAAGAGATCATTGCTGAAGTTTGGAGAAGTAATTAGCAATAACAGATGTCAATGCACATAATTGTAAAATGAGACCAGAAAAGGTACTGACAGAGTCTAATTTCACAACTGGGTTTCTATCAAATATTCTGCTTAATGGTATATAGAAACAACGATGAGCATTTATTCTTTCCTCATTCCAAGGAGAAAGCTAATTTCTACCACTAAATAAGAGCCTTATTTCTATTACTGCTTATAATAATTATGATATTTAATCAGCCTATGCTCAGACATGAGCTTGTCATGGATGCCAGCCACTCATTCCTGGAAAATGCAGAGCCACAGCAACTCCAATGGCCGCTGGACCTTGTGATGGACACAGAGGCAAAGCACATCCCCCAAAAGGAGCAGAGGGGGCTGTAACCTCATTGTGGCCTTTTCAGATAGAATGAACAACATTCAAACAGAATGAACACACGAGGCTGGCTGAAGTCAAGGAATGACCTGGGGTCACCTCTGTCCCACCTGTGACCTGTCACATTGCATGGGAGGTGAGTCCCTTCTCTCCTCATGGGTTCATCCCCTCTGATGCTGCCAATGTTGGGCACAAATGGCTCTCAGGGTCGTGTTGGGGCAGTCACAGAGAGTGTGGATACCCAGACTCAGTGAGCGTGCCACGCTGGACATTCATTCACAGAGTCCCCTCCTGTTGCACCTCTTTGGGCTGCAGTGTTTGCCCTGACTCAGTCCTTAAATAAAACTCACAGCAGAACAGGTCTCCTGGCTTCTCTCAGCATTGTTGTGCTGTTACTTGGCCCAAATTCCCCATCCTAATTAAACCTTTCACTGAGAGCACCCATGGCTTTCAGCCACTCTCAGCCTGGCTGTTTCAGTGTGGCTTTCCAGTGTTTCCATAAGCAGCCCATGGCCCTAGAGGGAATGTGGCCCAGCTCTGGAAATACATGTCCCCATCCATAGCTCTTGCATTTGGGACTGAGGGTTCCCCACAGGGGACTCTTTTCCATGTGCTGTGGCAGATCACTGCCCAGCTTCCCCTAATTCCTTCAAATTGCGCGGCCTCCTCCATCGCACCCTAACACGTACAGACACAATGCCAAGAGCACATCTTATTTTAGATATCATTTTATTGCTATCTATGACTTTGCACAGCATCTATCCATGCTCTAAAAATTGTTTTTGAAAGATAGAAAGTGCTAACCAATCTTGCCTGAAAGGAATCCCTCTCCTTGGAAGGAACTAATGGTAGCTACAGAGCATGCAAATGAAGTGACCAAGACGCCCATTGAGGAACTGCTGGCATGGAGGATAATTATGACCTGTGAAAAGCTCTCCTGGAATCCCATCCATTAGGATTATCCTACATGAAAGAAGAGTTTTTCAGTATGAAAAAGGACAGGTGTGTCCACACCACAGCCGAGGTGCCACCTTCATTGTCTGAGCGACAGTTTCAGCACAACCCAGTCATTACCGTTTCCTCTTGTATCCACTCTTAACAAGATTAAAGTTTTCTGTTCAATAAGCACCTACTCTTCTCTGGCCAGATTGTATTAGCATGGTTGGCATTCCACCAAGGTTTAGCAACTCTTTCTAAAAGGGGTTTAATAAAGGACTTTGCAAGGATCATATAACTAGACAGAAAGAGTGTAGATAATCAAATTACTGGCTTTCAGCACATACTTAGCCTTCCTTGCATCCAGCCAAACAAGATTTCACATCAAATGCAGGAAAACTCCATGCAAATAAGCTGCTAATGATTATTAGAAGATTCTCACTCTTATGAGAGGATGTCTTATGACAGGTACTCAACATTTGCTCAAATGATTTGTCACCTCATTTTACAACAAATTTGAGGTGACACTTTTCATGTTTAAAGCGTTCCTGGAGGTATTTCAGATTAATTACCACAGCACCTCTGAGTTTATGACTAGTGAGTACTCAGGGATGAAGGTGAGTGCTTGCCCATGGTCACCACCAGTGCACATGTGTCCTCTGTGGCCAAGCCAATGCACCACAGGTTCTGCAGGGCCCCAGGTGCCCACTGGGCACCTTCAGCACCTTTCACATGGGCCCTCACTCTCCCTCATTGTCCCTCTGGTGAGGCAGACACAGCCAGGGACCCCCACGTTCTCTGGCAGCCTGCCTGAGCTCAGGTCAGTGATTTGCACTGAGTTTATGTGGTTACCCACTGATGGCATGGACGCACCACACCCAGCATCTCCTACATGTCCAAGACCACACACTTCCCCCCATCTCACTGTAGCTGTGATGCAGAAAAGCCAAACTGGCATTAAAAGCAAGGCTTCCCAGCCCCACGGTTCCTTCTGAACCCCTGGAATGGATTTCACCTTTCCCATTGTTCCTCCTTGACTGTACACGTCTGTGGGATCCCGTTTGTGGCTGAGGCAGCTGGCAGGGCAGCTCCAGAGGAGGAGATGCCAGCTCTGCCTGGGCTATGCATCACCAAGTGTTTGTCTTATGCCTAGACCTGCCAAAAGCCCAACATCAGGGTTTCACTGTACTCTCCCAGCATAGCAATGGTTAGATCCCTTTTATCTCTGATGGTAATTTTCATGGACCCCTGCCAGGTTCTTTATGTGCTACAGAGTTCCCCACTTCATTCAAAGAGAACTGTATTGTTCTCTTCCCTATTTCCTCAAATATACTTCCAAAAATTCAGCTCTAAAAAGAACAGGTTTTCTTGGAACCTGGTGCTGGAGGCCCTGGCTCCTGATAGCTCATAAGCTGCATGGACATCACAAAGATCTTTACAATCAGAAGCTTTAATGAAGATAGACCCAGGCCAGAAGCTTAAACCAGATCATTGTTAGCTTTTGGTATTTACAGACTCAAAATTTATGTATATGATTAATTAATGCATAAAATTACATTGGTATCTAGCTGACTCCCAGTCTGAATACACCTCAATTTTATCAGTAAAGAAATTGGCTGTCAGCTGGTGTTGCCTCAAGGTTTCCAAGTGGATGTCACCATTCCAAAACAAAATAGTGAAGACCATAGTACATGACCCACAGCAGGGTGACCTAAAACCTGGAGTTGAATCCATGCCAGGCTGAGGCAGAGCTCTGCAGAGGAGAGCAGAGCAGAGCTGCCTCCTCACCACGGCTCTGCAGGGCAGCTCCCTTGCACCAGACCAACTTGCCAAGTTTCCCCTGTGGAAGGGAGCCCATGTTTTGGGGATAAACTTGCCAGTCTCTATGCCAAATTTAAGGACCATAACTGAGATTAGAAACAATAATGCAACAATGCCTTTCATTTATCTTAGAGTTTTCTATCAGTTGTAACATACAGGTTTTGTTCTTTTTTTTTTTTTCTTGTCTATTTTGTGTTTTAGGGTTTTTGTTGCAACAGGAAAAGCACTGCAACACTAAACACAACAAAGCAGTAAAACATTTGGGAAGGAAACACAAGAAAAATGAAACGTGATTTCAGACCAACCCATTTTTTTCCCAGTTCTCCTTCCAGTTCAGAAAAGTAATTATATACACAGCTGTGACTGGAATTTGTGATTGTTTCCCCTAAATATTGCAGCTAGCTTTAAGCACAATCACATCCAGAAAGACTTTGCTTTTTGCAGCATAAAGTTTAAGAAATAATAAAGGAACAAAATACTTTGAGGGGCTGTTTTGCCAACAAGAGTAAAAAGGGGTTACAACTTCTTAAGTTAGAAAATATAGAAACTACTTAGGAGAAACAGAATCCAGAGCAGTGTTCTCATTCCTTGCTTTCCGTCCCTGCTGTTATCATTACAGTAATGAAATATTTTGATCCTGAGGTTTTTCACCTAATAGGTTCCAATTAAGGACTTTATAAATTACGTAGATGTTAAAGACTTTTTTTTCCAGCTGCTTTCACACACTCGCTCCCTTTCCCCTGGACCCTTTCATGACTGCTTTGCAGACTTTATTAAAAAAATGGGAAATTGCACAGTCCATCTAATTAGTGAAATCACAGTTTCATGCAGCTTGCATGGACCAATGGCTGATATCAGAATATTCCTTATCAAAGACACTTCTCACTTGAATCTCGTTCCAGCCCAAGAATGGCTGCCCAGAAAAACTCTTGGCTAGGGCAGGCACACAGAGATCTTCCAGCATCTGCTCCCTATCCAAATAAAGTGCTGGAATTACACAAGGAAAAGCAGAATAAAATATCAGATATTACACACCTTCCATTTCACCAGTTTTACTGCTGTTTACACCTCACACACACGGCACAAGTGATTTTTGATATTCGCTGAAACACAAGTACGACTTAACATCCAAAATTACAGGATCCCATACAGGATACTCCTTTCCTGCCCTCCAAACATTGTGATTCTGTGGCAGTTCCCTGTGGACTTGTGCAGCTTTTTCCCCTTGAGTTTTTGGAAGTGAAGGAATGAGTTCTGCTAGATGTCAGCATGGATCAGGCTCGTTAGTGCAGATCTGAGTGCTGGGAGAGCCCTGGCTCCAAACGCTGGGCAGCGACAGTTAATTTTTCTAATGATCCACAAAAGTATCAGGAACATTTCTGACATTTTCCTTTTAATTCTCTTCCCTTACAACCTTCCCCAAAAGTCCACAAATCCAAATGACAGAGGGTTACAGCACTGACAAGCACGTGCTTCTCTCTTCTTTGGAAATATTTTGAATTTGCTAGGAAGAAGTTTCTTACTGCAAATATTGCTAAATAAACCTAACAACCAAATCTCTTGAAAGACAATTATGTACCATTAAAAATAAATATCAGAGAATTTTTTCCCAGAAATTACTATAAGGATTTGATAGCTAGCTAAAAACAGAAATATTTTTCTAAAGGATGATTAATTGAAATAAGCTTAGTTCAAAACAATTTTTAATTTAAATTTTCATTTAATTTTAAATGACCACTCATTTATTATTGCTGCTATTAAAATAACCACTCATCTTTTGTACAAACCAAGACAGACTATTTACATCACATGTTACAGATGAAACACCCACAGACTGCACAATTCTTGAAAGATTGTGTTGGGATCTATTTATTGATGACCCCAAAACCAATTTAAACAAAGAGAAAACTTTCTATGCTGTAGCATCACATCCTGTTGAAGTTTTTTCCTACACTCTTGCTCATTGCTTTTCTACTTTGAGTCAATTACCTGAAGACTTGGCCACACTGCATTGTTGTTGTTAGGCACAAGTTTCTCCTACTAAAGCTGAACTGAAAAAAAAGATCAAAGAAACTTTCAACAGTGAAATTAGGGCACGTAAAGTTGAAATAGGCATTTCTTGCAACATTTAACTCATTTAACTCTTTTGATTGCAAGCTTTCTCTCTCCAAAAGGAAGCGCCAGAGGAGATAGAAACACGGTCAAAAAAACGCGTGCCAAGGTTTTTTTCCTTATTCAGCACCCCTAAAGCACAGCCTCTCTCAGTTCCCAAGGTCTGTTTTGCAGCATCTTTGTGAGGCAGGTGAGCTGCTGCTGTTGTTGAAACCATGGGAAAGGAACACAAACCCTGCACCTGAACAGGGGCTGGACGAGCAAACCTGGCTGAGCGTGGGTCTGACAGCTGGTGCAGAAAGCACAGGCACAAAACACTTGAACTGCTGCACTTTGTAACAAGTCTCATTTCAGTCCTATATCTACAGATAGACACAGGATTTTATTCTCTAAAGCCCTGAACACACTCCTTTCTTTTCCTAGAAAAAGGAACCACCAAGAGCCCCGACCCATCTCCTGGCTGAATAAAGCTTGCTTGAGCAAACCCCCTCACACACAGCAAGGCTGAGCTGTACAAAAGTTGTGTTTTCTTTCTGGCTGCCCAGAGCAAAAGAACTTTCCCCTCTCTCCATACTTGTCTGGCATCATCAGAGCACTGTGTGTCTGCCCCTCTCTGTGCCCAAAAGGCATGAAGGACATGGAGGAACTGTGGGCTCCATCACATGCAAAACTTCTATTGCAGCACATCAGAATCAGACATGATCTCTTCTGACACGACATCAAGGAGCAGTTTTGTTTCTTTCTCCACCCCAAGCTAAATGCAGGGTTTATATTCCACTTGTGGTTAAAGCCTGTGTTCAGAGCCATGGATCTCTGTGAGCCCCTCAGCTGGATCATGCACCACAGCCCACTGAGAGCTTGCTCCTCAGAGCTGCTTGCTTTGTACCTGCTAGGGCTCCTTTCCTTTCCATTATTTACTTTCAATTATTTCCATTATTTCCAAATTTGAATATTTCTATTCCCTTTCTATTTCCCATTTCTATTCCCTTTGGTTCTGGTGCCTCTCCTGGAGCAGAGCAGCAGCCTCAGCAGAGAGGGTGACCCAGCCATGAGAACCCCATGAGGAGTTTGGGGACAGGGGGTGGCACATGGACCCTGCCATGGCCCCACACTCAAATCACCTCAGCAACACTGGCAGCCCTGAACTCGCTCATCTAAACTGCCCTTTCCTTCCTTTCCTCATCCACCAAATTACCTCCTCCTCACTGGAGGAGCAGCTTTGGAAAACATGAAAAAATGGGAGCAGCCGGGAAAAAATTCTTTCAGTGATTTCAGTTATTTGACCATTCCAGTGTGGTCTTTTCCTTGCCAGACTTGGGTTTTTCAATCTTTGATGGGCGTTTGGGTAATGGTGAGAAAGGCTGTGCCGTTCCCAGCACAGCAGGAAATGTCCACCACAAATTCCCCACAATAGAGAAAAAAAAAAAAAATCTTAATTCTTTTGCAAAGATGGAGTTGCAGAGAGATATTTATGAATATTTTTTTCTTTAAAATTATTATTTCATTTGTCAGCAGATGACTATGGTCAACATAAATGAAAGGAAAACCAGTAGAACTATTTCTTAAAAAGTATTTTTTGCATAAATTAAATCAACCCTCAAAAATATCATCAGAAAAGAGAAAATTTTACAGACAAATGGATCTTTTAAATCAAAAGTTCCACCTTTGTGAATAAACAGTCCCAGACATGGACAAAACCTGGAGAGCCATCAGAACAGGGAGCAACCACAGGAACCAACTGGAAGCTGTGCCATTTTTCTATCCTCTTAATATTGAAACCCTTCTTTTTTTTTTTTTTTTTTTTTTTCTCCTGAGCTGAGTGGGTTTCTATAGCACTTTCATATGCACACAAATTCCTACCAGGAGCTGGGTGTTTGTATTAATCAAAAGCATGTGGCAACATGCTGCACGTGGAGATAAACAGCATGGTTAATTGAGAGAAACCTTCTGCTCAGCGTTTTGCTGCTCCTGCTCCCTCTGTTGAGTTGGTTAATTTAAAATTAAACTGAAAAAGCCTCCAATGTTTCTTAAAATTTCCCACTGAAAAAACTGCAATTTAAAAAAAAAAAATTCTGATTCCTGTGCCATGCAGCATCTACAATACATGAAGTTTTTTACTCTAGACAGACACCAGCATTTCTTTCATATGCCAAATTCTTTAAGCTATATTAGTTGGAAATTGAAATTGATGGAGGACATCTGATGTAAAAGATTCTTTTCTTTAAGTTTAATATGCCACATCACATGATCTTGTCAGGTGGGATCATGTCAGTGGTATTTATGCCATAATGTGGATCAGCCATGTATAAGTTGACTGTATAACACACCAAAAGGACACAGATTTTTTTTTTTTTAGCAGTATCTTGCCTGACTTTTCCCCTTTTCTTCCCTTCTTTTTCAAGAGGAAAAGAAGTCTGAATTATGAGCAGTGGCTAAATCACAGAGAACCTTCCACCAAGCCCAGATTCCTGATTTGTGCTTTGTGTGGGTGGATCAGAGAACCAGTAATGGGAAAGCCATTAGATGAAAATGAAAGAGAGTTTTTCTACCATTTTCTTTTGGCTCAGCTGTTGCTATGATATTTTTCTTATACAAAACCCTGAAAACTCAAAATTCTGTTTGTGGAATCACATTTCTGTGGTTTTCCCTCTCATTCTATCACTGAAATGGAGCAGTGTCTGAGGTTGTCTTTCAGCTGAAGATTAGGATAAATAAATGAATAAATTTACAGAGTCTCTGACATGTTTTAGGACTCCTGGCAGCCCAAACCATGATGGGTGGCAAAAGAAAAATGTCTGAAATCCTTGCTGTGCACCGAGGAAGGGTCTGAGGACAAATTCTGCTTCCATTGACACTCTTCTCCCTCTCCTGAAGAATTTGGTGATGGAATTTGGCCACGAGCAGCCAATTCTATACTTGGGCTGTTGGGTATTTATCTCTGAACTCAGAGTTACAAGTGCATGGCACAGTGACAGCCAAGCTCTGAATCCATGGATTCCTTTTGTTCTTGAGGAAAGAAAGTGATCTCTCCTGCTGGTAACCAGGAAATCCAACTGGGCAGAGGTTTCTGCCAATAACTTGTTCTAGCAGAGATTCAAATAATCTTTTTGAGGTCTCTTTCCTCTGCCCCTTCCAACACAGAGCGGTTTCCACTTGTTCTGGTGACACTGTCCCTTTGGTCCGTGATGCTTTTCACGGGGCTCACTTTTTCACAATAAAACAGCAAACAATTTGCTGAGAGAACCCAAACACATGCACAAGGCTCCAAAATTCAGCTTGATCACATCAGCCATCCCTCCAAGGCCAAGCTCACTCACCAGGCACAAGGAGTGCAAGAGCCAGCGGCCTGCGCTGCCTGTGGTTCCACGTTAGCACCACCTACCCTCAGCTGGGAAGGTAATTTAAAACACACAAAAGCAGCTTTGCCAGTTCTCATTTTATCCCACACAGAAAGCTGCTTTGATTTGCAGTTGGTGGGGCAGGCAGCTGTTCCAGCTGTGCCACGACAGGCTGCCTGCTCCTGCTGCTGTCCCGGGGTGGCTGCAGGAGCCTTTCTGTGGGAATAAAGCTGAGCGCCAAAAGTAGAACTGGGATAAAAAATATCAACTGGTTCTAAGTTTTTCGACCAGTTCTCCTGCATGCAAACTGGGAGCAGCTCAGAACTGTCACCTCAGAAGGCCATGCAGCTCTAAAATTGCCTTTCTGGCCCCAAAACAATGAAGGTTTTCCAATGCCAGCCCAGATGCAGGAGCAGAGGAAGCACGAGAGCCAAGTCTAACACTCAGACTGTCCATTGTCAGCTCATGAATGGTTAAATTAATAACAGAGGATATTATTCATGTTCAAAGAAGTCTGAAGTCTTTGTTAATCATAATTAATGTGTTGTCTCATTCTGGTTTTCAACAGATACAGGAGAATGACATTTATCAGAAGTTTGGAAGGATCTCCATCTGGGCAAGGAACTGCCTGCAGGTAACCAACACTGCCCCAAGAGGTGGCTAAACCAGAAACATATAATATGTTGCAACAGAACTGCTGCAAAACCCAGAAATCTGCTGTTTTCTATCCATTTGTGCCTTTATAGAACTGTTCAAAAAAACCTGACTTACAGAAGTTTAATGGTACTTGAAAGATTAAATCTGTTTCATTCCTTGATAAGAAACAGCTATTACAGAGAAGACATCCCATTTTTTCTTACTCTAATTATTTAAGGAAGATGCTTTTTGCATGAATGGATGAAATCTGCAACAAACTCCTCCACAGATTCATGAAAACAAGGTGCCACTGATCACAAATAACATATTCCAACTGACAGAGAAAGATAAGTTACATTAGTTTATATTTCTGGAGATGATCTAAGCTCTTAGTTATCTGTTACATCAAATGTCTCAGTTTTCCTTCTGTAATCTAATATCCACCTTCAAGCTCGCCCCACATTTAAAATTTATACAAGTTTTTTCAGATGCTGCCATTTTGCCTCAGGCTTTGTAGGTGTTAAGCTCCAGTAATAATCTACACTGTTTCTTTAAGAAAGTTCATCCATTCACTTTAATTACATTTTCAGCCCTGGTTATTGTCCCTGTGCCTGCAAAGAATGTTTCCAGCCATAAAAAACCATTATCTGCCACAATTATGGATAACCAGAGCGTGGCCAGAGGGCAGAAATGCCATGGTGAATGATTGTACCGCAATTCAGCGCAGAATTTATAACTTTCCTCAGGGCTAACTGTCAGCCTGATCACAATGCCTGACAAAAAGATCCAGTAAAGCAAATGCAGATGCTTCTTCTTGCCTGCATGGTTGCTCTTTTTAATTTTTTTTTTTATCAAGGTGCAGTTTTTTGTGATGCATTAGGTTGCAGCCACCATGGGTGCAACGCTACAGAAGGGACACTCAGCCTAATTCATTTTGCTGGAGCACAGATTTGGACCATACAAGTCCAGCACCATGGTTTCAAACACAGTGTTCCTGTGCAGCCAGGACACCTCTGAGGGGCACAGCAAGCCCTGCTGTGTGTCTGCCCTGGTGGCCAAACTGCAGTTTCATTTCAGCTGCATCACGGCCTCCCTGCTCCCCGTTACCAATGGAGACAGAGATAATTTTCCACAGCTTCCCATGTTACTGCTCTTGCAACGTTAGATCTTTCCATCACTAATTCTTGTGGTTATTAACATCCAGAGGAATGCCAAACTGGGAGAAAGATTAACTTTTTGACACAGCATTTGAGCATATTCAATTATTTCTCTCATTCCATCAGGACAGAGGTTTGTGTTACTCCTCTTGATGCAGGATTGCAACAGAAGAGGGCAAGGAGATCATGAGTCCCACCACGATATTTCATGAGCAGAATAATACAAATCCTTCTATATTTTCCAGCCAGAAGTCTCAAAGTACAATACAGACATGACTCAGAATTATCCTCCTTGGTTTTGTGGTGAAAGAAAACTGAGCAGTAGAGAGGGGCTGGGGATGTTCCTTGGTGCCTGTGCAAATTCCAGCAGAGCAGCAGGGTCTGCCATCCCACCCCTGCCCATGGCAACCACATTTTTGGACCCTTGGGAAGGAATAAAGCAGGTTGAAGTTCCTCCCCAACCTCTGGTGTGCTCCAGACTCATTCAGCCTGTGCTCAGGTAACACATTCCCACAGAGCAGGTGAGCCCCAAATTGGACTTTGTGCCTAATCTCGGACTTTCAGAGGCAACAGAGGCAAAGTCATGGTTTTAACAGAGGATGCTGCCTTTCTCAGCAAAAAGCTAAGTGCAGAATAAAGAGCTTGAAAAAAAGAATTCATTTCTACACCAATGTCTCCCTGGGATTTGCTGTGCTACCAACAGGACAATAATGCCTGTGGACTTTAGGAAGTCAAGGGCTTTTTAAATGTGTGGCCCTGAGTGTCCACAGATCAGACTGAGAATTCTCTGTAGATCAGCCTAATTTTCCTCATTTTAGTTTTAACTGCAGGAATTCAAAATATAGAAAAGATAAAGGCTAAAAATTTTGGAGAAGATGACAGAGCTGAGTTTTGCTTGGTTCTAGGTCCTGCTGTGAGATTAGTGGGAAGGCTCTGCCTAGCAAAACCCCTCTGGATTCTGTTCTAAACTTTCTGAACCTCCTCTGAACATGACCAGTTCCAAACCAGATGCAGCAGAGCTCTTTGCAAAAGTATTTCTCACAATCTTTGAGAAGGCAAATCTTCCTCAATCGCCACCACCCCAACCCCACTCTGGCATGAACAGGTCATAAGATTTGGCACCCCTGATCCTGCTTCAAACCCAACTTCTATCCAAAACATCATCAGAGGCAAAACTCCACCCCTTGGCACATCTTCAATAAAACATCATTCTACCTGAACCTCAGAAAAGATAAACCATTAAAGTAATAAGAGGATAATTTAACCTCTTTAATCAGATAATCCTCTAGCACATCGGACATTTATTTGCAGGGTATGTTCTACCGTAATAAGATTGCAGCTCAGATTTAAACAATTCCCCACCCTCAGAAAAAAGCTGAAGGAAGTGGTTGAGACATTCCATATCTCAGGTGCCATTATGTGAATGTGAAAACAAATGAGTTTAATTGGGGAGAAATTCATCCCAGACACAGGGCTCGCCCAAGGCCCTTGTCTGAGAAACCCCACTTAGCTCTGCTCTAGCACAGAGCAGCTACACAGGCACTGGATGCCAATTAAGCCCTACTTATCTTTTTAATGAAGGGCTAAATCTGAAAATGAATTATTGTTTTGATGTGCAAATGCTGTTGGTTTGGTACGGCAGTGAAAGGATTCTATCTGTGGGGACACTGAGGTGATAAAGGCTTTGCATGAAATTCCATGAAAACGTTCTGGAGCTCTCCATGGCTCTCCAGCAGCCTGGAAAACAGTGCCTGGCACTCAGACTAAAACTGCAGATTCAGCAGCCCTGGATCCTCCTGTGTCTTTGTGCCAGTTTCAGCCAAGCGTTTCTTTCTGAGACCAAAACAAACAGAAAAGCTTCCCTGAAAACCAGAATGTCTCATTGCAGCGTTTGCTAAAATAATTGATTTCTTTTTCAAGCAGTCATTCATTCTCGTGTTTCCCTCAGTGTCATAGAAATAAATGTTGAGCATTCAAAAATAAAGAAGCTGTTTTACTTTGGGCCAAGCCAAATACTTCTTTTAGCTTTTCCATAATTTTTCAATTGCTGAAAACATTTTAGAAAATTTTTTGGATACTTCTTACCAGGATTTGTTGTTTTTCTAAATTTAAAATTGTCCAGGATAAGCAATTAATACAAGTCAATGTATGGTCAAAGACACTGTAAATAATTAGAAAAATAAAAGAAAAGCGTAACTTTAATCTCATTTAAAATTCAAGTTAGGGGAAGACTGTAATGATTTTTTAGCTTTTACTGAGATTTTGACCTTCTCCCTAACAATCATAAATAGGATGTAGCTATTTGAAGACAACAACACAGAAATTGTTTCAATGTGTTAGCAGTCAGAATTTGACTTTAGGGAGTGGAATGGTGATTAATTAAATGTCTGACACATGGATATCTCACTTGCAAGACTAAATTTCCAAGGAGAGATTGTGTCACCTAGATTTGGGGAATAGCTAAAATTGTCCAATACAAATATTTTTTAAAAGCCAGAGGAGTCATGGGGATAGGAAGGGTGAAGGGAAACACTGGCCCTTTCTCACCTCCAAAATATGCTGCTTTTCTGATATGAGCAAGGGTGTAAAAAAGGTGTAAAAATACAAATTAATCTGTATCCACAGGCCTCTATTATTTAAAGGATCACTGTAAAATATCATTGGAGACCCACAATTTGCACTGCCCCAGTCATATATCCATGGACAGGTTTGGGGGCTGGGATTAGAGATGTTAAATTCCAGATTAAAGTTTAAAAAAAAGACAAAACGCCACCCTATGTGAACTTAAATCATCCTCGTTTCTGCCCCACTTCATTACACACAGAAAATTCCCTTTGCATGACTGCAAGATCAAATCCCTCATCCCAGATTGTAATTACAGAGCAGTCAGGGAGTAGGTGCCATCTCCCCTCTACAGGGTCCCATAGCTCATTAGTCAATCATATTATTAAGAAATTCTCAGTTTTAATAAATGAAGGTGGTGCTCATCTCAAGGCTGAGAATGGATGTTTTTATGGAAATAAATACTTGATGCTTATCTTCACAGCATCTCCTTAAGAAAACCATTATCACTTCAAAATTGTTCCTCCGAGCAAAAAAAGTACAATTACGTAAGCCTTGTGCAAGCCAAGCCAGGAGGGGATGCCAGGTTGTGTTTATGTTTTTGCCATATTTTAGACCCAAAACCTCAGCCACGGAATAAAGCTGGTGAAACTTAATACAGTTTCAAACCTACAAAGACCTGGTGCTTCAGCCACCCACAGAAGAGCAAATGCCTCTGACAGGCTCCATTCCAGCTGACTCACAAATTGAATCTGGGTTTTGAAGCTGCCTTTAGTGAGAGCTTGTTCCTCAGGTAGGTCCATGGAACAACGGGATAACAGAATCCAGTGCTTTGCTTAAATGCTAAAAATCATCCACTTAAGGGGAGCAATTATCGCTGATCCTTCATGCTAGCTACTTAGCATTTAATATCTTACTCCTTAAGATATGAAAATAAGTTATTTTAACCTCCTGGAGTAGGTCTGAAAAGTCTTCTAAAATTTCTCAGGACCAGTCGCATTTAGAAGTAAGTGGAATTACGTTCAGAAGCTACTTAGATGCTTTTAAAAAAATCCTGCTTGATATTTAAAATACATAGCCCTCCAGTGATTTTCCCTTCAGTACTTCTTGAAATCAAGCTTTAAAAATGGACTTTGGAGCCAAGATGCATCTTTGTAGCTGCATTTTCTGTTGGCTGGTTTTCCTGCTGTAACACAGGGCTGGGCTGCTCTGTCTACAACTGAACCCAAAATACCCACAACTGAACCCAAAATACCCACAACTGAACCCAAACTGCTGAGTGATTGGGAAAGAGGCTGTGCTGGGACTGGCACACATCAGTCTCATCAAGATCGACCCTGCCTGAAAATATTGTCTATAGTAAATAAAAGGGTTTCAAAACACCTCCTTTTGAAAGTGTTTTTCTTTGGAAGCATTAAACTGCCAGAATCCAGCTTCTTTACCACATTCTGCAGAGATTAAAACTGATGGCAAAATGAACTCTCTAAATGTCTTGGGAAATAACATCTCCTAATACTCAAGCTTTTTACTCTGAGTATTCCATACATGCTAACTTTGAAATATGATGTTTGCAATGCATATTTCATATTTAGTCCTTGCCGTGCAAAGAATGTGGATTTTTATTAGTGCAATCATTCAGAAGACATTATTACTTTTATAATTAATTAATATTTCTATTATGGAAGTACACAAAATTCCCAGTCAGGATAGTGAGCCTCCAATTTTAAATAATGCACATGCTGGTAGATTTCTATTTATGGTAGGTGCATCTCACAGACTAAGGAAATTTGGCCGCATATACAAGACTGTAGGGTGGCTTTGCCCCTGTGCATTCACAGCCATGCAGCTCACTGGGACTTCAAGGGAAAAGATTAAAACTACTGCCAGGATGGAGAATCATCTGTCTGAAATGCAATCACCATAAAGGGGACTTTTACATTATTTTAGTATTTTATTGCACAGCAAAAAAGAAACCACAGTAAGGTCTTGTGCACCGCTCTGCAATAATCTCAGCGTGTCCTTTAGTGGAACAGCTCCCACTTTGCACTGGCAGGAGGAATGCAAGCCTGCAGGTTTCTGGGGTTATTTGACTCATCAATTAATAGGTAATCTCAGGGACACATCCACACCAGCCCTCGGTACCAGGTCAGCACAAGGCTGCCAAGCCCCCTAAGGATGACATTACCACCTGGTTTCCTTTTCTTTCAAGCAAATCCCAAACAGCTCTGACACTTCAGCCCTATCATTTCCAGTGATAATGAAAATACTTAGCACTGTAGAAAATTCCCCAAGCAGGCTTTGAAAAACTAAATCTCTAATTACAGAACACATGAGCATAGTAAGAATTTAATTAGGAGCCCCTGACCCCTCCACGTTGGCACCAGAGGCCCATCCCAGCTCGGCCGCCCCGGCTGGCGGGTGAGGAGCTCTGGCTTCTGCAAAACCCGTCTGCCGGCAGCTGGAGCTGGGACTGCTCACACCCTGTTCTTGCAGACAGCGAGGAAACCATCCAGTGTCCCAAATAAATTAATGAATTACTCTCGTCCTCCCAACAGACTCAAGGCTGGAGCCAGGAGCCGTAATCGCGCTCCTGCTGCCTCTGAGTCACGGAGAGCCGGAGCTGGGCACGGCGTGCAGAGTCAGCAGAGGCGGATGCTGAGCTGCATTGTGTCTGCAACTCAGTCAAACCAGTTTAAAGATAAACTCTTCTTCCCCTGGCCCCTTCACAGGCCCCTCTGTGCACACACGGCGCTGCCGTTCCCCGCCACGCAGGCGGTTTTTGGAACAGAGTGCCCGGCTGGCATCAAAGAGCTTTTGCCCCTTGGGTTAAACCGTGTCAGTCCAGGCCCTGAGCAGGCAGAGGAACCAACGCTGAGCTTTGCAGAGGAGCCTGGAGGAGCCAAGCACTCAAAACCATTAAAATTCAACGGGAGGGGAGCGCTCGCGCTCTCAAGGGTTTTGAACATCTCAGTGTCTGTCCCAGGGTTAATGCAGCGAGGAGCTCTCGCCCTGTTGCTGTGTTTTCAGACACAAAGGAGGGTCCAGAGATGCAAGGACAGGCAGGGTGACACCTTTCTGTTCAGCACAACCACAGGAAACTCCCCCCAAAAGCTGCCACGTTGATTTTCCCCCAATGCCAGAGCCGCTGCACAGCTGGAGCTGGAATAAATGGTGCCTGCTGCAAACCATTGGTACTGTGGGAAGCAGAAAACACCTTTTTAATTTTCATTTTTTTTAATTTCTTCTCTGAACTTTCATTTCACATCCCACTGCATGGAAATGGGAATTTTTCATAATGAACCATTTTAAATCTGTCTCTGATAAAAACAGAATTACTGGCAAAACATATTAAATCCCCTCTGTCATTGATGTGGCATTTGAAATTAATTGCCAGATAAGTTATGGGAGATATTAAAGGTCTGTAAGTAAATTTTAAATATTTTAATATTCAAAATTCAAACCATGTTGATCACACAGAAGAGGCTGCAGAGCTTGTTTCTTCTGCGTGGCTGTGATGAAACGCTATGAATCACTTTTCTGGTAAGAAAATATACAGACTCAATCTTTTGGTGATTTTTACTGATGTTCGCTTAATATTAGTATTTCAGGTAAATGTTTCTGCCCCAAGGTTCAGCTGTATGTTTGATCAGAAAAATAAAAAGTTAAACTAAGCAAGTGTCATGATTAAAACCTCAGGGAGCATTTTGGGCCAACTCAAATTTTGGATAAATCTAGTTTGCATAAAACTGGTGCTAATCCATGTATTTTCCTTAATTCTTCTACTATTCCAGTGTAAAGAAAATTATTTCTTCATGTTTTAGCAATAAGAATAAGAGAGTTTATTCTCATTAAAGATACTAAAACATCCCAAAGCTTGATTTTTGCAAATAACTGTATTTACTTTTTTTACAGAAAAAACTAAACTGCAAAAATTATTTACATTGAATCATTTTACCCTATGGATATTCTCCAAAATTTTTCAATTCTTCAAATTTTTCAAATGTGTTTAAAATAAATTAAACAAAAAAAAAGTTTCATCAACTAAGAGTAAATCTGATCCTGCACCTAATTTCCATTTACAAGTTGCAAACATGAAAGATTTTTTAGGAGAGGTCATCTCAAAAAGAGGGAAGATAAACACACAATTCCCCTTAAGTTGCAGTAGGAATGTCCCCACTATAGGATGTTTTCAAGTTGTTTTTTGGCCCCAGGATGACACAACACCGCAACTGCTGGTCCTCCAGGCTCTGCTCTCATTGTAAATGCAAAGTACAAGTCACAGATTTTTCCTTGGAAATAGAAATTGCAGATGCCCAACATTTGGTTGTGTTTTGTGCCTGCTGTAGGTCAGGAGTGGGATTAGGAAAAGATGCCCTGATATTCAGGTCCCAGATTATTGCCCCTTATTCACATTCAATTGCAGTTTCATCCCAAAATAATGCTGGGATCTGATCCAAGGGAATTGCCTTTCCCACTGATCCCAGGGCAGTGCTGCAGCCACCAAGGCACATCTATAATTTTCAGTACATGCCACTTTTCCAAGTCTTTCCATGGTGTGTGATGAACACCAGTGATGGTTACAAACATTGATTCACCTTGGGTCATGCTGCAATGGATCTACGAGTCAGCTCTGAGGGATGGAGGAGGAAAAGGATCTCTTATCAGCAGCAGGAGAGGAGCCAGCCTTATCAGGAGCCCTGCAAGAAATCCTCCTCTGTAACCCACAGGGCATCAAAGACAAGGAAAACACCCAATATTGGGATGGCAGGTGAGAACCCAGCTCCAGGAATGGTGCAGGATGTGAGACAATGCCATGGCAGCCACCAGAATCACCAGGAGCTGAGATCTCGAGGATCTCGGCCACAGGACTCATCTGCACCGCACAGCATTGAGCTAAAAATTAACAGGGGAGGTGCACACAGCTATTGCAGAATCAAAAGCAGCCCTGCCTTACCAGCATGGGGTTTGGGAGTATTTTTCCAGCATTTGTGCAAATGCAAATTTCTGCTGTGCTGCACCGCAGCCAGCTCCAATCTCTCCGTGCACCAGGTTCCACTGGTGTAAATGGTGATAAAGACAACAACTTCCAGGGTTTTATGGTGGTGGTGAGAATGGAAATCATTATCCCCAGCGGGGAATACTTTAAGGCAGAAGTGGAGGCAGGACCCTGCTCCAGACTCAGTTTCTGCTCCAGCTCCCACCATCAGTCCATGGGCAACTTCTGCACCTCAAGAGCATTTCAGAGATCCAGGAGGGACTGTGCCTACTTGCACAGGGAATTCAAACAGCTTATTACCAAAGCCATTTTCTTTTTTTATTATTACTTTCTTCAAACAAAGCTAATAAATCAAATCACCCAAGATGCACATTATGCAAAGCTTAATTAGATTTGGCACACATCTCGCTAGGAGTAGCACCCATCTGACTTCAGATCAGAGAACTCAGGTTTGATGGGTGGAACCAAATCGCCCACTTTGGAGTTGCTAAATCTACTTTTAAATGCAGTGTGTTTGCATTTTTTCACTCTGGGACCTGGAGGAGGTTAGCTTTGTTTGACTTCTGGGCAACGGGAGCAGTGGAAGGGAATTCAGAAAGAGGAGACATGTATCTGAAGAGCATAAATCTCTTATTCTGCAGGCATGGAGAAATCACAAAGTTGGCAGCCACCATTTCATGGGGCTTCATTTCACATTTTCTAAGACATTCTGGGGTGCTTTTAATAGAAGCATAGAAAACTAATGCAAAAATACTATTTTAACAGCATTTTGTTTGGCACAGCAACCTTCATTGCCGGTACCCTCCTGATTTTATTGCCAACCTCTTGCTTTTCTCACACACGCAGCTCCTCTAGAAACAAGACCTCGCGAAAATTTCAGCTTGATATTTTTTAAGTGCACTTATGACCTTAATAGAAATGAAAAAGTGAAAAGGAAAAAAAAATTCTATATCTAGTCAAGAAAAGGTGCAGAAAAAGATTTTTACAGAGTAGAAATGCTGCCTCCACACTTGATCCCTTTTCTGCTGAGGAGCAGCAGCAGTGACCAGCAGGGTATTGGAAAGAACCTGATGAGCAAGACCAAGATAGTGCAACAACTTGCCCAGATGTTGCCCAGATGAGCAGAATCTCTGTGGATGGTGCTGAACCTCCTCTGCAACCTCCTGGTTCCCCAATCCCCTTCCATGGAGGGGCACATGGGAGGCAGGGGAGGAGGCTGAGCATGGTCACACTCGTGTAAAAATGAGCTCAGAGCTCCCTGGGGAGTCCTGAGCTCCAGATAACAAACAAACCACAGCTGGGCAGAGAGCAGAGAGAGAGAAGAGGTTTTCTGGCTGGTGGCCAGGCTGTGCCTCAGCTGCTCACCATGGAGGGAGCTGGTGCCAGCCCGTGGCTGTGGTGACACTGCAGAGGCCATCACTCCCTGTCTAACAGCACAGCTGGCTGGAACAAGGGGGGGTTTGCTTCACAGAGAGCCCCACACGCTGCTTGTGCTGCCCAAACCAGCACAGGCTGAGGCCCAGATTTGTGCCCTGCTAGCCAGGTGACAGCTCCACTGCCAACCCTCAGCACCATCCCCTGCATCAGCCTGGGGCAGGAGGGACAGCGCAGAGCCCTGTCAGATTGAGACACCCTCTGAACTCCACACTCATCCACCCAGCATGGACACAGAGCTCCTGTGCCCAAAAACACCAGCAGTGCACTGCACATTTTAAATAACAACTGCCTGCAACGGGGCAGCTCACAGGCAGTCTTCCAGTTACCACTTAATTAGGAAAAATAATAATATATTCAGTAAATTATTTAATGAAACAATTATTTCATGCAGAAATCTTAGGTTAGCTCTAGTCAACCAACACACAAAGAAGATATGATAATTTGAAATTAATTCTTCAGCGTGACGCACGCATTCAGGGTCTGCCTTTAAAAAGGCGCTGGGCTCCAATGCTGAAGCCTGAGTTTTGTAACCTAAACACCTGACATTTTTCTGTCTATGAGATGAGAGGCTCACATTTGCCTTATTCACAAGCACAGAAATGGGCAGAAATAATTAAATAAAGGGAGCCCAGTTCATGCTCCAGTGCACCATGTAAGAGAAGCTGCGGCTGACAATGACATTGAAAACCAGTTGTCAGTCTAATGTAATCAGAGAGACAATTGGCTCTGCTGGCAAGAACTGAATTAGTGTTTTCTGTCTGAATCAGTGTCATCTTCTAGGGAGCAGTGAAGCTTATGCAATGATAACAAAACTCCCCAGAAGCTGCATTTGTTACTGAAATATGGTGGTGCTTTGGTGCTGTGTAACCTCATTCTGTAACACAATATACCTCATGGTCATGCTGCTGCTCTCATGTTCCTTGCAATGATACAATTCAAGGACCAGATAGGAGATCAAACTAGACAAGCATAATATTAAAACTTTAAAACCTCCCTTTGAGAGCTGATGTGGTTTATTCCCAGGCGTGTTGCCTGCTCTCTCACTCGCTGCGCACACATGAAATCAGCACAGATTCCAGGCCTGGATGCAGCTTCAAATATTTGTGCTTTGGGGGAGACAGAAGGGTCAGTGGTGCTGGGCTTCATTTTCCTAATGAGGACAGGTGAATTTCAAACCAAGGTCAAATATAAACAAATGTCCCTTCAAAAGTAGGACCCGTTGCTGATGCACACTTGGATTTTGTAATGAGACTCTAAGAGTCAGTCTTAAAACAGCATTTTTAGGATTGTGACAGCATCTGCTAACTTCACCTTTATTTGTGTTTCAGTTCATAGCAGTGGGTATTGTTGAGCACTGGAACATGCTGAGTAAAAAAATTTTGATTTCTTTTTTCATTTTCACTGTGGTGGAAGCCTCAGCTGCATCTGCTGCCCTTTGCCTGCAGAACCACCCCATGGGCCCCTCATGGAGGTGGGAATAGTTAGCAGGGGTCTCCTTCCACACGGTCCAAGAGGATGGAAGGGTGTGCAGGTACAGAACAAAAAGTCTACCTCAGAAACGCCACTTATCTTCACAAAAATACTACTCCAGCCCCCAAAAAATTCTTACATTTACATATGGTAATAAAACATTAAGAATTATGTTTCTATTACAAATGACTGGCACTAAGAAATTTCTGGTTTGTCTTCTATTAATAACTGTCTTCTCTTGTGTTCAGCAATATTGGTCAATAGGAAACTCAATAAAAGCAATAAAGGCAGATGGTTCTCATATATTGGTTTTAAAGTTTTTTTCTCTTTTTCATCTACACCACCTGTTTTTTTTAAGAGATATTGGTATGAGGGCAGGGTACTCTCATGGATTGATATACATCTGTAATTAGCAAGCTGATCATCCTCCTCAGGCCAGGGAGACACTGCATGATCTGACACTTAAAGGCACGACATCAAAATACATATCCACTTTTTTTATAATTAACATTCCACATTAAATATTCATTAAAACTTACATAAATTATTTCCTTGTTCAAGGCTCAACTTCTCTGTCCTTGTTCAGACAGAGCTCTCATTGAATGTGTTTACCCAGCTAAGACAAGACATGACCACACTTTAAATCTTTTGTGCTGCCATTAGTCTCTGTCAGCCTCTGGTCTTGCTCAGAGAGCACAACACAAATCCTGAAGTTCCTCGTGTGTGATTCCCTTTTCTGTTCTACAAAAAACCACCTCAAAAACAAATCCCAAACCACAGCAACAACCGAAAACGACCAAAAAATATCCCCAGAAGAAATCCCTCCACGTCTGTTGGAGCAAAAGCTCCACTCAAGGAGAGGAATTCTGCACAAACAAGAGGAGACTCACGGGAGCAGGAACGTCCCCATCACATCTGCCAGGGCTCCACGGAGCTCCTCGCTGCAAGACACAGGCATTGAGAGGAAGAGGGGAGAGGAATGCTTCGTGCCTTACATCTCCTGTGTGTCAAGCCAAAGCCCCAAACAGGAAACGTTTCCCCAGAAGAGTTTTGGAACAACGTGCTTTTCACATGGACGGGGTGAATTTTTTAGGTCTCTTCAGAAACTGTTTTGATTTAGTGAAAGAAGGAGAAGATAAAAGGCTCAGTGAGGGCCAGGCAGATGACCACATCCCCTTGGCACACACCTTGCAGTCCAGCTCTGCCCTCTGAAGACGCGGACACTCTCCAGCAGTGCTTATTTATCTGTCACGTCGCGGTGATGGATGTTACTGTTGCTCTCAAAAACATATGCTCAGAAGTTTATTATGGCACTAAATATGGGCTGGGTAAGAATCTGGATTGTTTAAGTGTCAAACAGTGACAACATGTGTACAATACAACACAGACATCAAGGGGGAACCAGCTCAGCTAATATGTGGTATTCATAGAAGCCTCTAGGAACAAAGACCACCCATAAAGCCCAACCAAAGCTGCCACAAGAATAGGTGGTGCTGCTTCCGTCACTGCGTACTGGGTGCCAGTTGGCTTCCTAATTAGATTAGCAAGCTAATAAAAGGCATAAAACTCAATAAAAGGACAATATGTTACAAGTTTTCCTATGACAAACATTGCTGTAAGTTCAGCAGATTTCTGCTCATGGTAGGTCATGAGCAGAACACCCAGTGCATGTTTGTTTTTCTTATGGCCAGGTTTGTTCTCTTTATATTTTCTATGGATTGTACTTTTTATTAATGAGAATTAATAATAAAATAATATTACCTTATAATATCAATAATAATAAAATAATATTTCCTTAACAAGGATATCCCTGAGTATTACAGTTTTCACATAACAATCAGCGTAAATAACTCTCATACTCCTCAGCATCTTCCTTCAAATAATGGTGTTTGGTTCTATTTCGCATTATATTTTGTAAAAGCACGTGGTAAATTGGTTAGCACAAAAAAAAAAGGAAAACTGTTAAATAAATTAATTAAGCCCCAAGAAAAACAAAACCAAAACATCTCCTTAAATACATGAGTTGGAACTTAGGACTCTTGGAGACAGCAGCACCACATGGGAACTGCTGGAGCTTTGTTCTCATCCTGGAAGAAAAAGAGTTCAAGCAGAATTTGAGCATTGCTTGACAAGCCTTCAAAAGGATTGAACAGAAAAGGAGTAAAAGCAAAGAGTGGCAAAAAAACCCCAAACAAACACAACCACCCTAGGACAGAAGAGAAGGATAGGTGGAACAGGAGAAGCAATAAGAAAAGAAAAGATTGATGCGAAAAAGAAAAAGAAAAGATTGATGGGAACTTTAGACTGAAATCTAAATCATCTTCATCATGTGCACATATCAGTGAGTGGTAAAAGACCACTCTTCTTCTTTGATATATCAAACCATTAACATCCAACTTTCCTTTCTCGGTTACTGTTAGTAACAGAATGACCAAAAGAAAAAAAATGAGCACAATAAAACAAAACTGCAAGTTTTGCACATGTGAATTAACATTTAAACCCAAAAAAACCCTGTCGAGACTCTGATCTGCAGTGCAAGAGCCTCAGAATACAGCAGCAGCCCTGAGAAACCCTGAACTCTCAAGCTACAGAGTGAAAGACCCAGAAGATGCCGGCGCATCTTAATCAGCAATTTACAGGATGACCTGAGCAAAGTTCTAAGGGCTTGAGTGGCACCACCTACCCCACAAATCCAACATTCCCCATATCCCCTGACACAAAGCAAAGCTTCCCAAGGTGGGACCCTGCCCATAAAGCTACAGCAGGAATATCTCCTGGGATTAGGATGGCAAAGGCAGCAGTTCACACTCAGAGGGTCCCAGTGTCCAACACAGCTCCCCAGCCTTTTGGAGAGCCTGCAAAGTCTTTTCCCCAGGCTCTCTGGGAGGAGAGAGGTGGGCTGAGGGAGGTGTGGGTGCTGGAAAGAGAGAGATATTGGCTCCAAGTTAAACAGCTTTTTGTATGCACAACCTGAGGCATAAACAAGTCAGGATTTGCGTGCTGGACCTTTGCATACACAATCTGTGTGCTCTGGAAAAATCATTTAACAGTCCTTCTATTGCAGGGGTGTGAAAACACTGGGTCAGCTTCTTTGTGTTTTAAACTGCATAGAAATGAGTGTGAAATAAGGAAATCCACAAGCAGCTCTCCACAGCCCGTGGGTTACCTGAACAGGCAGCTCTGGGTGTGAGTGAGGAATGGAGAGGTGGAATTTCATGGCCTGGGCAACAAAAGAAACCAGGCTGGATGGACAAAAAGCTCCATAGATGACCAGGGAAGTCCCCAGATGACACCACCTCATATCTGTGCAGATTTCAGTGACAATAAACCCATGGCAAAGATCAAAGCAAGGAGCAGTGGTGGCACAGGGACAGGACATCATCACATGGGGCCAGATGTGCTGTTTATATATTTTACTGGATTTCATTGTTGAGAAAGTGCTCTTCCAGGGGAGGACCCCAGCTCTCAGACCTCTTGGAATACAAGGTTTTTCAGAAGTGACTTGAAAGCAAAGAGGGTGGGGGAAATCTGATTTAATAAATGATATATAGGAGTATAATTATATGGTTTTAAACACAGTTCCAGTTCACTTGTCTCAGCAAGAAACGCTGGTGTGTGAGAGAAATCATTTATATTGCTTACTATGGTTTTTCAATCTTGGCAAGCACTTTTTCCATTCTAAGATGTGGGAACACCCACATCAGTAATTACATACGTTAGCAAAAACACAAGATAACTTGTATTCTGGAGAGGGGGGTTTCTCCCATTTCTCAGTGAACTCTGAGGGCAGTAAAAGGGAAGATCTCTGTTCTACAAGCTTCATAACTGTAAGAAATTATTACTGAAAACATGAGCTTGTCTCTATGTAGTAAAACACAGATCCGTTATCCAAAATATCATTTATGACACCCCCGTGACAAAACTAAACATTTTTCATTTCTGGGCACTTTATTCTTCACTTCCATAATCCTGCCACATGCAATCCTAATACATGCAGGACAGACTCCTGGAATAGTCACAATCTTTTACCTGACCTTGTACAGAACATTTTCCTGCACAGATTTTTCCCAATATGTGTCTGGATATAAAGACACGATCACACCTCATTTTTTGTTTTGTTTTCTTTTCTTTTGTGGTTGCACAGCTCTCAAATCTCAATAAAGATTTAATTACACGCTGCATTAAAAGAGAATTGGGTTAGCTTTCTTTATGGTTTCTTAAATATTCTTTTTATTAAAGCAGATGCAGATCATTAAGAAGAGCAATGATAAATAATGGTCCACGGGCAAAATAATAATCTGTCCTTTTGTATATTTTGGAGTTAAAAAGCCACTAGACCTAGAGACATCACACTAGTTGGGCAAGGCAAGAATGGGAACATCATATTTTTCTAACCCTGGATAACCCCAACTTGCTATTTGCTGCTAAATGTCCAAAACTAACTTGTATTCTATTTAAAAAATAGAATATTGTCTATAATAAAAACAGCCTATTTTTTTTTTAATTAACAGCACCATGAATTTTCCATGGGCTTTATGTCAAGTTGTAGGCTTTTAAGATTTCCAGAATATAAAGCCATTCAAATCTTCAATTTTAATATTCTAAAAAATCACCTTGTATATTTCTGGGATTTTAAAATGTTGATCTCCCCACTCCCAATCTCTGTAATCCCTGTGTAACATTGGTGTAAAGGGTCTTGCAAGCTTTAAGTCATCATCTTTAACCAGAGCTGAATTATTATGTCAAATGGTTCAGAGCATTCCACGTTTCTTTTGTTTAAGCAGAATTGGGCCCAAAAAGCACAGAAAAAAAAAAAACCCCACAGCTTTCTGGCTTTCATGCCAGATTTTTAATATCTTAAATGACATGGCTCGATGGAAAATTTAAAAAAACAGACCATTAAAATGCTATAATATTAAGTAGCTCTTAAAAAAAAAAGCAAACCACACTCCCCCCTTGCTGCCCCCCCAGAAAATCCAGATGAACACAGAAAAAGCTGTCAAGCTCAGTCTTGTCCAAAGCAGATCTGCCAATGTTCTGACAATGTTTGCACTTGCTTGTCAAAATGGTCACTTCAGCTGAGCATCATTTACACTTTGGCTTACAAATTAGTTATGTAAATTATCTGTAAATTTAACATGGAAAAAAATCCATCTACTTTTTAAGATATAAATATATAAATGTACACACCTTCTATATATATTATAAAATGTGGTGTTGCAGGGCCAACATTTCCATGCTGAAATGAAATAATGTAGTTGGAGCACCCAGGAGAGACTGGAGCACATGGTTCTCTGCACCCGGGCTTCCCTCCCTCCTCTGCCACCAGCTCCTGCTGCAAATTGGACAAAAAGCCCTTTAATGCCTCACTTTCTCCATCTGCAAAGTGCACAGGGCTGGTTGAGCTCGTCCTTGCATTATCTAGCAAATGTAACGATTTTCTCCTCTCTGAGCCGTGTCAGAAGGTGTTTGAGCAAATGACCACTTTAGAATTGCTCAGAAAGCCATTTTCAGCAAGGAGAGGAATGTAGGATTTTTGCCAACTGTCTCTTGGGCCAAATTTCACATTTTTGGGAGCTGTGCTGCTCATGTAGTTGCTGCACGATGCTGTCAATGCACGGGGGCTGGAGGAGTGCCTGGGCTGTTTATGGGAATGTCTTTAATTGTTCAGCAGATTTTAAAGATAATTAACCATATTGTTATTAAAAAATAAAGGTGCTGAGAGAGCTTTGTCATGGATTTCTTTCCTTCATTTATAGAAAGAGCTCAGCTGAATATTTACACTAAGACAAGTAGGGCCAGTTAGGGTAGGAAGAGAAGAAAATCTTCGAAAGAGAGAGAATCCTGAACCTGGGACTATGAAAGTGAGACTTTCATCACAACAGTGAGAGCTTGAGCAGGAGGGAATCTTAAATCTCCCTGAACTCTATCTGTATATGAAACACTCTATACACTCATATACGCTCTATCTGTATATGAAATAAATCATTATCAGGCACAGAAATAATTGGAGATAGGTTCTAATCCTGTGTCCCTCAGAAACAAGGACTGAGGAACACCTCTTAAAATTTGGATTGATAATAATATATACACTTAAAGTGTGAAGCCTTTCAGAGAGGCTTTGTCTCCTCTTCCTTTCTTCTCCAACATTTTGAATACCAAAAAAAAATCAGCAATGATTGTTCTGTCATGGCAAGGAAATCATCATGAACATATATTCTAAATTATTTTCATCCTCTGATAATTTTACTAATCAAAACTTGCTTGGTTTACTCTTGTTGACAGGAAAATGTTGCCTGTTAGTGAGAATAGTCAATGAGTGACTCCTCATGAAGTGTACACAAAAGCTTTGCTAAATTTAGTCAGAGTCACGTCACTCTATGGACATGGGGTTAATTCCTGCCTCCTAGGGTATGCTGACATTCCACAAATCCCAGGAGATCCCAGAATTAACATGAATGGGTAATGCCAGAGCATTAATATTGTGCTTCACAGCACCATTGACTATCAGTCATCTTCAACCCCAACCTGTTCTCTGCTTCAGTTTCCCGAAGTACCATGAGCCTGACAGGAAGGTGAGACACAGATGCATGAACTTGCTTCCTCAGCCACTAACTGGAGTTGGAATGCTCAAACTACTGGTTTTATGGCTCTGAATATCAAAACTCTCCATCCAATTCAACCAACAATTACACACATGCAGCAGAAAAGCATTGCCGACTCTTTAATTCTATTCAGGGTTTTCTGTATTTCAACTTCTATGCCAAAGTCAGGAGCTAGACAAAGCTTTCTGCATCCTACTTCACCAAAATGCCATTCCATGTTATTCCTGACCCAAAAATGGAGGAATGAAAGACTGGGGGAACATAGCAATTTATCCTGAAGTGTTTGAGATCCCAAGCCATGAACACACAGACTTAGCAGCTGATCAGCCCATGAAGAACCAGAGTAGGAAAATTAGGATGAACTCCTTTCTCAGGATGCTGATACAAACACCAAAGAGGTCGACTTCCATTCCACTTTTACATCACATGTTTTATGCCTAGAAATTCTACCCGTGCATAAATCTGCAGCAAAGAGAAGAGAAACCTGGGGAAAAGAGAATGTCCTGGGAATACCCAGCACTTTCAGCCCACAGAACCGTGCTGCTCAGAGGGAGGCAGAATTCCAGAGGGTCAAATAACTGGAGTGTGGGTTGCATTTGGTCTTGAGTCACAGATTGATGATAAGAGGACAACACTGTAGGTGTGCAGGGTGAATTTAGCTTGAGAGTCTCCTGTTTTCCAACAGGCAGCCCTAGAGAGAGAGAAATAAATCCCTGAAAAACTCGCAGAGAGCTGGGAACAGCGAGACAGCTCAAGTGATCCACACTTACACTTATTATTAGAAGTGAGAGAAAGCTGCAAATAAGCCTGTGAATATTCTGTTCCACTACATTCAAGTTGCTTCCCAACCTGATTCTTCAAGTGAGCTCCTACACATCAATCTGTGCAAATACCAGAGCAAAAACCTGCGTGCCACTCAAGACTTTGGTATGTTGCCTGATCAGGACAAGGAAAAGGAACAGGTTTTGAGACTGTTGCACTGAGACAAGTTTTGCCTAAAAATAATGTACTTTAAAGGTGTTTTAAAAAGTGAATTTTAAATTCACGTTCAGTTTTAGTATTTGCATCAACCCCTTTTCCAACCAGGAAAAAGAAGAACGCCATGTGACTTGGATACCCATTACAAAGAGCTGAAATTTTAAATGTTGGAAACCCACAATGAAGTGCTGGCAGCCAATCCACTGACAAAGAATGAATCAGGAAATCAGCTCAAATAACGAATACATTGAGAACCTCATAATAAAGTCAATTACAATTCATGCACAGAAAACAGACACCATTCATCCACCATCATCCGGTGAATAAATCCCTGAATTCCCCGTTATCTGAAAACGTTTCTCTAACAAAGCTGGATCTCATAACAGCTTCCTAATTCAGCGTTTTCTGGCAGTAAGGGAGTGGGAGAACCTATGTGGAACATACAGAGTGTCAATTTTCCTAAGGGCCAGATTTAGCAGTGCCTCCTGGCCATCCTCCTGCTGGGTATCATCCCACAGTGTAATTTAGGCTATGGACACATCCCACCAAGCAGCTCAGCAATCTTTTAGGGACACTCTACAACCAAGTGAAGAGTTGGAATTTGTCAAATTTCTATTTTAGCCTGAGGTGAAAGCCTGGCCACAGAAAGTTTCAGATTTGGCTTCAGCAGAGCCAGGTTGGAGTTTGGCTCGTTGGCAGCCAAGGGACAGGAGGCAGAAGCACGTTTTCCCTGTAGGTGCTCCTTTGTATTCCTCAACCACTTTCATCCACTCCCGCGTGCTCCAAAATCTTTAGCCAGACAGCTCGTTTGCATATGCTTTTGAGATACTAATTAAACACGTACAAACAAAGAAAAACCTTGCAGCAGAAAGAGAAAACACAAAGAAATTAAGGAACTTACTTCAGAAGTCTCGGGTAAGCCACTCAATTGGGTTTTCCCCGCAGATTCCCCTCCTGCCTTGACTTCCCTGATCCACACACTCCGCTAATTCCAGCACTGAATCCATACATTCATCAAGTGGAATAGCTTATAGACATCAACCACAAAGCTCCACCAGCACAACTGCACACAAGCACATGCTTGTTTAAAGAGGGAATCTGGAACACCTTGAGAAATGTGTACAGCACATGCCATTCATCTGCTGGCTCCCTGAATTATTCTGTCTAAAACAATGCACCAGCTACAAAAAAAACCCCAACCCAAAAGCATCAAGAAACGCAAAACCACAATGCTGAAAGTATTGAGTAAAAGAGATCTGGAAATTCTATGTGAATTTTAGCACAGAGGTGACATTAAGGGAAAAGGGAGCAGTCTGGAAAACCAAGATGCTTTCAGTCAAAATTCAAAATCACAACAGTGAAACTAGAATTTTAGATGATCATTTCAAATGCATTCCTTCTCTAGCTCCACATTTCAGCATGATAAATGCGTCAAGCTCCCTCTAACACAATCTTTCTCTACCAAGGGAGTTTCCCAGAGAGAAAAAGTTCTCCAACTTAACTGTCTAAATAACACAAGTAGGAATACTTTTTTCATCGTTTGCCACAAAAGCACAAGGTTTCCTCAGGTCTACCCAGGGCCCAGAATATTTGAGCTTTAGATAATACCTGACAGGTAATAATGGCTTATCTTGTTAATTTTGCTCTTGGGAAAACGGCAAGAGGTGATCAACCCCTGCTCCCTTTTTGTATGTTTGTTTCCTATCACAGATTTTTTTTTTTTTCCACAATGAAATGCAGATAAGAAGTTCACCTCAACAAGATAAAGAGTGAGATGGGTGCAATTAAGTCTATGGAGTAATTTGTTTTCTACAAGACCCACGACTTCAATAACATAACATCTAAAATGCTGGAGGTATCAAAAAACTGGAAAGAAAACCAATAAGAGGAAGATGAAATGTCAGCAGATGGATTAACATCATCGAGAATGTGCCAGATTCTTAAGGCTATATTAAGCAACAATTTTTTTTTCCCAAAGCAAATTCTATGATAATTTTAATAACTTTACTGCGGAACTTGATTTCCTTTTTAACATTAATTCCCTGTTTTCCTGCTGTTGCTCATGACTCCTGCAGGGAAGGGGGCTGCTCCCAAATCCCTGTCATGTTCCAGTGTCTCAGACGGGATCCCTCACCCCAAAGGCTCCACTGCTAAATTCTCCATTGCTGCTACAAACGCTCACAATGCCACATAATCATCACTCTAAATTATGTCATCGCGAGATTTTTGTTTAATTTGCTCACTTAAATTAAAAAAAAGAGGAAGAAAGTGTGGTTTCCTTCTAGCTGATCTGCTGTGCTTGTCAGCCATCACCTATGTGCTGGCTGTCCCAGGGTCTGAGCACAACCCCCTCAGGGGATGTCTATATATAAAATATGTGAGACTCAACGGACAGCTGATTTAATATGACCTTATCAGCTTATGGCACAGTGTCTCCTACCATTCTTCTCTGACAAAACTGAGGTGCTTTTGGCAGAAGGCAATAGATACACACCAGATCATGTTTAGCTCCATCCCCAGGAATTTAACAAGACTGATGCAGCCTTTCCTATCGTTTTCTCCCTCTTAAAATGGGATTTTCAAGAACATTGAAAAAAATGGCACATCACTGCCTAAATGCCCAGCCTTGCTGTCAAAGAAACAAAGGCTTTATGGGGCAGTTTGTTTCTTTACATCAGAATTCTTTTATTTGTGTTTTGGAGAGGGTTATTTTCCAGTGACCCTTGATAAGACCAACAGGAGCCAGCAGAAAGAACAGAAATTCCTGCACATGAGAGAACGCCCAGGTGAACTGGGGATGGAAACTGCAGCCATGAATGGCATCAATACACAAGGGAAATAACTGTAAAAATTACTTTATGGGATATTTGACCAGTCATTGTTGCTTTGCCAACCCTATTTCTGGACACTGCAGCAGGGCTGGTACACAACCTGTTGCCATCCACATCTCTGCATTTTCCAAGGATGAAAAGAAGCTGGAAAATGTAACTTGGACATGGTTGTGCTTTGGTTCTGGTTCCAGCCCAGCCATCCAGGTCCTGAATCTTCCTGCCTGTGCTTTCCCAGAGTGGATGCAGTCACTGCTGCCTTTGCAGGGAGCTCAGAGCACTTTTTTGAGGGAATCTGAACGTGTGCCATTGCTCCCTGTGGCCTCCTGCACCACTGGGGGCTGCAGTTTCAATTAATTCCCATTAAACCATCAGCTCCCTTTAGAAGCCACTCTTGATTCTGTGTTTGTTCTAATTAGCACCAAATAACAAAAGTATAACAACAGCACCTATTCCTCCAACATTTTTAACAAGCTGTCAGAGAAGGAACAGTGTGAATAACAGCAGAGTTTAATATGCTACTTTGCTTTATTTATTTTTTTTTCTTAATCCCTGCATTGAATTGCTTTTAATATTTCTGAGTGACCAAAGCAACCAATTTTGAGGTCAAGTGAATACATAACTCTTTGACACAAAGAGTTCAATCTTGATTAAAAAAATTATCCCATGAAGAAATCCCCTCAAATGACTCCGGAATGTGTCATCTGACACATTTATTGCTCAGGGTCCCTGCCAAAGCCATTCAATATATAATTATTTCAGCTGTGCAACAACCCTTATGCCTATGCACCCAAATTCTTCAGCCTTCTCCAGGAGAATTTTAAAGGAACTATTTTCAAACATCAAAATAATGGTACATTATTGAATGTCTGAGGTGTTCTTCCTTTGCCAGAAATCTGATCCACAGGTGATAAAAACAGCAATTTCCTCTCACTACTGATGAAATGTTCCCATCTGAGAACTTCAGGGATGCAGAACCTCATCTCACCTTGCTCCTGCAAGACCTGAAATATCCTGCAGGCTCCACCAGGAGCAGAGAGCCCTCCAAGGGGAGAAAGAGGCGTTCTCAGTGAATATTTCATGTTATCCACTCAACTAAAAAGAGATGTAGTGAGAAAATGAGGTGGGGGGGGATAATGGATTGCTTCTTGATATAAATATATTGATCCTAATTCAGGGAGTCCCTGATGCTCGGATCGCTGGGGGCTGGGGAAGCCTCACTTGGCCCCGTTTCTGTGAGCCCTGCTGCAGGTTCAGCTCCAGCCCCGGGCCATCCCCCTGGATTCCACAAGCAGTGCTCTCTTTTTCCGTGGCAATGCACAGAATGTGTCCCACCTTGTCTGAACACCTTCAGACCACGCTGCAGCTGTTCCCTCGGCCTGGGCCAGCTGCTCAGATGTGCAGTAATTCCCCTGGAAGCCGTAGGAGCCCTTCCAACTCCTGCCACCTGAGAATGCTGCCTACTGTTCCAACCTGATCCGCCATCCATCCCCCTGCAAACATTTACATGGAAAACAGGTTCAGGGAAGGAGAGATTGACAACTTCGTGCCTGATATCCTAATTGTGGGCTGGACAGCCATTTATCTTGTCTCTGATCAAACCTACCAGCTATGAGAAAAGTTTCACAACTGCAGGAGGCTTTGTGTTGCAACTTGCAATGAGATATGTGGCATCCTGCACTATGGCTGAAGTGCTCAGTGCACCCAGATCTGTCCTCGTGGCCAACACAACTTTTATTATAGGATTTTTGTTGTTGTTGTTGTTGTTGTATTGAAGAGATGCAGCTCCACTCTTTGAAGTTTAAGACTAGTTGTAAATTCCTTGAAGTCAGCCCTATTTCCTTTTATATTAGCATGTTAACAAGCTTTGGAAGACTGACAGACCTTACAGGAAGACACAGCTGGGTGCTCCTCTAGTCTGGGCTTAATGAAAAGCAGAACATGAAGGCTGAACTCTGTGGCTTGTCTGCTGTTTACAGACCCGGCAGGAAGAATCCACTGCCCCAGTGATGAAGGCAAAACGTCCCCATCAAATGCTGATACTTTCTGTGCTACCAAGGAAAACAGTTGGGATTCATTAAGAAAGGAAATGCCACGATATTTTAAATTACTTCTGTAGTTTTAAACCTTCGTACCAGATGAAATCCAACAACAAATAATTTTTTTAAAAACACAAACAGCAAAACAAAACAAACAACAAAAAGCCAACCCACCCTGTGGAAGACTCTGAAGATATGGGATTTTGCAAAGAGGAATTGATTAAAGAGTGAGGGCCCGACCATGAGTGTGATCCAGAGTTGGACTAAGAAGAAGCAGGTTACATTTCAACTCCTCCATGGTGCTGTGGGCCAGGTGAAAACGTGAAAGATCGGAAGAATCAAAGATTATACTCCCAAAAAAGAAGCAGACAGCAGTCCCATAAACCCACTGGGAATTGGTGCTCATCAGGATGACAGAGATTTCAAAGGATGCTCCAGGGATGTCTGTCCCACAGACAACGGGTAACACACACCTGCCAGAGGCAGTTCCATGGCCACCTTTGGCATTATTTGGGTTGGAAGGATCCTCCTGTTCCT
The DNA here is from genome assembly GCF_027887145.1 of Ammospiza caudacuta. Lineage (NCBI taxonomy): Eukaryota > Metazoa > Chordata > Aves > Passeriformes > Passerellidae > Ammospiza > Ammospiza caudacuta. Next base: position 17,353,179 of record NC_080607.1, read on the forward strand.
GGGAATCCCTTATGCCACTCCAGCCCTTTTCCACCTCAAGGGCTGAGGAGAGCAGCCCTTTCCTTCCATTTCTGCCTGTCCAGGCCCTAGTTGTTAAAAAGCAAGTTCTAGAGAGCTAAAAGGGAGATCAAGCTGTGCTGCTGCATTGTGGAGCTCTAACATCCCTGGAGAATATCCAGGAATGTTGTCTCTGTGCCGGATTTTAACAGCAGATTTTACTATGGCATCTATTTACATAAACTTCTTTTGATTTAGTGAAATATATGCTCCAACTCACTCGCAGGACACGTCTAATTTCCACATGCATAAGAGACAATTGTAAATATAAACCAAATAAATGCAGGCACAAGTGGCCAATTCTAGTGAACACCACACACAGCTGCATTTTTCCCACCAATCCATAATGCTTCAGAGACAGTCAGGTGCTCAGGAGGAAAGAACATCCACAAGCTAAACAAAACCTATTTCTGCATTGTTATTTTACATCTCTTTTAAACAAAACCTGGTCATCAATGGCCAAGACAAAGCTAATTTCTTGGAGCACGGTTTTCAACTCAACCACGCGGAGTTTTGTTTTTGCTGTTATTACAGCAGCATCTTTAAAACCCTGAATGTTGAGAGCGAAGATCACCTTCAAACACTGTCCAGCCTCCCCAGGCGGATGCCGCGTTTCCACGCATGCTTGGAGCATTCTGCTGCCTGCCACATCTCCCTGTGCACCTGATTATGCAGCCAAAACATCCAGCCAGAAATGTAAATAACACAAGGCCTGCAAAGGCCTGGGCTGCTTCGTGCAGCATTCCAAGTGGAAGTGCAGAATCTGCTTTGATGAGCACTTAAAATAGATCAGGGAAAGGCAGCCAGCCTGGTGGGTATTCCCAGCCTGCAGGGGAAACTGGTCACTGACTGGGACATACTGGGACTACAGATGTGCAGACTAAAGACCAATGAGCTGCATTCATTACTAGGAAAAAACCTCCAAAATTTCATCTACTATGGATCAAAACCATAAGCGCTTACTTGAACTAACTTACTTGAACCAACAAATCACTTTACCAAGGGTATGAAAAGTGCTTCTGAATCCAGCAGAAGCAACAATGCCTTCATTGCCAAGGGGATTTAAACTGATTATTTCAAAACAGATATAAAGACGTTTGGAAAATCTGCCTCCTGTTTCATTATAAACCATAAAGCCTTTGTGCAGCTGGGTTTGCCTCGACTTTGCTGGATTCAGTGCAGCTCTTGAATAGACTTTTTATAAGGCAGGTGTTGTCAGTTAAATGAAAAAAAAAAAAAAGCACAACCAAATAATCTAGGATCAGGACAGAAGCCAAAACGTTCAGGTTTATAGATTTAAGAAATGCTTTTTATGTGCCTCATGCACTGTTTATTGTCATGGGTCAGTTGGTGCTGATAACATCCAAATTAAAGATCTTTTTCTGACTTTATAATGCATCCAGTGCCCTTCACTTGGCTGGTGTAGCCAGCCTCTAGAAGTTCATACAATGCTTCATTAGTGCTCATTCATTTGGGAGAGCAGTGCTCCATCTAACCTGAAATGTTATTATGGATTTTTATTTATTTATTCCAATCCTACTTCCCATTAAATTTGTAACTCATCCTACTCAAACATTTTGCAACTTCATCAAATAGTATCAATCAGTGGAATTATCTCCCTGCTTCTGTTATTATCCTTCCATTTCATCTTAAATCTCTGCATCTGACTCTGAGAATTCACAAAAGAGGAACTGTTCTATAAATAACATATAGAAAGTTTTGACTAATGTGGAATGAATGTGCTCCTCTCACAATCTCCATGTAACCTCCATAATGTCAAGCCCCTGAGTGATTTTGTTGATTATGTACAGCATCCTGACATGCAAACTCACAATTTAGCCTGAGGACATTTGCAATTAATTAATTAATCCCAACAGAAATTATCAAAACTCATTCACCGGGCATTGCACAGCCAGCAGCAAGCACAAAGAGACTTTTTAACCACAGAGAAGAAGAATTCTTCAAGCAGAAACAAAGCCTGCTGCAGAAAACAGAATGTAAGTCTGGGAACAAAGAAAGCTTCCTTTTAAAGCAGGGATGCAGGAGTTGCCCAGAGGTTGCACAAGGTCCTTGCAGACCTACTCTGATGTTTGTCACCTTTCCCTCAGGGCTCTGAGGGTTGTGTCTGGCCTCTGACATGGCTAACCACAACATCTCAACCTATCCAGAAACACTGACCTGAGAAATGAGCAGAAGATGCCCCAAAATCCTAGGGAGGTGTGCGTGTTTGGTGTGCTTTTTCTCTTGAACGGGCAAGAACTACAGTTCCTTTTGCGCAAAAGGAATCACCAGACACAGCCAGGAGGAGCTGGTTGAAAATCCTTCATTTGAAGGTGCTGTTCAAGCTCAGAGAGTCCTTTATTGAACGCACAGAAGGTGTTTGCAGCACGGGCGCTCCCCAGGCCGGCTCCAGTGGAGCTGCAGCCCCTTTGGGAGGGCTGTGACTGATGCCAGGTGACGGCACAAGTCTGACATTTCTGCTGCACATTATGTGCTCGAGCAAGCCTGGGCTCACGGTGCTTGCCTGGGCACCGAGAGACCAAGAATGCTGAGCTGCAGCAGGGGGAAGGAGGAAATCCCACGGAAAATGCAACCAAATACAGCTGCTAACAGCTGGGGGATAGGACTGGACCTTCAATCCTGAATTACGCCACCTGCAGCGATGGTGCAGCCCTGCCTCAGCACCCACTGCATCCCCTTCTAAAACCACATTAACCTGACTCCTGGTGGCCTTCCAGTCCCGTTGTGGATGCTCTCAGGAATGCACGTTTTGAAGCTGCTGTGTTGAGAGGTCTGAGCAGGAGTGAGAATAAAGAGGCAAATTCAAGAACAGCCTTCTGTGCACACCGGTGCTGTGTAGTGCTTCAACTCTGCTGCACTAAATCAGTCTCTGAATAGATAAAGATAGATAAGGTTTCTAAATAGATAAAGTTTCTAAATAGATAAAGAACTTTTTATGAGGTAAAACATGTAAATTAAACAAAGACATAGTAATCTGGGATCAGGGAAAAATACAAAATATCAACAGTGACAGAACTTGAAGTGAAATATTTCAGAGCAAAGTTTCAATTTAGTCAGACAAAGTATTTTGTTTCAATGGAGGAGTGTCTCAGTGTTGACTGTTTCAGCCTTTTTAAATACAAATGTTCTAAGGAAAAAGCTGCTTTTAAATTTAAAATGTATCGCTCTTAATTTCTTTGAATAAAATTTCATCAAGACCATCATTATTTTGTAAGGGAGCAAGGGGTAAATCATTTGGACCTTCCCGAAGTTTGGTTAAAACCACGTTTTTATGCAGAAAATGCTTTTGACAAAAGTTTTCCTTCGGCCAGTTTGGTTTCCTTTGTTGCCTGCCAAATCCACAGCAGGGATTTTTAAATTCCTATTTCCTTTTCCTGTGATTTTTCCCACCCCACCCCAGGAGCCTCTCCCTTCAAGAAGCTCCTGGTTTTGCTCACTGGTGAGACTGGAAGCGCTGGTGACTCTGGGCCGCCTCAAGGACCATCAGCTCTGCTGTGCAGGGCCAACCTGGCACTGCTGGAGCACTCAGACGCCCCAGGGTGAATTTTGCATCTCCCTGCTCCAGCCCAGCCTCAAACTCAGCTGCTGGAGTGGAAGGAATGTGGCAGGACTAAATCAGGGATTCCTAAATAGATTTTCTACATGCAAAATTTTGATATTTAGCAACTTCTTGCCCTCAAATCAGCCACGTGGGGGTGACTGTGGTGGGTCTGAGGGACACCAGATACCTGTGTGCAATAGAACAGAGTATTTGTGCTGATAATCTGACCCAATCCTCCTTTCCCTCTGGAACTATTCACCACACCTGTCACTAACCCAGTCATAGAATCTCCAACTTTGCAGAGTGATTTTAGTGTTTTGTTCTCATCTATAATTTCAGTCTTTTCTTCTGAAAACTTTACACAAAATTTGCACTTCAACCTCTTTAGAGCAGAGCCAATATTTCATTAATAAATTCTTCAGTGGGATCTCATCCCATCTCCTGTCACATGTGCAGGAGCCACCACAATATTATCAATATTTAGGAATCTCTACACACCAAGTTCCACCACAGATTAAATTCATAACTATTTTTTCGTCTCGCCCTCAATAATTTTGAGAGGCTTCTTTTCTAATTTTTACATTAACACTCTCCTTCAGGCCTGGGACATTTAAAGGAATTGATTGAAATAATTTCCTGGTTATGTGACTCATACATTGTGCAGCCTAACATTTTAATTCCTGGTGGTTAAGGCTTCCCTGCATCTCACACAGCACTTTCCCAGTTGCCTCAAATACTTCTCAAGCAGTATGCATATAATAAGGAATAAAGCAGAGTGTGATTGGACAGCTGAGAACAGCACAAGGAATAATTTGCTGAGTTTTGTTTATATTGGATGTTGAGAATCCACTGTAAAAATTAAAGGGAGGAGGTTTAACCCCTGAGCCTGCTGGCCATTTGCACATCCCCACTTCCTGCTCTGTTCATTAACCAAACACAAACCAGTTCTTCATTTACATTTTTATTTCTTCTAAATATGTCTGTGTTTAGGACACAGAGAATCTAAATGTGTGCAAGATTAAAAAAATGCATTAATGGTATAAATCTGTCCAGATCAGCTCCTTGGAAATACACATGGAGAACATGATAATGCAGTTTAAAAATCCAGCCCTTGGATTGCAGGTGTCCCTCACAAACAGGCATTAATTAGCATTAAAGAGATGTTCACACTGAGCAGATGATAAAGACACTGCAGTTCCCAAGGCTGATATGAGGGTGAGCTGTACAAGTCACCTTCTTTTAAAAGAAAAAAAACCTGAGAGGGTTTTACCCTTCCAGCTCAGTTTTTAAAAGGGGAAGAATTCCCTTGGCTTTCCTCTTTTAAAATACCAGAATCAGTTTTCATCTTCTCCATTTTTGGTGGGTCCCTCAGAGGTATCTGATGCGTTTAAACCTCTCCAAAACAGTGGCCAGGCAGTGGCAGGGCATAAGGCATCAGGGAAGTTTAGGGAGTAAAAATCCCCTTGATTCCTCAAAGCTGATTTCCCCCTTCATTATAATTTCACCAATATTTGCTAGATTCCAGACACTTCAAAGTTTAGTGAGATTTGACCGTATAGATGATAAAACAAAAAACCCATATCCATAAAATCCCAAAGGAATCCCCTTTAAACATCTCACTACAGCTTTGCCATGACCATAGACATTGTCACCAGAATATTTCCCTGATGAATTCAGATATCTGTGAGTCTGTGCTGAGTATTTAGGGCCAAATTCTCACACAGGTGTCTCTATCTGCCACTACAGAGAGCAAAAATGACCCTATGAACATGCACAAAAGAAACAACACCAAGCCAAGGAATGAGTGCACATGTTGAAAACTGAGCAAGAACCTTTTCTTTTTTTTGCACTTAATGACACAGAGAAAACATTGTTTCTCCTGTAGCCTCAAGAAAGGAAGTACTGAAAGATCATTTTTAAGTATCATAACAATTTTCACACAGCAGCTTCTGTGAAAAGGGGTCCCAGTTATTTAATCCTCTGAATGCAAGCAGTCCTGGGATGAATCCATTATGTGAGTTCCAAAAACTGAAACAAGAGGCACAATTCAGGCCTAAGACAGACTGCAATTTACCTCCCCAATCCAGTAGCTGGAGGCTTCAAAGGGAAAGTACAGCTGAGAAGAAAGAAAAACACAGTGGAACAAATTATCCACCTAAGTGATGTAAAGGGACTGGAATCCAGCCACAACTGTAAGATTTAGATTTCTTCTAGCATACAGGAGAGTGTGAAATACCCTGGGACAGGTTTGGTAAACTAAAGGCCCAGCACTCTCCTCCCACCCTCCACACAGAGATATCTCCGCAGAGGTTGCACGAGTCAGAGTGGGCAAAGGAAGAGGGTCAGAGCTCTGCTATTCCAATCTGACATGCCTCTAATTTATTTAAGACCATAACGAACTTAGGAAAGCCACAGAGAGCCACCAGGCCACCCCTGAATTTGCAAATCTTCCCCTTATCTGTTGTAATCTGTTTTAAATCCAATCATTTCTGTTTGAATAAAACCCTTCCCTTAGAATAACATCTTGATTGAGATGAGAAACTGTTATTTCACTCCATAATTTTTTTTCCCCCCAGGCTCAATGCCCTGTTACTTGATGCTTTACCTCTAAGGTGAACTTAATGGCTTTCTCCTCCACTCTTTGCTTCTTCCCATGTCTTTCTTCACTAGATTAGAAACATATATTGCATGCTGTGCCCTGGAGGCACTTAGACATGCAACCAGGTCACCTCCCTTCTTGAAAAACTTAGACTAAGCCCTTGAGTTCTCACAGCAAGAAATATTCTTCACAAATACAGCAATATTTGGGAGTTTTTCACTCTTCTTCCCAAAACAAACCAAAATAAAAGATTCATTTGTCTTTGCTCTTCTCTCCATACTGTGACACAATGAAGGTCCCTCACTTGCAGGCAAAGTCCACACAAAAATCAGCCACAATTCTCACGTGGGTTCAGCTGGTGAGGGGGAGGTTGCTGCTTTGCCCATCACCACTGCAATCATCCTCCAGTGGCAGTTACACAGTGCTAATCGTTCATTTTTAATTTTCAACCTAATTTCTGTAAAATGAAGCCAAAATGACTATGAGCCTTGATGAGAAGAAGTTTTTAGCGCAGGTCAAAAGAGCAAGGATGGTTCACAAAGCTTTGCACAAATCCTCTGCAAGGCACCTTCCTGCCAGCTCCCTTCTCATGCAGGTTTCCATATTTCCACTACAAAGTCCTAATTTCTCTCTCATGTTTCTCTCTTTTCACTTTTCCCAACAAACCCTTGCTCTTTCTTGAAGGTTATTTGCCTACACGTCAGTCACATTCAATTCAAAAACTGCGTTGAAATAGAAAGAAAGGAAAGATGAGTTAATTTATTGTGATAATAAGGAAGATCCAAAGAATTGTTTGCAAAATAGCTATTTTCCTAAATTTACAAGGCAATGGTCAGAGCCAAGATGAGCTGCTCTTCTTCATGAAATGCATGCAAGCACTGAATGGCTCTTTCCTGTGCCTCTATTTTACTAAACTTGTCACACCAGATTTTACACTTCCTTCTAAATTATGAGCAAAAAGATCCCTTTGTTTGTCATTTTTCCGCTTTGCTGGGCATGGATCTCGACCAAACAGTGCAGCCGAGTTCCCATCCCCTGCTCAGGGCAGCCCGAGCTCCTGGAAATGCCCCTAACGGGTCTCTGAGGGCACCTGGGTTTGCTGAGCCCCCTGGGCATGGCTCACACCCTGCTGCTGCTCACCTCCCTCCCCTCTGCCATTGCTCAATGCTCACCGTGCCTGGGGGAAGGTGGGAAATGCAGGGCACTGCATCTCTGTGTCTGCAAAGGGCTGGCACTGACTCCCATTCCCTCCCTGCTGTGCTCCAGGGACAGGGGCATGGATGATTTTTGGGTGAATTTGGCATGGGGCAGGGGGCATGGATGGATGTGGCTGATTTTTGGGTAAATTTGGCAGGGGCATGGATGGATGTGGCTGATTTTTGGGTAAATTTGGCAGAGGCATGGATGGGTGTGGCTGATTTTTGGGTGAACTATACAGGAGCAGGGGACATGGGTGGATGTGGCTGATTTTTGAGAGAATTTGGCAGGGGCAGGGGCATGGATGGATGTGGCTGATTTTTGGGTGAACTTTTCCTGCAAGGGAGGGACCTTCATTGTGTCAGAGTATGGAGCAGAGCAAAGACAAATGAATTTTTTATTTTGTTTTTCTAGGAAGAAGAGCAAAAGTCTCCCAAATATTGCTGTATTGGTGAAGAGTATTGCTTGCTGTGAGAACTAAAGGGCTTGTTGAGTTTTTTAAGAAGGGAGGTGACCTTTTCCTTTCCACAAAGCACCTGTTAGCTGCCTGCAATGCTCAGAGCCTTTATTTGGATTACTTCACCCCTCTGGCACACAGCTTCCCCTCCAGCAGCCCTTGGTGTTGTCACTGCTACCTGCCTGCCGTGGGTCACCAGCACAATGCTGCTTTTCCTACCTCAAGGCATGGAAAGCTGGTGGGTGGTTCAAGCAGCCAGGGGAGGAAATAATGCTGTGAGCATCCCTTGGTCCGAGTTCCTGTCCTGAGGCTTGTTCTGTTATTCACAGAGCAGCAGCAAGCAAACAAGGAAAACTGAGCAGTAACCTCCCACCTCCACCAGACAAATGGACTCATTTTTCCCTTTTTTATAATTAGCTCCTCCACTTTTATGGCTGAAGGGGGGGCAGGTGGGGGCTGCACATCCTACAGCAAACCGAGCACCACAGTGAATCTGGTGTGAGGGGAGGAGGGCAGGAGCAGGGACAGCAAAACCAGAGAGCTTTAACAGGAGCTCCTCCATGCACACCCAAGGCCTGCAGTGACAAAGAGAGCGCAGAATGATCCCAGCACTGCCCTGGGAGCCTCTCCCAAGGAGCTGCTCGCTCGCTCATGCAAAGAGCCCTCATGTTTATGCATCACACACCTGCACGCTCACACACACACAGGTGTGGCACCTCGAGGTGTGGGGTGGCCCAGGCTAGGGGTGACCTGCCCGGGCACAGCACCAAGCTGGGCACTCCCAGCCCCTCTGCTTGTCCCAGCACCTCCCCTGGCCCTGGGACACCCTGCTGGCCCTGGGGCACCTCCTCACCAGCTGCAGGGCACGACGGGGTGCCCAGGGTGGCACTGCAGGACTCCTGCTCTGGGCAGGAGCATCAGGCAAGGGGTGGCACCAGGAGCCTCCTGCATCTCACCCCAGCTGAGCACGGGCACCTGGGGGCAGGGGTGGCTCTGTGCCCTGCTCCCAGCACTGCAAAGTGGGGAACAGCGCCTTGATAAGGAGTCTTCTCCACCAATACTGAGAACTCTTACTCGTATCTTTCAGTTTAAACCTCTACAAATGGAGTGCTGTAATCCCAGCATAATCTAATGCAGAAATATTTTTCTTTCCCCCCTCCTCTCTCTTTCTTTAATAATACAATGGGAAACTGTCATAATCCCAGCATAATCTAATGTAGAAATATTTTTCTTTCCCCCCTCCTCTCTCTTTCTTTAATAATACAAGGGGAAACTGTCATAATCCCAGCATAATCTAATGTAGAAATATTTTTCTTTCCCCCCTCCTCTCTCTTTCTTCAAATTTGCCCTGATGTTTTTAATTTGTTGTAAAGTGGCAAAAGTTTTGATGATCTTTTGGGCAGACACACACTATGTAAAGTCCTTTACAAATATAAAACCAAATTACTGAAGACTACTGCATAATTATTTAATGGAAGAATATTTGAAGAAATGGGATTTCAATGTGACTTTTCAGGAAATTACAGGAAGATTCCTCAAATAACTTTCATTTCTCATTGAAAAGATACTGTCAAAATTTTCTGAAGTATTTCCTTTTTATTTTTTGTTTTAAAATAGTGGCAACTTTAACACACTAATAAATCTTAATGCAAGACTCTTTCAAATGTAATTGTACTAGCTGTAGGCTAGATTACAGGTGTCCTTTCAGACACTTTAACTTGCTGTATTTACATCTTGCTGCATCAATTGTATGGCTATTGTAAACTTTATATTATGCAAGGTGTGTAATTACACAGCCTCCCCAGCTCCTATCACAAGTGCACACCTGGCCTGCCTCTAACAAGCACATTCCTTCTCAAAATGACTACGTAATTAGAAAATTCCACTTCTTGGCCACAGCTCTGTGCTCAGCACACGCAGATTTCTCTGTGAACCGAGTTTCCATTTCTCTCACAGGGTCACTGGCCACGCTCTGAGCTGCTCATTGTTTTTAATCCTGACGTGACCTTTACACTAAATACAAAAAGCAACCTTGGGATTGAAAAGCCTGGCATGGTGTCATGAGCACAGAGAATGATTTCAATGAGCCCAGCGCTGTTTGATCAGGGACCAGTCCTCCCAAGGTGCTGAGTCCTCATTTCCTGCAGGTCCCAAACTGGAGTCTGTGCTGTCCCAATTAAAGTCTGAAAATGAGGCATTTAAAATCCACAGCCACTTGGAGAACTCTCACTTTGAGAGTTTCCAGCTTAAGATGTTTTGTCACACTTAGGAATCCCTTATGGTGAAACCTTCAAAACTTGGTTTTCCTGCATTCTCACACACATAAAACCAAAAGTGCCAAAACTTCACTGGAGAAACTGATAATTTATCACTGATTTACCCAAGTGGGGCTGATTAGAGAGGTGTATGAGCAAGGTCAACAACAGTAAATATGTTAATATTTGCTGCAAACAACAGGGAATACACTCTGGGTTCCTTCTTTCCTACAAGGGAGAGGTCAGGAAACACAGGGAAATTTACAGGAAGGTTCCAGGACTGGGAATTATTGGAAGTGGCAGCTCCTTTCACAAGTATTGTTGAGGATAGAAGGGAGGTAATTGTAAATCATTACAGAAGAAAAAAAGAGTGCCAGATCCCAAACCCACAGAAATCCTTTGGAAACAAAAAAAACAAAAACAAAATCAAACCAACTAAGAGAAATGCATAAGTGCTTTCCCACACTCCTTTAATCAGAATTTTAGATTCATCTATGTGATCTGTGAAATAGTGGTTATCAGATTAAACCCCAAACTTCTCTGCTTAGTAACAGGCCCCATGAATTCACATGAATAAAGGGGCCAGATTTATAGGCAGATATTTTAATTCTGAAACAGTTAACATAACAGTCAAAGAAATGCTTGGTTACTGACACAAAGGGAAGGCTATAATTGTAACATCTTTGCTCTAAGGTGAATAATTAAGTAGATTCCACTGACAAAAGGATGAGAAGACTGTGCCTCAGGACATTTAGTCAGTAGAACTGAGCAACAGGTTACAGGGAAGCAAACAAGGCTGTATTTAAACACAAACCTATTGAGACTCGATTATTTTCAATGCAGAACAAAAAAATTATTCCTAAAATGAGCAATCCTTGGACAGTTTAATATAATGAGGCAGAAAGAACAAATTCAAGGTCACAGATATTGTTGTTACAACTTTTTATGTCAGGGCATCCTTTTACTGTTCCATCCTCTTTTTCCCCTAGACTCTCAATTTCTTCACAACAAAGGTAGTAATAGTAAAATATATATATATATATTTATCCTATTCTTTAGTTAATGAAGTCCTTCAGTAAAGCTCAGCCATATTAATGAATATGTTTTGCAGATTTGGCCCCTAGTGTTGAAAGAGTAAAAAAAGCCAGCTACATATTTGCATTCAAAACCATTTTTCTTCATTGTAACTGAGAGTTTAAGTATTCATAAATCAAACTGTAAAGTTCTGTTGTGGGAAAACCACAGAATTCCTGTATGGTGATCCACCTAGAATTCAGAATTAAAGGAACTACCTGGGTCTGTAGCATTTAGGTTAGGCTGGAAATCATCTCTCCATTGTGCTGGTGCAGACCGAAAGGCAAGGAGATAAGGGACCTTCCCCCAAAGTCTTTCCATATTCTTAGCATTTATCCCCCCTGCTGAGGCTGGAATCAACCCTTTTCCCAAAGGAATGAGGAGATTGTCTCCTGCACGTCCTTGCTCTCCTACCTGATCCAGGCTTGGATCACCCAGGCACCACAGGAGCCCATTGAGGCTGCAGAGTGTGCAGTGATCGCCTGAGCAGTGATCCAGCACCACTGTGATGCACAAACCACCTCCAAAAATCAGCCCCAGTCGTCTGATGTGCCACAAATCCACCCTGCAGAAGGAGGGTTTCCAGCTGCAGAGCCACTGCATGCTCCGGGGAGCCAGGAGTGCTGCACTCAGAAATGATCTAAAGCCAGGCTGATGTCACCTTGTCTTGTCTCTCTGTCACCTGGGAGAGAGGGCAGGATGTGGCTCCGGGATGGCACTCAGTGAACAGCTCTGCTGAGGCCTGGGTGGCACACAGGGTCAGCACACACACAGAATTCCAGGAAAGGATCAGTCCATATTCACAGCCCAGAATCCTGGGGACACACAAGGCAGGAAGCCAAGGGAAGGACTGGATGGGCTGGCCCAACCTCCATCCAGCAGGACTATCATCTTAAAAGAATGATTTTTAAGCTTTGCTTTTCCATCTCCTATTAATTTGTTTGACATGACCTTATCAGGACTCTGCTAGTTATGCTCTGCTTTCCTTATGTAGTTGTTTTCAACAAAGTGAAACTGCATATAGTTGTCTCCTTCTGTTATGCCTTCACTTCTGCAGTGCTGAAACATTAAAACAATTTGAAAGATATGACAACGAAGTTCCTCAGTACAGTGAGCATGTGGATTGATATGTTTTGATTTTTTTCTTTAGAGAACAAGACTTGTCAGTGCTCAACTAGAAAAGCTGCCAAATACATCATCATCTCTCATTCACTATGACCCAGGTGCTGTCAGCCCAAACTGACTGTTTTCAGTAAAAAGAAAAAAAATTGTGTTGGGTGAGTTCAAAATGGATCCCAAGAGGTGCCAATTAGGAAGCATTTAAAGTGCAAATTCTAATGTTAATTCTCTGAGTTCATTTGCCCTTCGTCCATTACCAAATCTTCAGTTAAAAATGCAATTTACAGCTTAGTTTTGTGCTACACAATCTGTTTCCTTCCTGCTCCACATACTCTTACAGTTGCACGTAGGACTAAGAAATGCATTTAAATATTTGATTCGCTGCCATTAGCAGGAGAGAGAAAAGAGAAGAAAAACTTAATGATGGATGATATGATATGCTGTGCACAGAATGCCTTCATGCTATTCACAGCACATTATTATCAACATACCTCTTCCCATCATGTGCATTTTTTTGGGAACTAAAACAAACAATGCCACTGAACCCAGAGAGGATTCCCTGGTAAGAGGGATTAAAGTCTATGGATCATATAAATGCTGTTGAGTGATGAGTTTTGTTCAAATCTTAACTGTTTATTTTGGTCCTGATTTTTCTGCAATAAACATCTTTACATTGAAATGTGGGGCTTTGCTGCCTTAAAAGGAGCAGTGAAATGTAATAAACAGCTAAAACCTGCTTTTATATACCTCAAAACCAGTCACCTAAATCACTAATCTAACCACTGCAATCATCGTGTAGCAACTTAATCCTGGGAGAAATCCAAATGGAAGGGTTGGTAAATACTTTTAAAATTATCTGTATTTTAAAATGTGCTGTTTCCAATGCAAGGCAAGGGTTTTTTGTGAGGATGCCAATGCTCCTTTATCATCCAGAAACAAAAAACCCAACTACAAATTGTGTACTCCTATTTTGCACATTTTGAAGGGTTTTTTGCAGTTTCTACTCAGTGGAAGACAACAAAATAATGAGCTGAGTAAGGGCCCAGTCTGGCACAGGAGGGGAATGATCCCAACCTGGACCTGCCACCAACATCAATGGAGAAATATAAATAATTTATAAATGATCCTGAAATCATGGCTCATATTAGGAGTCAGCACATACAGCAATAACATCATCTGAACCAAAGGTGCACCCACTTTTTGCACAGGTTTTGAAGTCAGAGTGCACTTCAAAGCACTTGGCTTGGATGGTTTATTTTGGCCAGAGTAACATCAGAAAAAGCTAGCTTTTGACACATGAATTTTTCTACTTTCTAATGGGAAACTAAACCAAATCAGGCACCAAAAGAAACATTTGATGGCAACGGGATCATTCACAAGCTTAAAAACAAGCATATGCACTGCAGCGTTGAAATTTTTCAATATTGAAGATATTATGGTTGATTACTTGCACAGGAATCCAGAGGGACTCTGTCCTCTACTCTTCATTAATAGTAGAACCCAGGGTGGGGAAAATCTCCCTTAAAAATTAAGCTCAGAAACCTCACAATCCAATTAAAGGAACCTCCCCTTCTGTGCTGCCATTTTCTGGCACAATTTTTCACCCCATCCACAATTTTTTATGTTCCTCAAACAATTTGCTTCAAAAGGCATCATGGGGTTAAAGGGATGCTGCAAATCTCCATCTCCAACTGCTCCTTGTGATGTTTTTAGATGAAGAGATGCCTAACCCTGTGCCAGCCCCGAGCCAGAGCTGTGACCAGGGCTCAGACACAGGAGGAAACCAGCTAAGAGAAGAAGAAACCTCCACAGAGCAAAATTTAGAGTATGCAACCACTCCTCTGGCATAGGTCAGACCAAACCTGAGGTGCTTCGTGCCCTGTGTGTTTGGCTATCTCTGCTCGCTTGCCTTGCTCCACATTAGCAGCTCAACGACAGGCAAATTAATTAATTTCCCAGCATTTGGTGCAGCCAGCATGTGCAGAATTGCCCAGCCAATGTGAGACCATTTGGTCAAACAGCATTTGCAATTTGCTTCTATATTTAGGCCTGTTGCCTGCAAAAGCCCACACATATATTTAACAAGGTCAGTGGATGAATTTGGGCGAGTGGTGAGCAATTTCTGCTGTGGTGAGATGCAAACGTGATGAATCAAAGCAGTTTATTTCTCTTACACCTTAAAACGTAAAAACACACAACCCTGAGAAACACCTTGTGAATCTCATTTCTACTGCAGTGTTTGTTAGAAAACTGTCTCTTTTTTGACCTTTTGGGAAAGGTATAAAAATATCACATTTGATCAATATTTTGAATTTATAAAAGCAAAAATCCCTGAAAATTTCCTTCAACAGAAATACGTTTTATACTCAGTTTCCTCTTTTCTCTTTTTAGATAAGCAACGTCCAACAAAGAGAAACCAAAGAACATCTGAAGCAGAAAAGCACTATACAGATAATTGTTTTGGTCTAAGCCTGCATCTAGACTATGATGGAAGACTGAAGTCTCCTTGCATGCAAGAACCTAAGTAGCAATTCTAGTTTAAATGCCTAAATATTCTTAATTTTCACTTTTCTTGGATAAAGTACTTATTGGTAAATGGTGTTCCTGTAGCAATCAGCATTAGTTTGAATAACTGCAAGCATATTTACATTTTTCCTTCAGAGCTATAACCTTTGTACAAGATGCAACAAAAGAGAATCAAAGGTACGGTACTATTAGGAAATACAATTTTTTGAGTCCATTGAAACTCAGTTGAGTTTAAATTGCCTTTTTTTTTGTTGTTGTTCTTAAGGTACTTTCCCTTCTTAAGGTTAAAACCAAGGTTCAGAAGGGTCGAACCTTTTCCTTTTTTACAAGGCAGTTACTACTGACAGGAGCCCTGGCATTCAGGAGTGCTTCCACAGGGTCTGCAGACGTGGCCCCCATTCTGCCTTGTCACTGACAGGGGCTCGGAGCACGCCACAAAATTCCACAACCAAAAAACCTCATTGCGGCACGACACCTTCCTTCAGCACTGCTGGGGAAGCCAGCTCAGGAAGAAAATGTGTGTTGAAAAATTCATGGAGCACACAGCCCCCTGCAGAGGGGTGGCTTTGGTACAGGGACATGTAACGTTCCCAAGCACCCAGCGATGGAAAAGCGTCCTGAATTCCAAGTGCTCTATCTCAGCTCTATCTCCACATGAGCTCTAGCCTGCAGAAACAGAATTCTCTGTTCCATGGACAAGTTCCAGGAGCTGTTTCCGTGTGTGGTGAATGCCAAAACTGGGCCTAGTCGGCTGTTATTAAAATGTTGCTGTCAAGCTATTAAACGCTTGAAAAGCCCAGAATTAAAAGAAGCTTTATGCATGTACTCCCCACGGTGTTTCTAATCGTGCCATTGATGTCTGCAGATCCAGTTCCCTGAAAAATTTAGCTACAGTTTGTGTTTATAAATCATTGCTTTTAAAGGCTGCCACCACACCACCAAATCTCGGGCCTGGGTTTAATCCGCAGCTTGAGCAGGAGTGAGATTGTGCTCACAGATTGCAGAGCACTCTTCAAAGGCACTGCTGGACACAGGTGCTGTAGGGGACTGCTCCTCCCAGAAACAGGGTGTTCTAAAAGCATCCCAGCCTCCAGTTGGACCAGTTTGCACTGGGAGCCTGCGAGAAACTCCTCCTTCACCTGCATTGCCCCCGTTCCACATCATTCCCATAAATTCCCAGGATGTGCTGGGCCAGCTTGCCACAGTTCAGCTACCCAGCTACTGAAATGAATGGCTGAAAGCACAGAATTTACTACATCTAAAAATCTGGTTATCCTTTCACTTAATGAAAGGATTTTTCCCATCTTTTCATAAGATATAAGATACTATCTTTGCAAAAGACTTCTTGCTGTCTTTTCATTTCCATGTTCAATACCAGCCCCTTCAAAGAACAAAATATTGAAATAATAAAACTATGCCAACATTCTTTTTCTCAAACAGAGCAGGTTTTCAGAGATAACTAGAGACACATCTATACATACAGGATAAGTAATGAAACAATTGTAAGAGTGAAGGTACAGAAAGCAAAAATACAAAGATTTTAGGAAGTGGTCGCTGAACGATGGCATCAAAAGCATCAGAAAAATGAGGACAGGTGAGGGTACAGCAGCAATGGGGTCAGTCCCATGTGGGATCTGGGCTGCCTGCATCCCCTGCTCTGGCTCGTGGACAAAGGGAAAGCAGGGATGCAAAGAGCCAAGGATAGGAGGGAAAAATAATCATCCTGTAATTGGCTGCTCACTAATGGAGTCCATTAATTAATGGCCACGGAAGGCCAGGTAATTTGTGGTCAGTGGTGTTCAAAAGATAAACAATCTAGACTGAATCAGCCATGTGGAATCCCTCCATGCTGGAGCCATCCTGGGGAGACTTCAGTGTTTCCAGGGAAAGGGAACAATCCAAGCACCCATCACTTCCAATGGCACCAATAAGTCTCTGTCTCATTGAATCTGCACCAAACACCATATAATCTATAAAAAATTGCAACTGTCTGGTGTGCAAGAGGTGAGAAGATTTAGGGAGACTTCAAGAAATGCAGCAAAAGGCACATTTTCATTACAGAATACTTGGAATAATCCAGATCAAGAGAACCCAATCCAAGCGCCGACTTTTGCCAAAGGTGATTTTTAAACTTGTCCTCATCTAATCCTTCTGTGCAGAAGGAATCATTGGTAGGATGATAAATACCCTGTTCTTTGGTGAGATCTGTGGGAGCATCCTCGAGAGCAAATCTCACGATCCCAAGGCAGACTGCACTTCATTCTCCTAATTCACAATTATTTTGTTCAAGCGTTTGATACAAGATAGAAAGGGTTTGATATCTAGAAAACCCTGCATGTAATACCCTCCTGACAGATCATTACACGAGTCTAATTGAATTTAGATCCTGAGATATGCTGCTCAGAACTCGTTTGCATTTCACTAGAAATGAGATGATCATCTTTACACAGAAACTGTGACGCATATTTTCATGCACATGAAACAAATACCAAAATATTCAGGTATTTGTGTGCTTTATTTGCATTTAGTTGCTACCTCTGTGTAAGGAACCAAGCAATTACTCTAACAGGTAATTATGTACTGACATGTAATTTGCATAAGAAGGCAAAAATATCCTGCAGTTCACTCATTCTGTAGATATTTGGGACAAGAAAGCAAACAAGAGGTAGAAGAAAATCTGCATATTTGCCCAATGGACACAAGGAAAGAAAAAAGAAATCTCCATTGTTTTCTCATCAACAATTTCCCCCTTTCCCAGAAAATGTGTTTATTCTCCTGTTACTAAATTTTAAATAGCAAGAATAAACATATGCAAAAAGGCAAAACATTGCTAGTTTTATTTTTAGCCTTCTGTTATATGTGAATCACAGCCTCTAATTATTGGAATTTTTGCTTAGTGAAAGAAAAATTTGTACACACACAGACCTTATAATTGATTCAAACAGAAACATTCTTTTTTACTCAAAAGGGAATATTTCTTTGAATTACAGCAATTATTTAACAAAGAAAACTGTCATTCTGGAATGAAAATCAATAACTTTAATTTAGAAATAAAGAAAACACTTCAGCATTCACCATTCTTTCCCTTACTTTGTGGGATAAATTATCTGCCAAACCTATATTCATGCAAATTTTTTTTCTCAAAATTTAAACACTTTACTGGGAAGAAAGCCGGGTTGTGCATCCAATTCCTTTTCCAAACCTCATCTGTGGCCAAAAAATTCCTGGAACATCTTGCCCCTGTGCTAGTCATTAGTGGGTCACTGCAGGCTGCCTACATTGCAAAAATTCATAATTAATGGGATATCTGAGATTTGGATCCAGTGTGTGGATGTTACAAAATACATCACAAGTTTTCATAAGCTTCACAGAGAGCTGCTTTGCTTGTCCTACAAGTCTTCCTTGAACTCCACCAAAATATGAATTAACTCCCAGGAAATGAAGACAATTCAGGTTTCTGGTATCTGACCATGGTGGGATTGGAACTGGCTCAGCAATAACACGACAAACCTAGCCCCTGGTATCCCTCACTTCCCAACTTCCTTTAATATTTTCCTTGAATTTTCTCCCTCAAGTTTTTCTTACACTGTAGGGGAAAGTCTCTAGCAATCCAATTCCAACTAGGGAATTCTGCTCTAGGATTAACTAAAAGAGAGGATTATGGGGTTTTTTACTTCTATCAGGCAACACAATCCTATTTTACCTTTCTAACACCCCTACACAGCCAGCATTCAGGGAAAGGTGCAGCTTCCTTGGGGGACAAACCCCCTAAATCAGTTCTCCTTACAGTGACATGGCAAATATCTCCTCCTTGGGACAGCAACCCAGTGTAAAGCTGTGCTGAGAACTCAAGTACACAACCAGCAGATAAATGAATATAGAGAACTGATGTTTTCTCTGTAGTATTTTAGGCAATAGCTTGGATTTTTTGAGTGTCCCTTCCATGCCCTGCTGTGGTTCCCAGTGGGACAGGACAGGGACTGTTTACCCCATTCCCTACTCACAGGTTACAACGCAGAGCAAGGCACTGCACACCCATCCCAGAGTATGGGAAACCAGCCCTGCACTGCCTATGCTAAATCCCAGACATGTTTTTTATCTTCTAATCCCAGGCTGGATAACAGCAAACAGCTGAGTCTCCATTAGTTGCCCAACAGGACAGGCCAATCATCACATGGTGCTTTTCACACCTGCTTCCCTCTCCTTTCATTTTTGGGAGGCATAATATTCAAACCAGAAGAAGAAGGCAATGCTCTACACCATTTTAGCTGTTTCCTTGCATCTCAGGAAACATTTGATCTTTTTCTCCCCACTTATCCGACCTTTTTTCTCTATTTAATTCCATGTTAATCACTTGACAAACCCAAGTTTGAAGGAAATATTAGGAAGTTTCTGAACTTCTCTCCTGAGAAATATCAGAAGCACCATATTGGTTTTTTTCAGAATGATTTTTTTAGTACACTTTTGCACAGCACTCTATAAAATGTTGGGTTTGTTCCCTCAGTGTTCCTTGTTTGCTTGTAAAGCCCTTCCCCAGCTTAAAGCACCACAGCCAACAGTTTGTCACATGAATGTACCAAGAAGCAAAACACCTCCACAGGATTCTCAGCACTGCCAGACTTGTTTAGGACCTTCAGCACATCCTCAGCCAAGCTGTGCCTCATTTTACTGAGCAGAACAAGAGGTGTAATCACAGAGTCTGCAGTCCCTTCTGGGCTCAGATCAAGAATTGGTCTGTGTTCACTTCTAAACTGCTTTTTTTGGCAGAGCTTAAAATACAGAAATGAGAGTTTTGTATGTTAACATAGTATGTGTGTATATATATATTAGTATTTAATATATATGCAGGTACATGTGTGTTCAGAGCTCCAGGTAGGAGAATTTTAAACAAATGGAAATAAAGATAAAACAGACACAGAACTTTCCTAAAGCAAACAATGAAAGTGATGTTTAGCCTTAAAATATCACGCTATTCATTAGGCAGGAAAGTTCTGTGTTCCCAAACCCTTCTTTGCAGCCCCTTGTCACACAGACACTGCTGCTCCATGGGGGAGGCTCCAAGGCAATGGATGCTCCTACAGCTCACTGGGAATTGGCTGTGCTGAGGAATTTGGGAGCAAAAGGCCCCCAGCACCTCACAGTGAGGAGAGCAGGGAGGGAAACTCACCCTGCGCTGGAAGAACAGAGCACAAACCTCGTGTCCTGCCTGGGTCTGACCCCAGCACACAAATTTAAAGGGTTTTTTCTTTCTTCCTTAGTGTGGTTTGTTGCCACTCATTGCACTGACCTGTAAAGTCAAGGCCTGACCTTTGTTTTCGAGTCCAAGTGAGAAAGCAGATGAGATACTGGGACAGAGGCAGACTTTTAGCCTCAGAGGCTGGCAAGGGAGGCACAAGTGCTGCGCCTGAAATCTGTGTTGGGCCATGACCAAGACATCACTTATTCCACAGCCAGCCATGGACTGTCACTTCGTTTCAGTACTAGAAATAAAGGGTGGTCTGACACATAAGTCATTAGGAAAAAAAACAAAACTAAATCAATATTCCTAAGCCTCACAAGAAAAGAATGCATTTGAGAGTCAGATTTTTTTCAAGAAGAAAGTCAAGTCCAAATGCTAGTTAGGCTTGTCTGCAGCTGTGAATTGTGCATGTAAAAATATACACTGAGACTTCTTTAAACATGGAGCCAACGTTATAAAGAACTAGATGTAATTTTCCAAACAAAAATGCTATGGTCCCTACCTTCATTTAGCTGGCTAGTTTGCATGCTCAGAAGATATTCACACTTAGGGGTAAAAAAATGAATTCATTTTAGACATGTAAAATTCTACCATTTCACACCCAGAAAGGGAGGGCTGTATCTTCCAAGGAAGAGGGGAGCATGCTTGAAATGATCACCCTAAAATGACAACCAAAGCCTCATATTGGTGCTAATGCTGTTAATTTAATCTTTGAATGGAAAGCTACCAATATTATTGGGAGCCTTTTGAAGATCCCAGTTTATGGAGCCTAAGACTCGTATTGTGAGACAAACAAATTATTAATATATCAAACCATTATCAAACTAACATCATACTTTTTCTACCAAAAATGTTTTAATGTTTTCTCAGCACATGAAGAATTCAAGAGAGACCCTTCCACAGTCAGTGCTCATCCCAAATTCACCAATACCTCAGAATTACACCAGAAACACACTAAATCTGCTTTATTCCATTTGCTTTAACACATTTGTTTAAAGATGTTCTCTTGTTGGTTCATCTGTGTCTGAAGTCAAGTGATCTTATTTATTATCTTAAAGTTCCTGTAAGTTTTCCTCAAAAAACAGATCTTTTCAGAGAGCTGAATATAGATTACAGGTAAAACAAAATCCTTAATCATTTAGAATTTCTTAATTTTCCTCATGTTATCACCTTTATAAGGAGAGATTATGTTAAAAGGAAAAAAAATAAACAACTGTCATGCAAGGCATTTGCTTTTAGCAGGGCCCTGGGTTCCTGTTTCCTCCCTCAGCACAAACACAATGAACCCAAAGTCTGCAAAAGGCTAACACGAGAATTCTGCTTCAGACTCTGACTGAACGTTAGTGACCTGTACAATGACAAAAATCATTGAACCAGTCAAGGCAATTTGTGATGAAGAACTACAGGGCTGGAAGAGAAGCGCGCTCGGAGCACTGCAGAACCCCAGAGTCATCCTGCCCTCCTCAAAGCAGGACGGGCAAATCTCCCCTAGCCACCATGGCAAACCCTCTGCTAAAGAATGAAATATTTGGGTGCCCTCACAAAACAAACAAATCTGCATCTCAAAACCCCTGCTTGGAGATGGCAATGTTTGGAGTTGGTAATTTGGCAGAGTTACAAAATTACATTTCAAAAATCTACTTATTTTTCCAGCGTCAATGCTCCTTTCTGTGCACCGTGACAAAACTGACTCCAGTTTCAAATGCACCTGTCAGAGCTGTCAGCCATCAACAGCACTCTTTTGTTGTTTGGTTTTGCTGCCAGGCTCTTCCAGCATGTTTTCACTGAGAGGAGGAGGTGTCATCTGAATATGGCAAAACAAAACTGTGACTCACTCAGCAGAATCAGACAGACCTTACAGTTTGGAGTAAGGCACACAGGCTGAGACTGCAGACTCCTCCAGACTATCTTTCTGCTTGCACAGCATCAGCACAGAGCTGATCCCACTGCAGCAAAATAACAAGGTAATGAGAGGAGCCCCGAGCAGGCAGCAGCCCTGTGAATCAGCACTGGCTCCGTGCATTGCTACACCAGCCACAATTAAAACCCAGCCTGCACAACAGAGGTGGCAGAGCAATATTGGAGCTCACATGGTGTGGGAAATAAAGGAATACATAATATTTATAGAGCAAAGGAGGAAGCATGTCCTTTGGATGTGTACTCCAAAATTATCTGAGCATTCACTTATTCTTTCTTTTACTGATTTTTTTCTTGCTCATAAATTTGTGCCACCAAACCCAGGCATTTTGTACCCTGTGGCAACTCCTGGAAGTTATAACAGTTGAACTAATGAGATCTGTGAAAGCACTCCCTCTTTGAGAGAGGAAATGATTTTTAGTCAAACAGTTGAATGTTTTCCCTTACCATCTGCACAACCTTTTGTTAAAATACCTTCTATACCAAGACACCTGACCAAACAGATGGGAGAAGAAAAAAAGCCTTTGTTAAAGTTTTGGCATTCTGTTTCTTCAATTAGATTCTTCAATAAGTTTTCAGCAAAACCAGTCCTATGGTCCACATATTTTTAATCATAAATCTTTCGCCAAGAAGGGGTGAAAGGAAGCAATTCATGGTGCCCTGAGGTGTCTTTATATGTCTGAAAGTACTCTACTGCAAGTTACAGAGCCACAGCATGGTTTGCGTCAGAGGAGACTTTCAAGCCCATCCAGTGCCACCGCTGCCATGGCAGGGACACTTTCCACTGTCCCAGGCTGCTCCAAGCCCTGTCCAGCCTGGCCTTGGACACTTCCAGGGATACAGGGGCAGCCACAGCTTCTGTGGGCACCTGTGCCAGCACCTGCTCACCCTCACAGAGAATTCCTTCCCAATATTCCTGCCAACCCTGCCCTCTGTCAGTTTAAGGCCATTCCTCATGTTCTGTCACTACATGCCCTTGTCAAAAGTCTCTCCCCATCTCTCTCAGGATCCCTTTAGGTACTGGCAGGTGCTGTAACATCTCCATTTTCCTCTCCAGGCTGAAGAATCCCATCTCAGCCTGGTTTCATAGCAGAAGTGCTCCTTCCATTCACTCCAGCATGGGACCACCCCACAAAACTTGGCAACCTCTTCTCCACAGGTCCCCTGCTCCCCGCAGCAGCAGTTCCCTGAGTGTGAAACTCTGAAGCAAACACAGCAAACATTGACTGAAGTACCAGGGAAGAATCAGAGAGGTGCCACCTCTCTTCACGGACTTAGCCTTGAAGGACTGGGCAAGCAGTTGTTGTTTTAAATGTTCAGCACAGATGTCAGCCCGGGCCAAAGACAACATTGTGATACAGCTTTGGGCCAGCACAGAAAATCCAAAATAAAACACACACAGCCTCTTGATTCAGTTCCTATGAAGTGCTCAAAACTCAGGTAACTCATGGCATTGCAAAGGAGTGCTTGTTCATAACTAAATGTGCGAAATTCAGTGCTGGCAATACTGTAATCAGGATTAGGTGTGTACAGATTATGCTTATAGAGAAAGTGTAGCTGAATTATTTTTTTCTCTTGCTCTGGAAAAGATCACCACCTCTAAAAAAACCCCTAAATGTAATTTTGTTTTTTGCTAAGCAATGGATTGCCAAGCAGCTTGGCAAGCCTGTACCAGGCTGGGCAGGGGGGTCAGGCAGTATTGGCAGTAAGGACTGCCTGCCCCAGATGGCTGCAGCCCTGCACCGAGCTGGGGCCCAGGTGCCAGCAGAGCACTGAGCACATCAAAACCACAGCAGTGCTTCATTTCTCCAAACAACTATGCTGTTAAATACTCAACCAAAAGAGTGTCAAGCCAGGAACTCCTGAACTCTAGGGAGGTTGGAAAGGCAGCCCAGTGAGCAAGGGCAGCATTGGGCACATCAGCCAGCTTCCTCCTCCTGGTGCACAGAGCTCATTCCCCATGGAGCTCATTCCCCTTGGCAGAGCCCCTTCTCTGGAGTGGCCATTTATGGGGAGAAGCCTGGCAGATGCAAGAGTCAAGTGCCAAGAGTCTGGATGCTTTTTCTCCTGAGCTCTGCCAGCAGTGGCATCTGGTTGCATGGCTGGCTCCTTGCTCAGCACACAGGGGGGGCCTGGCCTGAACTCTGTGAGGGTCTGGTGGGTCAGTCTGTCCCTGAATAGCCACCAAAAATCCTCTCTCCACTCACCCTTTCAAAGGGGAAGAGGACAAAGCCAGGATTTTGCCCAAACCCTCTGCCCATATCTTTTGTGTGCTGTGCCCAGCCCAGGCCTGGCTCCGTGTGCTCTCAGCAGGCCCATGCTGGGGCAGGACAATTCAGCACCGAGTTTTCCTCATTAAATTCACTCTGTCTTCAGGTGGGACAGGAATGTGAAGATTGTTGTGTGTCAGGATGGAGACAGCCAGGCAGCAGCCGGGGCAGCGATAGGCACAGGGCTGTGTCACGTTCACCTCAGCCTACACAGCGTGCACAGGCCGGGCCTGCAGCTCGCTGTTTGCATGACTAACTACCAGCCTTATGTACATTTACACATTCATTTATGCTGCCAGATTTTTGTATATTCACATGGTGCTACATGTTTTCTGGAAACTCGGGTTCCTGACTCTGAGGTATTTGGGAATCTCACTGTGGAATCCAATGACTCATTAACATTTCAGAACTAGACTCCTTAGTGGAAAATACACACAATTGTAAAACAAAAAAAAGCATTAAATCTGCATTTTTTTTCCTTCCCTTCACCTCCATGACATCATTAAGTCTAAACTGCTCTTCATGCCCTGTTAGTCATTCCAACACAGGCAGCAAAGCTGGCAGCTCCCATTGATTCCCCTTGCTTTGAAATGTGTGTTCTAAAAGCAAATTTTGACTTCTACCTCATGAAGAAATTTATCCATAGAAAATAAACATACTCCTTTAACACACTTCTTCTGTACTACACTTATTTCTTCCATTTTTTTCCTATTACAGTTTTTCATTGGATTGATAACTCAGTAATCTCAGAAGTGCCTCTTGAGCTGTCTGCACTGCTGGGACCTCCAAGAGCAAATGTAGGGATGATGTTTGAAGTGCAGGAAGCACAGAAGGGCTCGCACTGCAGCGCACGTAGATTCATGTGTGGGAATGATTATCCCCAACTTTTCAGCTCTTTGATGCATTGTGTGAAAGATACCCACAAATCTTAACCAAAAGTTTCCTACATTAAAAGCACAGCCAAGCAGAGGAGCCTGGTCTTCTGGCTGTGGAGTTTTGCCTGAATATATCCCCATGTGAATACCCTGCTTTGAATGATGTAACATGAAAGGATTGTCTGCATTGTGCAGAAATTCTGTTTCCCATTACTCATACTTGTAAATATATCTGTTCTACAGCTCCCTAAGAAATGAACAAGCCTTAGCATCAGAAATATTCCTAACACATTTTTAGGCAAAACAGAACCAGCTAGCTGTTCCATGATATTAAGTAATTCTTTCATGCTTTGCAATGCCCCAGAGTCTCAAGATAGCATTTGGATGCGTTTATGCAATTTCTGAGATTGCCTACACAGGTACTATTGGGTCTTTTCCCACTCTGACAAGAGCTTTTCCTTGGAAGCCTGATGAACTGCACTGCTGACAGTGACACAGTGGCGGAAACAGGCAGGCAAGTGCCTCAGATGTTGGAACAAGAAAGTATTCCATCATTTTTAGCACCTGGGATTCTTACTTAGCAAATATCCCCACTCCAGCTATGGTATGGAAAAACTGCAATCTCTGTATGTATTTTGTAAAATATAAAAGATGGACAAATGAAAGAAAAATAAGATTAAAAAAACAAAGTAAGGAAAAAAGGAATTTTACCAAAGTGTAACTTAGTTATCAGACTCAGTTTGATCTCTGAGCAGTATCACTGCTGCCCTCAGAGGAATGATTTGATTGACACATGATGTGAGACCCCTACACTGAACTCAGCTTGGGTGAAAAAATACAACTGTGCATCAGATTTTCTCAAATTCAGTAAAAAAATATCCCACAACAGGGTCTTGTCTGTACATTCACATCTACAATAGAAGCTTTTGCTACCTGAGAATGTCAGGCAGGAGGAGGTGATTTTTACATGACATTTTTATGCTCACCAAAGTACCACACGCAATCCTAAGAAAGCTACAATAGCCACAGAAACTGTCTTGTCTTAGACCTGATCTACTTCAAATCCAGCTTTTGAAAAGGATTATCAGAAGGAGTTATAATGGTAAATCTCCAAATCACTATAGACTAAGCAATTCCTCCTAAATGGCTCCTTTGGGCCTTTCTGCTGAGAGCAACAGGCTCCAGAGATCTGCAGCTCCCCAGGATCCCACAGACCTCCCAGCTCCTCTGCCTCCCCAAGCTGGCAGGAACTGGCACACAGGAAAGATGATGACAAAGATTTTCCCCAGCAATGAGGTGGGGGATTAGACATTGTGACTGCAGTGGGGCAATCTGGAAAAATCTAACCACGAGGCAGCAATTTCTACACTCGATGGAAGATTTCAACACTGAGTTCACGTAAGTGAGGGAGAATGAATCTTTGAGCTCCTCTCCTTTGCAATGGATCTGTATTAAAATCTCTAGACGTGATGGCAGATGCTCTTTGATAAATATGGGATTTCACTTGCACCACTGCCGTACCACACATGCACAGGGTTGTGTTTCCTTTTTATCCTTAGGAGAGTGGGATGGTTGAGCCCTTATCGTCCTGTTTATCTCACCAGTGTTCATTCCCTTCAGCAACTGGGCAAAACCTCCCTCATTTCTTGATCAATAAAGCAGCACCTGCTCTTTCCTGCCTGCGAGATTGCTATTTTGGAGCATTCATGATTTCTCCTGCCAGCAACAACTCATCTACTTGTCTATTTGAGTCCAGACTTAAAGTTATTTGTAATATATCCTGGGAAATGTCCTAAGCAGCTTGTGAAGCAGTAACTCAGGACAAAAAGCACAGTTTAAGGATGGTATTTCTTCCCTGCTCCATCTCACATCAAGGAAAAGCAAATCCACCTTCACTCCTGTGCTGTGTGAGCAGGGATAAGGTGCTTTTGTACAGAACATCTTCCTTGGCTTCACCAACACCACGAGGAGAAAGGGAAGGCTGGGGCTGACTCAAGGGCTACCCCACTGGTTATCAGCACATTTCAACACCTTTCTCCTCTCTGCAGACACTCCAGCAGCACAGGGCTGAAGGGAGCAGTGAACACCTGGTGAAAGGAGGCACTGCTGGACTGGCACCTATCCCCAGAGCAGCACGGCCTGGGAGTGGCTCCCAGGGAGTCTCTCCCCAGTTTGCAGATGGATCATTCATTCTCCACACATGACTCACTGCAGACCTGAGCTGAGCATCTGTCACCTCTGCCAGGAGACTGAAGGAGACAGAGGCAGGCTGGAACACACCAAGGGACTCAGCAGGGAAAAACCTGAACATATGGACTCGAGGAGAGGCCAGGGTGATCTGCTTTTGCACCAGGAAAGCTGCACATCTCACAGCACATGATAATTTCCTTTAAAAGCTAAAGCATATCGTGGCAACGTGCCTAAAATAAGCCTTGGTGACCTCTAAGGCCCATCATCATTATGGGAACACAGGAAGAGTAGAGATAAAGGACCAAGAAAAGGAATAAAGCCAAAACCACCATTTTTCTGGCTATCAAAAATGATATGTAGCTTCTCCTTCAATGCAGCAGAGGAGCAATGCAGCAATGCTGTGCTTGGTTTGTAGCAGCAAAGGCAGCCACAGAGCCCTCAATGCATTTAGGTCCAAATGGCATCAAAACCCATGAAGCCCAAATACTGGAATAAACCAAAAAGACATAATTTCTTCCCTGCTTCCCTTGTCAATTTGCACACTATCTTTTAAATTTCTCTAGTGAATTTCCTCTTCTTTTCTAAAACTTTTCTAAAATTTTTGCTCGCAGCTACTTTCCAGTAGCAGTGGTTTATCATTAAACAGGGGCTGGCAAGTGTTGGGAGCTTGGTTTGCCCCACGTTTTCCATGGCAGTTGTGTTTTTATTTTAACTGGAAGCAGTAAGATGGTTATAACCGGAACATCCACAGTAAAAGGGGGTCACACTAAACATGCCAGACCTGTCTGGGCAGGTCTAATTTAAACACCAGCCTTTTAAGAACGGGACTGTCTTTGAATGAGATTTCTTTGTACTACTGAAGACAGCACACACCCTTTTCCTGCTGCTTGATTAAACAGCACTTGCCCAATGAATAGATCTTGATCAGGAATAGAAAATGCATGGAGCTGTCCTGGGGAAAATGTGCTATATCCTTTCCCAGACTCACCTGTGGGAAGACATCTAGAGCTGTATTGAACACACAGGCCTTTCAAATCAGTCCTCTTGCATCTGGACCTCTGCTCTGTCAACCGTCTGTGCCTTTAAAGAATTCCCTTTATGCATTTGAACACCATCAATCATTAATGGCAGTGGAAGTGTCTCACAGCAAAGCTGTACTTTGGCTTTGCCTCTGGAGGGCAAACACCAACCAAGACATGAACTGTTTCATGGCTGTAGCCCAAAATCCCCCATCACAATCACAGCAGAAGGGCTGAAGTGCACATTTCAGTGCTCTTGCAGAGAGGAGGATCCTCCCTTGGTAAAAATAACCCTGACTTTACTGCAGGAAGTCATCCTTTGCCTTGTTCCACTCACCCAGCACCACACACCAAGGACAGCGAGGCAGCCGAGTGCCAAGGAGGAGCTGGTGTTCACATGCAAGGTGAACATCAAAAGCTTGCACTACTGTGCTTTACTTCTTCCTGTTTCAGGGTGTTTGGCTTCTACAGATGCACTGAGTTCATGTGAAGAAAAACTCCACACCATAAATACATTCTCATTAGATTTTCAGAATAAAAAAGGATAACAGACAATTTCACTCCATCAGAGCAAGAAAATTTGCTGTCTAGAACACAGAGCTGGATTAGCTCAGCTGTCTGCTCCAGTTTTCCTGAGTTATCTTGGGGAAATCATCCATCTCCCATAGAAATGAGCATGAGCTGTCAGGTGTTGCAGCTCGCACTAATTTCAAGACTTTGCTGCTTCAACACATTTCAAAAGTTCACACCTCAGCCCCATTGCTGTAAAATGGAAAGAACAGCATTTCTTGACCTCACAATAACACCATGGGGATAAACATGTCCTAGGTTTTGAACCACTTGAGGTTACATGGACAGAGCGAGGTCAGGCTGGCCCCCATCTCCTGGGGTGACTCACCTCTAGGAGAAGGTGCTTGCATTCATTTGGAAGGACAACAAGGCATGACTCAATGGATCAAAGCAATTTATCACTAGTGAAATCAGCACCTAATGTTAAATTCTGAACTCCTTTCTGCCAGTCCATTTGCATATTAGAGCTTTACATGGTTAGTATTAGCTGAAACTAGACCCACTTGACAGGCAGAATGGTTAATTATGTGATTATGAAATTTCTGCAGCGGCTCTGGTAAACATTGTACAAAATGGAAATTATTTTTGCAACAATTTTTTTTTTTTTAGCATTGTAATGTATTTGTTCTCTCTATTTTTTGAAGCCTTCAAGAGAGAATTTTGGGAGGCACTCCTCCACCATTCTTGCTCCATCCACACACTCAGCTCTCAAGGGGGTGGAGGACAAAGCTTGACCACGCTGTTAGAAGATTTTAACTACTCCTCAAAAATTTATATTGTACTACATAAGCATCTGCCTGCCTCTTTGGATGGCAAATAGGGATCATTCTGCAAAAAGAATTCTTTACAGCACTTCATCCAGCTTAGCCCTTGTCTCCTGGTACTTAGACAAACAGTTTTTGGTTTATGTAAATAGTTGGTGGATCACATTTCCCTGGCTGCCACACCCAGCCAGCCTGAATCACCCAGGGAAACATAAAGAGAGTCCCTCTTTTATGCAGTGCTTTTCCACCAAAGTACACAAGAGTTGCTACGTTACCCTTTCCCCACCAGCAAACAGATTTTTCATTCTGAAAGGACTTTTCTGTGGATCAACCCACTGCATAATGCCTGGTAAAGTTTGATCTGGTTAAGAGGAGGAACACTGGGTGGGAAACAAAGCAAAATAAATGCTCTAAGGGAGCCTTGACTTCTGGGCTTCCATGTTGGTGCTCCCACCACTGAGTGCTCCATCTGCTCCTCCTGCAGACCCTCTCGTGCCCTGAGTGCAGGACAGGAGGACTGAGGCAGCCACAAAAGCCACGGAGAAAAACCTGGATGAGCCCAGGAGTTCACCTACAAAGGCTTGTCAGCTGCCATTATTTGGGCCTGCTTTCCTGGGAAGATCAATTCAAGGCAAAGCCAACTGGATCAAGGGTAGTTACGCCTCTCCAGTGAAAAAATAAGGATCAGGAAGCAGTCCTGTGGCCCCTCTCCACCCATTCCTGGCTGTCCTGCACTGCAAAGCCTCCCCACAGTTATTGGGACAGCAAAGCCCAACACACCTCACATTTGACCACAGCTCAGCTCTGCTTCCCTCCTCTAGGAGCCAGGAGTTCCATCCTTCTCTCTGTTTGAAACTGGAATCAAACTCTCTCCTGAGGCTGTTGGTCACTGCTGCAGCCATGGTGCAATGCTGGGAGGAGATGCAAATCTGCTGCTCATGCTTTGCAAAACTTCAGAAATCATTTCTAAATCAAAGCTTTGTTTTAAGGCTCAAAGCTCAGATGGGGTAGAGAAATGATTTTTGGATATTTCTATTTGCATTGTGAGGTCTCAGAAAGCCTCAGCTCTAGTTTCAATAATCAATCAGCCTCTCTGCACTCAGACTGCCACACTTTAGCTACCAGCAAGCAATCCCAGCCTGAGAATAGCCAAGAGCTCCCAGGGATCCCCTCTTCTCCATCCCAGGTCCTCTGGACACCTGCCCACATCCAGCCTGACCCTGAATCCCACCTCCAGCCCAACCTCTGCCTCACATCTGCTGCAGGAATTTAAAAGAAGTCTGAAGAACAAAGCATTGAGGTCTGAATTCTCTATGGAAACCTAAATGTAATCCCTGCTACGTCAGCAACCTCACCTAAACTTTCCAACTATCACACACAGAGCACTGGAAAGGCCAAACCCAACTGCTGCTTTCATTGATGAAACAGAGGGAAATTGGAGTTGCTGGAGTTATTCCTACTTATTGGCCATTAGAAATGTGAAAAGCTTTGATTGATTGCTGGAGAACAATTCCATTGTTGAGCCAGCTCACTTCAGAGCAGAGTGTATAGACTGCAGCCTTTTCTGTTTGTTTAAACTCTTTATAGAAATTCTTACATAGCTGTGGTTAAACAGTTGTAAATACATGTGCATTTCCAACTGTGTAACTATCTGTTTCATCACTCCTCTAATGCTTTAACTTTGCACAGTTCCTAATTTTTAGTGAAGTATAATTATATTGATTTGTCTCTCAGAATTCTTTTACTTCATTAATTTTGTTGCTATATTACTCAGACTGATTTTGACTGTCACAGTGCTTATTAGCAATGTGGAGCATAAAATATGATGTGTAAATCACATAAATAAATCACTGCAACGTGTATTTTACTCTTCATTGAAGGTGCAAGCCACAGCACTTCCTACACAATTTCTAGGAAATATCTTGGCACTGTAATGCTTTGAAACCTTGTGATAACCAGAGAACAAAGCTCCTAAACCACAATTTAAACAAAAAAGGGGGAAAAGAGGAAAAAACGAAGAAAGAAGAAAACATCTCTGGGTGGATTTTAACTACAAAGCCATTGGTGATCAATGCTGAAGTAATTAGAAGAAATGGTGAGAAAAGAGAAGTTTTCACCAGGGGAAAAGTGTGAGGAGAAGGCAGCATCAGTGGGCAGGGGCCTGGGCAAGTGCCCACAGCTGCTGGGCAGCTCAGGGCAGAGCTGCTGGTGTGGTGCTCCCCATGGGAGCTGGCACAGGCTGGAAATGAGCTGATGTGATACATAAATCCTCAGCAAAACTGGCTGCACACACCCAGCTGAAAAATGTAAGTAAACAATAATTCCTGTCCTTTTTATATCTATTGCTTCAAGCTCGAGCATGCTTTAATCCTTCATTTTATTTGATATCATTTACCTTATCCAATGCATATAAAAGGATATGTTCTCCTTCTTACACTGCCTTCAACTTTCTATGAAACTGGCTTTAAGGAGTAGGCCAATATTTGTACAGCAGATAATACCCAAAAGGGGCTCCCCTGTCTAGGTAGGCAGAGAAAATTCCCTTTTTAGGCCTTCAGCATAGAAAAAAAGCACAGTATGCTTAGAGAGGCACAGCCTGGATTCAGCCAGGTATTTGATATTCCTTGCATGTGTCCCTCATGTCAGAAAACTGAGGACTAGGTGCCAAAAGTCACTCACTTTTCAGATGTGACATGTCTAGGAACGCCCCCATCTTTGAACAGAAACAATCAGGAGCATTTCTCTCTTGTAGAGCTTTCATACACTTGTGAGAAATACAGGGTTATAAAGTCCCCCATGCTTCAAACGAGAATAGAGGGACTGACAGGGGACAGAAAGTGGTGGAAAATAGGAAAAGCAGTTAAACAAACGAGCCTGGAGAACTGGGTTCTGTGCCTGTCTACCTCAGGTGCTTTGTTTGGCCTTTGGCAAGTCACTTATCTTCTCTGTTTCTTTAATGTTTTTATGGAAACTCACAGTTAAAATGATGTGCTTGTACAAGTTATAGACCAGCACTGAGGGCAGTAAAGGCATCTCTGAGTCACAGAAGAGAGAAAAGCAGGGAATGAAAGGATGGGATTGAAGTCAGGATGATGAGAAGCCTCAGCTACTGCTCTCAGTGTCTGACATTGCTCCTTTATCACCAAGCCATCGACAGAAGCCTGGGTTGCTTTGCCTCTAAGGGCCTTATTTTATCTTCTCACCTGCCCAGGTAGGATTTCCCATCTCGGGAGTTTGCATAACCATCGCAATCATCGTGTGACACCGCTGAGCTGGCACCTCTGCCTCTCCACGCAGTTATCACCTCCCCATCTCCACATGGCCCTCGTTTGCTGCTTTTGCTTCCTGCAGGCTGAGCTGGGAGAGTGGACTGCATGTGCTTTAAATTAAAATCCCTCCAGTTACCCTATGTTATCCTGGGGAACACCGTGCTGCACTGCAAGGTTCACCTCTGATTGCCATCTTTGCTAGCAATAGTGTTATATGTATTCAAATAAAACCTACATGGATGGCTGCAAGATGCACAGTAGCTGCTTTGAGTACTTTAAGGCCTTTAATAAATTCATACTTCATAAACAGTTCCATGCCCAGAATGAATCTGTAATATCTGGTTTCTTTCATCACAGTAGTATTCAAGTTGCTGAAATAGTCTCAGTTGCTGATTTTTTTCTCCAGTCTTATTAAACCACAAAAACTTGTATACACCCAAAAAACTCAATTGCCTGTGGAATGGAAGAAGACTTTGGATTTCAACCAGCCTACTTTTAGCTGATCTAAAACCCCTAATGCAAGTGACATTGCTAAAATTTCCATTCTAACAGAAGTTACCACTGAATCAGAGCTGCACACACAGCTGGGAAGCTCTGCTGCCTCCTGAGCAGATGCACTGCAGGAATAACTTTTATCATTAAATATTCCTGCAGAAGATCCAGTGCTCTGCTTGACTCTGTTTCGGGAGATTTTACTCCAACTCCTCAACATCAATTCTAATTCTAATCCTATGATGAGGCAGAATGCCTCACCTCTTCTCAATATTCCATCAGAATCACTGCAAAGCCTTTTGGAGGAAAAAAAAGACAAAAGCACTAATTCATTTAAAAAGAATGCTTTCTTGGGAAAAGCCACTTGGGGCTGTACCTTTTAAGATCAGAGGACTGGACACAATGAAGTACCAGACATGACAATTAATAAAAAGCAGGAAAGTGGTTTTTTGATGCCTAAAGCTGGAATCAACCCTGATTTTAATCAATCTAAACCCAGTACTGGAGGTATCCCAGGGAACATAGTTCTGGCCATAGAAAGTATGGATGGGAGAAAGCAAGAGAAAGGTATTTCTCAACATGTTAACAATTAACAATTAATTAATACATGACTGAAAGCACTGTCACTGTCCAAACTGGTACCACAACCCTGCATTTCTGTAACTATATCCAGTGAAAAGAGGACACTATTTTTTACCAATGTGAACAAGGATTTGTAAACCCTGGTGTGCAGGCAGGCAGCACCATTCTGGTTTTAGAGATGGGGCATTTTTCCATGACTGCATTGGTTTGAGGTCCCCCACCTTTAGGGGCTTTCCCAAAGAGCCTCCTGCCCTTCACACAGGTGAGACAGAGGCAACTGCTGCGCACATTTCTGTGATTACCACACTGACGTGGGGTGAAAAGGCTGTTCACCGGGATGGTCTGCGATCCAGGGTTTGAGCTGGACAGCTCTGGGTGCAGGCACTGGAACCTCCTTGTGCTCCAGGAGATTCCTCTCAGCAGCAGGGAGAGCAAACAATCTGCTACGAGAGCACTTTATGCTGTCTAACAATGTTTGTGTGTGTCTGCAGAGATAAAAAACCACCTCATGCTGCTGCTGAATGACTCCTTTCTCCCTCCCTATTTGGATCTACTCCAAAGCCAGGATTATAACTGCTCTTTGCTAAGCAACAAATATTAACTATTGCTACTTCATCAAAATCCTGCACCAATGCATTTAACCAGCTTATCAGCCAGCAAGATGATATTTTCATATTTGCTAGCCTGGAGCTCCACTAAAATTAAGATCAACTGAGTACAGATATAACAATTATCAATTTTCATTCTTGAATAACAGCTTGAAAAAATTGCCTTCAGGAAAAAGGAGGGTCCTTTGCTTTAGATAAAAAAAAATAAAAATTTAGATATAAAATTAACTGCTTTTTCTTCCTCAGGCTAAACATGTGGTTAAGCTCACTAAAATTATTCAACAGCTTTACAGGTTGCATCCCTATTTGCTTTAGCTTTTAGGTTGATAAATGAGTAAGTGGAAAAAAAGCTGTCAGGTAGATTACATGGTGCTACCAGCCTGCACTTTTACCTATCCCATACTGAATTGTTTCCTGCAACCAGCTGAAACTGTACCAAGAGGGGAAGTTTGAACTGAAAAAATTCCTCAAAAGTTGCCAAGTCTGGTTGGATATCAAACATTTGAGTCAATTTGAGCTTTGTGGGTCACACTGGAAGATCCTCTGTGTCAAAGCAGCTTAATGCCAATTGAAGAGATAATAGTTTTACCTAAACAACTTCATAAAAATGGAAATACTAAATATTCGTTATTATGCCCAGAAAAATTTAAAAGTTTTGATCATGTGAAATTACTGGTAAACTTAGAGGTAGACAAAAACTCCTGCAAGAATTTTTTTGTTTCCACGAGCCTGGCACAAATATCAGGAAGATTTGGTGGCTCCATCTTCCCCAATCCCCAAGCAAACAGAACAAATCTTTTATGTACTCTTTATAAGGCAGCTCCCAAAGGCAAAGAAAATTAATTAGAAGAATAAACAAAATAATGGCATTTCCTCCCTCTTCCTGCTAGCTCCTTTTTAAATTGACAAGTGCCAGGTGATTGATTGATTTATTTCCATGCAAAAATGAGTTTTTTTCTGTCACTGGAGAAAACAACACTGTTGGGTTTTTGAAATTTATTTTTCCTTTTGAAGGTTTTCCACTGAACATACCTGACATTGTTTTAGTGGATCCTACCAGCCCCAGTGAGGCAAATCCATGCAACTGAAATAATGTCATCTCTGGATTGCTTAAAGCTGTACAAAGATGAAAGCAGCCCAGTTCTACCTTGCTCAACCTGCAGAGATTGCAAACTCCTTCTCCAAGGCACGTGTGGTGGGGCATTGCATGGGATGTGTATCCCAGGAAAAGGTCAAAGGCACTGATATCCTGTTGAGCAACATTTTCTATGACTGAGACAAATGTAGCATCAGATCAAAAGGGAGGAGGCTGAGCAAAGGATCAGCTTGCTATCAATTTGAAGACACAAGAAAGACAAAGCGATTCCATCGAGAAAAATTAACCCACAGAGATAAGAGAGAGATGGTGAAACTGCTTTGAGATATGTTGATAAAACTGCTTCATCAAAGTGGTAGATTACCTGTAAAATGAAGTCTCCTAGTGAATTTGGACAGCTTTTTTCCCTCCAGTGAAAACATATCCACATAAATTGTACCATTTGTAATTTTTAGATTTCAATTTTTATGGCTTTTTCTTTTGGTAACAGATCATCTTTCTGAAGTTTGAGTTTAAAACAGCTGATGTTGAAACAATGCCATAAAGCATTTTAATTACATCAAAATAACTGCTTTCAGGGGTTTTGTTTTTCACTTAGATCTCTTCACATTTTCCACTTTTTCCCCCAATCAAACCCAGAAACAGCAGCTAATTTAATTGTCCTGCCCAGCTTTCCCCACTGCAGAGGTGCACAGACATTGCAGGCAGGCACAAGCTCTGCTGGTTCACCTTTGTGCCCATGGAAGAGAGAACCACACACCTGCAAAGAACCTTGACAGGAGAAGCTTTCCCAGGCAGCCTCTGCAGGAATCCCTGCCCTGAGATTTCAGCCTGGTTGCAAACTGGGACTCACCACCTTCTGCAGGTGGGAGACAACCAACAGGCAAAAATTCAATTTCTTTCTGATCCTAAACTCTGGATGCCGACAGAAACCCAGGATGTCCTCATGCACAGCCCTGTTTGTCTTGGCAGCTCCAGCCCAGCCCGGGCTGGATGGCACAGAGCAGTTTCCTTCCCCACATTGTGCCAAACACATTTTGTGCTGATTAAGCTGCACGGGTGAGATTAATTCCACCGTATTTGAGTAGAAGAATGAGTGGCACCTTCAGGAAGGTTATTCATAAGGGGAGCTGTTAGGCTGGAGCCCAGCAGGGCTTTCCCCCCCTTCTCCACTTGATCAATAGATCAGGGCAGTAATTACAGCCACCATCAACAGCTGCTGGTGCCATTGAGAGCCACTGTCCTGCTGGGCATGGAACTGGCTCTGGGATTGCAATTAACACAGCACCAACAGCCCTGCCAGAGCAACCAGCTATGAGCCACTCAAAGGTTCATTTTCACAGCCTCAAAGACAAGATGCAGCAAAACAATAGTGCACTTGGTAAAAAAAAATAATTGGGAATCTCTTTTGAAGGAGAACAATGCCACCTTCGCTTTCGTTTATCCCTGCTAGGAGTTTGCAAAAGTTTTGTGGTGGTGATAACATTAAGGAACTGTCTGGATAAAACTCCCAGCTTTTACACCTGTTATGAGATACCTGACATAACAGCAAGAGGTTCAGGTAATAACTAATCCATGATTCTTCCCTTTGCTGCGGCAAAGCTGGCTTATTCTGCCATAGTGAGAGGTGTGCACTCCACAGGTGAATGCTTCCCATCCCCAATTCTAGTAGGAATCAGTCAACCAAATGTCTGTCTCCATTGAACACCTCAGCCATGGGAGATCAGTGCAAAACACCTACAAACTCAGTCTACAAAGGAGAGCCTTTCCATAACAGTAATTTTCCAGGAACTTTCAAACATTTATTGTGTCCCCAAGTCTTCTGTGTCTGCAGACACAGACACGCTCGAGCTTTTGTAGGTTAATGTAAGCAGTGCATGGAGTTGAGCACAGCATTAGGATTCAGGCCCCTCTAGCTAACCTGCAAATGGAGAGGAAGTTCAGGATCACTGGCACATAATTGTGGAGTTGGGGGAGCCAGCCCAGCATTTGACTTTTCCCTCGGTTCGGATTTCCCTGCATATAGAAAGAGTGGGTGGATATGGCAAGACATGCAGTACTTATATATCAGCTGATGTCACATCTGAATGCAATTCTAGATTTACTATTACAACTCTTCCTTCATCTAGGCAATAACTACCTGCCTGCTAAAAGGCATCAGATTCTTTTATTGTTAAAATGAAACCGGACCTGGTACCCTGGGGCAACTGATTTCAATCTCCAAGTTCATATGGTTTTTCTTGCTGACAAGACTGGTTTGAAGGGGAGCCAAAATGCCAGCAGCAGTTGCCCTTGCTAAGGAGAACCTTGAAAGACGTTGTGAGGGTTGCTAATAGAGTACACACACAGAGTTTTCTGCAATAAATCCTGGATTATAATTAGTTCCCCCAAATACAGGAGGCAGTTTGTGCCCTGATGTGAAGGAGAGAAGAAATCTTGAGTTTGCAGGACATCAGTCTCCCAGGTCAAGTGGTGCACTGAGCTGCCAACATCCCTCAAAAGTGCAGGAGGCACTGACAGATCATCTACAGGTGCAAGGACCAGATTTTCACATGGTCTAAGGGCTCCTGCACAAAAGCAATAAAAACTTTGTGCATTTTGCTTGTGTATGACCAATTTTTCAAATATCAGGTCTGAGACTTTTGGGGTAAACCACATCCAGGAAAGTCACCAATCCTAAAGTAACAGAAAAGCTGGAAATTGTGTTATTCAAGACTTTTAGGCCATTTCAGAGAAATGGTGTTGCACTGTTGGTGTTC
The DNA here is from genome assembly GCF_027887145.1 of Ammospiza caudacuta. NCBI lineage: Eukaryota > Metazoa > Chordata > Aves > Passeriformes > Passerellidae > Ammospiza > Ammospiza caudacuta. The sequence goes on from NC_080607.1 coordinate 17,391,675, forward strand.
CTATAGCGGTTTCAACACACTTCAACATTGCCATGTGACATGCTCTAATAACAAAAAATCTCTGTGGATTATGCACAATTATAAATTTTCCTGACACCAGATGTGATTCAGGAAGAGCATCCCCCTTTGCTCTCCTCCTGTGCTTTCCCTACATTCCAAGGAACTGTTCTCTGTGAGTCTCTGAAGCCTTCATAAAGAAGCATCATACCATGCTTACCATAAATCAGGCTTATATTCGAGCTCTGGTTTCTCCTCCCAAAGGATTACAGTTATTAGAAATAATTATTTTTTCCTTACTACTAAACCTCTGCATTTGCAGCACTTTCTAGGCAGGGGTTTGCTATGGTTTGCCTGTGCTGAGCAGTTGCTCTGAATAATTGCACCAAACAGTTCCAGTTTTTCTGGACCTGCTGCATATTTCTACATTTTGCAAACACTTTAGAAGAAAAAAGTAAAAGAAAAAGCAAAGCAAGGGCACTGTTGAAACCCTTGGGCTGCTGGGCAGCTCCAAGCCCATGGCACCTTTGTGTGATTGTCCACCCTTACACACTTCACCCATTGTCCCCTTCTGCTGGGGACAGCAGCTCTCAGATGTCACTTCCTTGGCCACCCGTATCTAAATGCAATTTCGCCTATTTTGGCTCCAGGATGGAACCACCTTTCAGGAAACATAAGCACAGATGACTCCATGGTTTCCATTCCCAACCTCTGCTCTGTCAGTGCTGATCTTCTCAGGAGAGCAGAAGGCTGCACTGGCCAAACAGCCCCAAAGGCTCTCCAGCATCTCCTTCATAGTATCTCATCACTTGAAAAAAATAGCTATTTAGAAGTCAATTATATAAAAAAGGGGTCAAATCAAAAGGCAGATCACCCCCAGCTTTATCATATCTGGAGAAAAATCTTGGATGTGATTGTTTCACAGCTGGTTCTTGACTTTAATTTGTACTCTTATGTGCCTGTTGTTACTAGAATTCATATGCATTTGCACTCTACTGTTCTATAAATGAGACAAAAAGCAGATTGTTAGATTCAGAAATTCAACACAATCTGTTCCAGCCCATCACATCACTGTCTCTGGTATCCCCATTTCCAAACAAACTTCCTTGCAGCTCCCAGCCTCTGGAATATCTGCCCTGAAGTCAGTGCAAACCAGGGGTTTAATCCTCCTCACTCACCACAGAGTCTCTTTTCCCCTTTCACTGTAAGAACCTGGCGGGTGGAAAGCACTGTGGGGTTCCTAGAGAAAAGACAATTCCCATTTCCAGACCATTTGGATCTGCATGTAAATACTCTGTTAATAGAGAGCCACAGATGGCTCTTAACTCAGCAGCAGAATAAATATAGCCAATTTTATTTGATCTGATCTGAGGTGGTTGATGAAGCCATTTGTTTACAAGTGTGTTTTTTAAATAAGATCATATGCAGTGCCCAGAGCATTGTCTGGGTGCTCTTTTATTACAGTTTGTAAAACTCCAAATAAAAACGGGAGGCGAGCCCATCATTCTTTGGAGCTTTGCCTGTGCAGCAGTAGAGTTCTGGGCACATCACTAAGTATTCAAAATAAAGCAGAAAGAATCAAAACAGCAGATTTTCATAGCTATGAATTTGCACTTGTGCTCAGCCCCACACAAAGACGACACAGCTTGCACATGTTTTTTACTACTGCTGTTCACATGGCTGAGGGGAAAGGAACAAATGGGGAACTCTGAGGATGCACTGGAAATTTGCAATTTGGAGGAGCCTTACACTGTTACACACACTTTTCTCTAGAGCATTAAAGTGGTATCAAATAATATCACAGTTTTACATGTGATAGGCCACCCTACTGCTCTTATTTATTTATCTCCCCAGAACAGGGTCGTAAATCTGTAACAGAACATTTTAAAAGAGGCAGGAGAGCATCAGTCAATGCAAAGGCTTCCTTCTCACAGCACTCAAAACCCATGTGGAATTTATTTACAGCTCTGACCTGCGAGTTCCTCCCTCATTTCTCTGATCACTTGATCTGTTTGAGTCAAGCAGAGCCTCCCTCATGGTCCTGCTGTGCCAGCCCCATGTGCACGAGCACAGTCACTCCTGCCACCAGGAGCTGTCACCACCAGCCCTCAGACAGTGCCCCAGGGCCTGGTGGGACTATTTCACTGCTAGCAGAGCAGGCACAGAACAACCTGTGCACCCCCAATACAAACATGATAGAAAACACCCACAGCGCTGGGAGGAGCGGGAGGATGAAGAACCCGTCTGGACTGCACTGCCATTTGGATATTGGTGCTCAGAAGATTAAAACACAGATGAAATACAGCCATGGCATAGGCAGACTTGCAAACACAGCCCTCCCTCCCTGCCATGTGCAGCCTTTTAATCAGAACAAGGCAATCTGTGCAGACACACAACCCAAACTCCACTCCTGCAGCTCCTGCACCGAGCTCACTCTGGATGGGGCTTTGTGCACTGAAGAAAATTGTGCAAACAATGAGGGAAGCAGCTCACTGCAGCTGGAGGGGGCACAGTCACAGCAGCCTCAGCCTGAGCTGCTCAGCTCTGCTCTTCTTCTGGCATCTCCAGCAGGTTTGGCAACACAGCTCTGCTCTCCGCCTCAGTGGCATCAAGGGTTTCCTCTGAGCAGAGTTACAAAGCTTCCTCCCAGCCTCTGCAGGGTATTCCAGGCTCATCCAGACCTTTCTTTCCTGTTCCTGTCTGAATGAGGGCAGGATATGAGGAGAGGAGATCAGCCAATCCACCTGTGTCTGGTGTCTGGCTTGCTTTCGGTCTGATTTCACATAAAAGCCAGGCTGGGGAATACATGGAATGCACACATGAGTTTCTATTGCTGCCTCAACATCATTTCCATCTACTGACCAATTAAACTCATTCAGAGGGAAAAGAAAGTGCAGTCTCACACTTCCAAAGGCATCAGGAAAGGAGAGGGGCACCTGACAAATGTTCAATCCCAAGAGAGCATTGGTTGTCTCAGTGAGAGACCTTGCACTTTGTCCAGCACTAAAGCCCATCAGCCACAGGACCCCTATAAAAGCCAAGCTCCTTAAGTGGCATGGAGATACCAGTCTTTAAAAAGAAAATAAAGTTTCTATCTGGCTCCAGTATTGATTTATAGAAAAACACTTGAAAATGGAAGCAGGAAAATACTGAGACACTCATACTGCACTCTCTGCAGCTTAAAAAAAAAATGGAGTAAAAGATACTTAGCCTCTTGTTAAGATAATGAAAATTCAATTAAGTTTAGGAGGAGGAAATACTCATCCCCTTAGAGCTAAGCCAGAAGCAGGGTAGAAAAGCCCAATCAGCAACATTAATGTGGACTCAAGCCCATTCCAAGTGTCCTGACCTTGGTGCTGCAAACTCACTCCTGTTCTTCACTGCCTTGACAGAACACCTGGAGCACGGCTCGGCCTCTCTGCCAGGCACAGCTCTCCCCTCAGCCCACTTGGGAGCTGGTCCCTCAGGGGAGGGGACATCCCAGAGCCATCTGTCCCCACTCCCCATAGCAGCACCAAGACCTGAGTGCAGCACCCCAACCCTGCTCTGCGTGTCCTTGCTGCTGTGACATTGGCAGCTGCACTCCAGATGCCACTGGGGACAGATGTCCTCTCCCAGCCAGACAAATTGGAAGTGGCATGTGGAGAATGATTGACACCACATGTAAGTTCCTATTCTGTCAAATCCCTGCAATGTTGTTAGTTGTCAAACCCAACCAGCCTGCCATTGCTTTGCCACAATCCTACATGATGCCCAATGTCTACCAGGCTTTTCAGCTGCCCACAACACTCACAAATTCCTTTCTCAGGGTTGTACTATACCTTCTGCATAGCCTACAGTCATGCAGGCTTATGAAAGTTCCTTTGCTGCACAGAGGATGCTGTAAAAAATGTTTTTGCTTGCTGGACTTGTAGGAGAGGAAGCTCTCTTAAACTGAAGGCTTTTTTAAACAAATAAAAAAAAAAAAAAAAAAGGCAAAACTTGCTCAGGTACTACCAAACTCTGCATTCAATGGGCAGGACTGGGGGGAAAATAAAACCCATTAAAAATAGGATTTTAAATCCTCCCTTTGCAGCATTCAGCAAATGCACCTCAAAGTTTAGCCTATAAAGGAACTGCCAGACCAGTTCAGCTGCTGATGGGAACAGTCCTGGATCCCTCCACCCGCAAACCCAGCCCTGGCTACACAGAAAGACACTCTGCAGTACTGCCATGTACACAAAGCACTGAGAAATGTGCTAAATTGTTGTATTCCAGATTGTCATACAATGATACAAACAAAAGACCAACAAAGAGAGAAATGGCACACCTGTCTTGTCAATAATCACTTTCTGCTCATTCACTTTTGTACTGTGCCATCAAGAAACTAATTTCAATTGTTTCAAGCCAGGGAGCTTTAAAGCATTCAGAGATTTTTCTAAAGCAATGAAAATATGGGTCGTGGCTCTTCCTCCAGATCTGAGAATATAGCCCATGGCTCTCCTTGCAGGGAAGGCAGGCTGGAATTCTGCTGGGAGCAGTTAAATCATCTGCACCTCTGCCTGGGACCACTCAGGGTGCAGCCAGAACTCAGGGTTCCCTTTCCTTGAACCATTGTTATAAATATCCACATTTAAAAAAAAAATCATATTAATTCTATTAAAAGGGACCAGAAAATCAAAAATAACGAAGTGAAAGCAAAAGTCTTATCATTAGCAAAGGATTTAATTAGAAAAACACCTACAAGTCAGGGCAGGAACTGCACCTTGCTTTGCCTGTGGAACGCAGCTTGTGCCTCCCCAGCCTCACCACAGTGCAAATATTCAGCTATTTGTTGAAAGAGGGGGAAAAAATATGTTCTCTGCTTGCATAATCAGTACTCCTGAAGCTTGGGGATGCTTGAATTAACACATTCTTGAATTTTAAAAAGCTTGAGTGAGGAAATTCAGCCCACCACCACTTGAGGACTTATTTTGTCCCCATGGGACCTCAGTGCAGACAGCTCTTGTGGAACAGGAATCCTCCCCAGAGCTGGGAATGTGGCAAATAAAACATTGGCAAAGCAGACTCCAATAGATTGATCTTTACTACACCTTGATGAGTTCTTTTTGGGTATTCTGGGGTTTGGGTTTCTTTTTCCCATTGTTATTCTGGAGTATTTTGGTTTTTTTTCTGGAGTAGTTGGAATATGAAGAAAAAAACCCTAAAATTTTCAAGAATTAGCTACTTCTGCTGGAAACACCCAAACCCCGTTTTACTCAAAAGCCCATTGAGTATTTTTATTGCATGTAATATATCCAGTGAGTAATTCCTGAGGCTTCACTCAGAGCCATGGCCACACCATAGCTCCCAGAGAGAAGCCAAGACCTCAAGTGAGGCAGCCAGAAGCAAATTTTCCTGGGTTAAACAAGAAGGGCAGATAGGTGGTATGGGAAATTCATCCTAATACTACCAAAATTATGAGCCATGGAACATTTGGCCAGAAATTTTCCCCTAATTTTCATAGTGTCAAGTGTTGAGTGGACCAAGGAACTCATGTCTTACAAAACAGATAAACCAGGTATCACACATCCAGCTATTGATAAAAAATGTGATTTATCATCTGCAGCCATCTGACACCAGAAATTGTGGGGTTTTACCAGTAATTCTTCCCCTTACATCCATTTCACAAGGTCTGGTAGGGGATAAGAATTGAAGTCAAAATTACTCCTAACATTAAATAGTATAATTTAGTTGGTACCACCCCTAAAAATTACAACTGTATCAACAACTGTTAAGCTTCTCCACAGGACCTTTTCGAGAGATTTCTGGATCAAATTAGGGTCACTTCCAGGACAGGAATAGCCCCACCTGCAAGGTTTCCCTGCTTGTGTGAGGCAGGGCAGGAAACCAAATCTCAATTTCCCCACCCTCCCAATTTTCCATGGTGGATGGGCCTTCCCTCACCCAGCTGTCTGCAGGGCATTTTTGCTGAGAAGGGATGGTTTTCCAGAACTCCAGTTTTGCTCCCTCTGTCCCTACTCAATGAGAAGTATTGTCCTGAACTAAAGCAAAAACTTGCTGTAAGAGGAGAAAAATAATCCTCCCTTCAACATGGTCAGGAAAGATGCTACAAGTTCTTCTGCTTTCTATCAAGACTCCTTTTCTGGGACCAAGACAAGCAAGTTTGGGAGTTTTTTCCTACTGTAAGTGTAGGCATCCTTCCTTCAGTTTTAGGAGAGGGGAAAATGGTGATGTTTCATTCTTCGAAAAACAAAACAAACCCGAGGAGAATAACAGAACGTGGAGTTGCACTGCAGTGTTACATTAGCCACAAATATAGAACAGAGATCCTTTTTCTTGGCATTCTCAGGACAATAAACCTGGATGTGCAGAAGCCTCCCTGAGGTTGAAATCAGTGTTCCATCCTTCCTGGCCTCTCCCAGCAGAGCCAGACCAGGGGATGGGAACACTTGGAGCCTCCATCAGTGCAGTGCAGGTGGAACCAGGCTCCCCCTGCCTGAGTTTAACAATTCTCTTTGCTCTCACCAGCAAATATCACTGATAAATCTCTTCCTGCTCTCTGCATTTCCCCCAGATCCTGGCAGGTGAGCTGCAGAAAGCAGCACCTGCAAGGAAGGAAAATCCTGAATAGCTCATTCTCCTGTGCCAGGGCAGCATCTGTCCTCCCTCTTGGATTGCTCCAGGTTAAACTTCCAGCCAAACACAGCAAAATAAACCTCAATTTTCTCCACTGTGCTGCCATCCATTTGGGGGAGTTTTAACAATTTGCTGGTAAATCCAACTTTGAGGAGCTGTAGTGATGACTAATCACCAACAGACATGTAGTCACAGCTGCTCAGATATTTATTTCTTGTCTAAACCCAACTCTGAATACTTAAGCACCTTAATAGAAGGAGAATAATAAATACAGTCCAAATATAGGCAGCAATCCAACAGAGCCATCACAGCTCTCTTAAATCCCCCATCTTTCAACAGTGCTCTCTCCAACAGCTCTCACCATTGTATAAGAAGAATGTAGCAGAAAAGCAGAGTAGGAAGGACTGGCATAGTTGCCATATTTACTGCTTTCACCTATTTTTTTTTTTTTTTTTGTTTTAACTCAGCACATTCAGGTTTGTCTCAGATTCTTTCCCTGTGCACAGCAATCAGCTCCCTCTGCTCCAGCACACGGAGATGAATCAAACCCATCCCAGGCTGCTGGACAGGAGGGGGAAGGGGAACTGCACTGGTGACCTGAGCTCTGGTTTTGTCTCACCTGGAAGGGGAGAATGCCAGGGTTAGGACAGACAGACAGACAGAGCGCAGCCTATGTGCCCCATGTTCACCCAGGGAACACCAGGATGGGCACCTGGGCCTCCTATGGGAATTGCAACAGAGTAAGAAGAAAATATCTAAAATATACATATCAGCTGCTAACAGCTCTTAATTGGTGGAGTGGCTGCTTCATTAAGGACAACCCCAAGCATCAAACGTAAACTTGATTGTGCATTCTGGGAATCCATGAATTACCCAGGGGAATGGAAATGAGGAGGATCTATTTTTAAGCCACATTTTGACATTTCTTAGAGGCTTTACCCATACACTTAGTTTGACTTTTTCCTGCTACTACAATTATAAACTTTTAGATTAAAAAAATTAGAAAATTAGGTGATTACAGCTTTAAAATAAAGTATTTTAAAGCTGTAATCACCTAATTTTAAAAATAATCACCTATTTTAAAAATACTAAAATCTCAAAGATATTTATCTCCCAGTAAAAACCAAAATCACCAGCCTGTCAGCTTTAACTCATATGCACTATTTTTTTTTTTTATAGGTTGAGTTTGCAAAGAGCAGACAACAGAAACGGAATTATTTTGTCTCAATAACAATACAAAAGCAGCAACTCAAGTGAGTATCAGTGCTTTGAGTTTTTCTTCATGAGAGTATGGAATCTTAAAATGCAGAGCAGCACTTCAGGAACATTTACAAACTTCGAGAGGAATTAAAGACAGGCTTGCACATATCACTGTACACAGAGAGACATATTTCATTTAAAAGTTAGGTATGAACTCAATCTGTCTTTTAGAGTGTTCCCCCTCTTCAATTTACTTTAACAGACAAAACTCCCCATTCTTGACCTGGCCTCTGTCATAAAGGTTGGTCTTTTCCCTCAGACACTCAGGGAAGGCAAATCCTGCTCTTGCAGTCCATCAAATGAGTTTCTGTCTCCTCTAACCTGTAATTGAGGTTGTAACAGATGGCTTTGCATTTTGCAAGACCAAAGGTTGTGCAAGAGCAGCAGCTTTATTTAAAGGGACAGATTTGTCAGAGCACAGAGTGAGGTAGGAGCTTGTGGGAGATAAAAAAGAATTTCTGGCTTTGAAGGAAGACTCAGAGGAACAGCACTTGAAGGCTCATCTGCCTGTGCCTTCTCCATTCTTATTAGTGGAAATAACAAAACATCCTCACAGCCCTGTGTGATTAAGGACTTCCACCTTCTACTGTAATATTGTCAACACCTCTGCTGCCAAAGCCACTGGCTCTGTTGCACCCAGGTCAGGCAGAAAGGCTGCACAAACACTCCAGGTGAGGCTCCCTAATAGTTCCAAAACAGCCAGGAGAAACAACATTTTGTGGGCGATGCACCCCTGCCTCGCCATGCCAATTCTTTGCGCAGCACCACAGAAGCAGGAGCAGAATATTTGGAGCCAAAGCATCAGGAGGGCTCAGCAGGAGCTCCAGAAAACATCGCTGGTCTGGTGCTAAACCCAGTCTGGGCCACAGAGCTCCCTCCTGCACAGCCCTGGTGCTTTGCAGAGGGAGCCCAGCTGGCAGCAGGCTGGAGCCCAGCTTCATTGGCATCACACCCAGCAATGTGGCTGGGGACAGCTTCCTGCACCGGGTACTTGCCAAGGCTTTGTTTGTTTGGTAACCGGGATGGGGAAGAGTCCCAGTGGCCCTGAGAGAGGTTATTTCAGTGCTGCACCTGGGCACGTCTCAGAGCAGCTCCTCTCTGTCGCTGGCTCACCCAGAGCGTTTCTTCTCCCCGTTCCACACACATCCCTCCTTTTTGAGCCTGTTAAGTGAGTCCAGCCCCCCAGGCAGAAGGGTGGGACCTTCCAACTTTCTGGCTTGCCACGGTCTGTTTATCAGATCTAATGAAGACATTTATGGGTTGATGGTCTGACAGATGCTCAATTTTCTGACTGGATGAGGAAGTCAAACTGTTATATAAGAAGCCAATAAGTACCATTCATTCCTAAAGCAATAAACCACTGCTGCATTTCCAAGTTAATTGGCACAACCAAGCCAGTTTGCTGCGAGTGTATTTAATCAAATTTAATCTTTAGTTGGGGGCTTCTGTAGCACCCTGCACTATCCTATCGAGCATCTAGAACACTGATGTTGCTCTTACAGTGCTCTGTTTTCTGCAGCTCTAGCCAGGATCAAAACACATTGCTAACACAGCAGAAAACCCTAGAGACATTCACACCTCTCACAACTTGCAAACCTGGTGGGATTAACACTGAGGTTTAAGTTAAAGTTCAGAAGGTTTTTCCTCTCCATTACCCAGAACATTTAGATATTCTTAAAAGTACTGAAAAGAGTTAAAGGTTTCCCTGTTAGAAAAATCCATCCTCTAACAAGGTTTTTCTCAGCACTGGCTGTCCAAGGTGTTTACTGGAGGCACCACTTTGCCATCCAGCATATATTAAACCCAGGAGTGTTTTGTGCTCAAGCACCAAGGCTTGATGGGGCACGTTCTGTGTGTTCATTACAGGGAGCCTCTGCAGCAGAGCAAGGCATGAGACCAAAGGCTATGTCCCATTGGCTGCCTGAGCCCTTTATTAATGACCCCATTAAACATTCCCTCAAGCTTGCAGTTGCACTTACCCAGTTTACTTTCATAACATTTTTTTTTTCTTTTGACTTATGCTTCCATAGCTGAAGAGTTTCCTTAGGGAGTCCCAGCAAAGCACCCAGGGGTGGCTTCTGAAAAGCCCAGGACCTTGGTGTGGAGGTGCCACAATCCCAGTTTGGGGCTGGTGGATCTTGCCATGGGCTTTCCTGCCTTCCATCCCCAGCCCACATAAGCACAGGCTGTGGATCAGGCAAGGGAGAGCTCGGCCACCTTGCTCCTTGCAGAGCTCCAAAATCCCTCCCTTCAAAGACCAAGTAGCCTCCTTTTCTCATGCTTAGCACCAGCATTCACACACAGCAGGAATAAAACATTATTATTATTATTATTATTGCTTTAAGTGAGGGTAGAGGAAACACAGCCCAGGAGTAATTCACCTTTCTTGCTGCTGTGAGATACACAAAAAAAGCCACACAAACACCATGTCAACCTTCAAGAGCCACTTTCCCCTCCCAGAATATCCCCATCCTCTCTGCCACTGGATTAATTGCATTCAGCAGCCAGAATTAACAGCAGTGCTGAGCTCGGTGCTACCTCAGGAGAGAAATGCAGCCACTGGGAAGTGACAGAATAAAGGGAAAACTCAGCCCCCCAAATCACTGCCCCATCATTCACCCTGTTGCTGCTGCACTGGGAAATGTCAGGCTGCATCTTTAAGAGTAGACCTGTCTCTGCAGCAGGAGCACAGAAAGCTGGCAGTCGAGAGAGCAGAACGGATGACAGTTTTTGGCAGCGGTTTCAGCTGTCTTGTTGGGTTTTTCAGATTAATCAGCCCCCTTGGAACACTGAACAGATCATCAGGACAATCCCTCAATCCAAGATCTTTTGCAGTGGAAAATGAAAAAAAAATAAAAAGTCATAAACTGGGGCAGCAGCATAACAGAGGCAGCATTCTGAGAGGGGCTCTGAGAAAGGGCCTTACCAAGACAGTGTCTAAAGCCAATGGCATTTCTGCACCATCACCCTCTGCCTGTGCTCACACATGCTGGGGGTTTTTCCTGTGTGATTTTTCAGGAAGTCACAGACTGAAAAAAGCTTCTCTCCATGCTCCCCATCCTCACCATTTCAAGCTCTGTTAAATACATTCTGTCAGATGCCAAGAATATTGACTGTTTTCTTTATATGAAAATCCTTCCTTCCACAGTAGCTAAGACCACGGGCACGTGCCCAATAAATTTTATTTGAAATACTGAGTGCCAATAGGACAAATAGTCAGGAACCTTGTATTTTCTTAAAGATTCATTTACAACAATAAAATTTCAGAATTTTACTTTTCCCACATGAATTCTGAATTCAAAGCACTTCCATGCCTAACAAATATTTCCTTATTGCCCTTCCCGGCAGAAATAGAATTCTGTAGTGTAAGAGCAGAAGATTTATTACATCAATTTCATCACTTGATTATCTGCTATAGCTCTGTATAGCACCTCACTGTGCTGGCCCTCAGTATTTAAAATTTAGGAAAGAAAGAGGCAATTTTGCTAAGGAGTTTCACTTTTCCTCCATTACACAACGAACTGCCAATTAGCTGTTATGCAAGTTTCTGCTCACCATGAAGCGAGCTCTGCCTTCAGCTTGCTGAAGGTGGCCGGCTTGGAGGAGCCAAAAGTGAAATCAGATTAATCCACGGTGCTCTGGACCTAAAGGCAGAGCTCCCTGAGCCCCCCTCCTTGGCTTTCAGAGCTCCCTGTGTGCCCCTCCTTGGCTTTCAACGAGGATTTGGGAGCATCTGTGAAGCTGCTCCACATCAGGAGGTAAAGCTCCATGTTATCCCTGGGGCTTCCATTTGCACGTCCCACCAGGTGAGCACAGAGGGTGACAGCCAGGACACCTCCAGCAGGCTCTGCCCTGCCCTGGCCCCACACACCTGCCCACCCATGGCACTGGGATGGCACCAGGGCACTCAGGGCAAACCCCAGCAGCTCCCAAAGCCCCCTGGCACACCCCCACAGAGCTCACCACCCCTAAACCAGACCCCTGAGCACAGCCCCGTGTCTGATCTGGGACAGAGGGGTCATTGTCAGTGTGATGGGCACTGCTGACGAGCCAGCACTGCCAAAATACCCCCCCTCAAACCCCTCTAGCGTGGCTGGGACTTCTCTGCTCCCACCAATTCCATCCCCTGGTGCCCTCCCTGCAGCCCCAGCTCCTGCCCTGGCACAGCTCTGCCCTCTGACCATCGTGAGTCCCTGCTCTCGTCCCCTGTTGTGCCCAGTGATTTATTGGCAGTGCCCAGTCACCCTCCTGGGTCAGTGACGAGCTGTGGCCGTGGCCAGCGAGCACAAAGGGGCTTCAAGCAGGACATGCCAGGGTTACAGAACACACGAGCAGGGAGATGTTCTTATCACAAGCAGTTTTTGCAGCCATAGCCCTGAGAAATCCCATCAGAGGGGAAGAGATGAGTCAAGTCTCGTACAGACACTTTACACATCCAGACATTCTTGCATATGAGAATTTACTGCATATAAAAAATGACCTCTGACTTTTTGTGCCTCTCCTCTACACTGTCATAAACAAGAATATCATTTCAAGAGATGCTGTCAACTTATATTTAGCCTAGTTTTTTTTTATTTTGTTTAAAAATAAAAGCCTCCTGTAAAGCATAAGATGAACAGAATTAAAAAAACAATTCTTTGAAACAAAACAAAAAATTGTGTTGTTGCCTTTCAAACCCTTACCCTGTAGCACTGAAAACTTGGAATTGTCCACAAATGAATATGAGACTGACATGATATTTATTATCCAAGCTTAAAATAGCACAGAACAAACAGAATACAAATCATGGCAAGTAAAAATTAATTTAAAAATTCAGTTTAATAATCTAACAGTTCAGGGGCAATATGTGGTTTATATTGGCAGTGGCCTTTTAATCTTGCAAATCATATAATTAAGAAAACTTAATTAGTAAAAGCAGCGTTTGAATATTAGAGCTGTGAAAATATCTCCGAAAAAATGGCAAGTATTGGCTTGAACTTTTTCTAAGCCTCAGTTCTGTGTCTGCATGCACTTCTATGAATATAAATAAAAGGCAGGCATAAATAAATGGCACAAGCACTCAGGAAATTGTGAAGTTAGAGCGTTCACAGAAACCAAAATTGCAACCGCTCGCGCTGGGGCCCGAGGCACAGCCCAGCAATGAGGAGCCTGTCCTGCTTTTCCATGAATCTCCCCATCCCAGCCAGGCCAGGGTGACAAAGGACAATTCCTAGAGCCAGCCCTGGAATTCGCAGCCCTCTCCCAGAGCCTGCAAACTCCTCAGCCACCAGCAGAAACCAAAGGAAGCAGAGACAGCTGCCTGCTTGGGGAAAGCTGCACACGAGTGTTTGCAGAGAGCCCTGACTTGTTCCATCCATCCAAAGGAGAACAATGGAGGGAAAAATGAAAAAAAAAAAAAAAAAAAAAACAACAAAAAAAAACAAAATAAAAAAGGCTCCTGGCAATTTTCAATCTTAGAAACCCCAGCAAACTTCAGACCTGTAGCTGAGTTAAAAGCACCAAAGCGCCGTCACAAAGTCTCCCTCTCCAGAGGGGTCTGTGAGATTCTCACAACTCCTTGGAGCTGCCACATTTACCTCCAGCCCAGGCACCTTCTACAAGCACAAAACCCATTAAACTCACATTTCCTCTCGGCCAGGTAGCCAGGGAGAATCTGTACAACACGGAAACTCCAAAAACTCCAAAGAGCATGCAAATGGTGCAGGCACTGAAGTAACGACATCCACAGGCAATATTCCCACTACCCTTGAAGATTTAGGTAAAAGGGGAAAAAAAGCCCAAAACAAAACTGGAATGCTGTGAAGTGCCAAAATATTCTGCTCTGTAAAATCTCAGGGAAGCATTTCTCTCAGAAGCCTGGTTTAATTAGTCCTGAACCATTAACATTGCAGAAAAGGTACAGTTTGCAGCAAACCAGTTTACACAGATAGTGAGTTTGATTTTATTTAAAGTTTCTTTTGCAATATTTGCTCAGGAGTGTTTTTATTGTTACTCTTCTGCTTTGGGACATGCACTGCATTTTTCTAAAGAGATGATTTACCATTGCCTTTCAAAAAATAAAGAATCTTGCATTCTTAATCTGATCAGACTGCTTTATTTCTAGGGGACACTCCAGTGATTTTTATTTGCTTTATGAACAGCTCCCAGTATGGAAACAAAGTTAGGAACCCCAAGCAGATCCAAATTTTCCCCTTTGAGTGTTTCAAGTCTCCGCTGCCCTTCAAGCTGTGCTTTACTTAATTTCAGAGAATAAGAGCCCTCAAACCCCACATGGAATCCAAGGTCTTGCCCTACACCCACCCTTCTCCACCTCAGTTCTTTGGAAGAGCAGCTAGGATGATCTGTGGAGGTTTGAAATAAAAAAGAAAGACACAAACAGGGTTCTTGGTGGCCTGAATTTTGTTCTTGTGAAACGGAGGCCATTCCAATAAACAGGTTGTAGTTTTAGCAGAAATCTGGAATGACTGCTAGGTAAAGTTGTATATCTGTGGGATAACAGTAGTGGGATGTTCATGTTCAAAATCCTCACCCAGCTCCAATGTCCCCTCACATGTCAGAGCTTTCCTCACATCCTAAACCCCCCTGGAAAGGAGCTGTTGTGTTTATCAAACCTGCCCTATCACCAAGCTCATTTTTCCCCTCATTATCTTGCACAGAGCAGAGCTGCTTGGCAGTTGACATCCGGCCTGGAATGATGACACATTAAAGGGTTTAATCTCCCATAATTGGGAAAGGCTTTCAAAGAAAACAAGAGGTGTACAAGGGGCACCTCCCCATCCTGGCTGTGCAGATGTCACCTCGGAAAAAGGGAGGAAATTTCCTGCTTTTCCAACTCTCTGTGTGCCGGGAACACATCACCATCCTCAAACCTTTTCTCTCCAACTGAACCACATTTTACAAGGCAAACCAAGAAAGATCTGGGTAGTTTTTACCCTTTGCACATGTGCAAAATGCCCTGGAATTGGCTCAAGAATCAAACACAAAATCCAACAAAATTTAATTGTGGATTCATCCTTTCAGCTGCAGAGTTATCAGCACACCAGGAAACAACACAGTAAACAAAAATAAACGTCTGGACCTTATTTATACCTGCCAGAGGACTCGATGAAGGAGGTTGACCAACCAAGAAAATGAACATTTGTTTCTGACAGGGATCTATGCAAAGCAACAGGGTTTTAATTTAGGGCTCTTTTCATCAGAATGATAACAGCTGTCATCTACTGGGTGAGCACAGTAATTACTGAATCTGCTCCGTGCAAAATGAATACCCAACGTTTCATTTACACAATAATATCTCAATCTGCAGCCAGGGACAGCCAGGCACATTCCCACGGAAGGACTCACTCACATCCCACCTCGGGATTCCTCACATTTCACAGCCAGCTCCCCCAAAAGCCTCAGCAGTTTTAAAGTTCCTTACAAAAATGGCCAGAATCGTTTATTGACAATACTTATGGTCCTAAATCTTCAAAACCCAGCCTGATTTTTCTGATTTTTTCACTAGTTAGTAGAAATAAATAAAAGTTTTCTAAAGTAGCATGAAAATTCTTCCCACCTACAATTTTAGTTTATTTCCAGTCTTATCTGCCACACACACAGTGATTGTTGTTCCATTCACAATTTCCACCACAAGAACATAAATTTTAAAAATACACTTCAAGATTGAGACCACCTGGGGTCTTTTTTGGGTTTTGTTTTTAACAGGAACATTTAAATATGTTTATCAATTAAATAGTAACTGACCTGAAAAAGAGAGCTTGGTTTTAAATCTAATTGCCCCAACACTGAAGAGTTTAAAAAAAGAAAAATCTTTTTAAAATAATCAACTCTGATCCAGTTTCTTAATGGAAACAAATTTGGATTTGGAAAGCTAAACAACCTGATGAGAGACTGCAATTCTTTTGCTTACTAATGGAACAATCTAACTAGAGTCATTATGGGAATGAAACTAATTTTAAAAAAGTGTTTCCATCAAAACATTTGCAATTGCACAGCAGAGATCAGTTTAAAAGTAGATGTTTCCTGATCATTAAAACAAGTGAAGTAAAATTATATGTTTTGCAGAACTGCTTGTACCAGCCTGGGCTGTATTATGAGGCAGGGGGCCAAGAATTAAGTGCTTCCAATCACTAAAAAAATACCAGTAATTCCTGTATAACCTCACACCTTGGAGAGCAAAACCCTTTCAGTGCACCGTGTTGTTTTTTTTCATCAATTGGAGAGGATGTGGCAAATAACTCAGGATTAGAGAAATCACTTGGAAATCCATTTCAATCAATCATTTCCCCCTGTGCAGCCATGCCCTGAAGATGTTTTGCCAGGGCTGGTTTGCATTCAGAGTTCAGCTCTCTGCCTTTTGCATCCCCTGCCATGGAGCAGTGCTGGGTCTGACTGGGGCTCCTGTCCCTCCAAACTGCCTCTCGCCGTCCTTCCCTGCTCCAAATCCATGGATTTTAGGGTCTGATTTGCATTTCAGGGTCTGATTAATGCCAGCACAAAAGCAGCGAGGTGGGAGCCTGAAGGAACTCGTTTTGATAAAATTATCTTTGTGTTAGACAGCAAACAAATAGGAAGCACCCAATTTATCTTAATATTTTAGGGCATGTGCTTAAATCCTATCAATTGCAAAGCCCTCTCAGCCAGGTCTTGATTAAAAAGGGAAAAAAAACCCCAAAAAAAACCAGCTTGAGTTTTCAAAGGAGCAAAGGAATGAGGGCATTCATCCCCTTTGGAAATCAAATGAAACTTTGGATGTGCAGAATAAAGAGTTCCTGTGACGAGCAGCCAAAAGTCAGCCTGCAGGAGATGTTTGAAGCAGATGGCAAGAAGCAGGGCTTCTATTTGCAAAATAAATTTCAACTTGAACAAGAGTGAGCCAGTGTCAGACACTGATCCTTTTCCACATCAACATAACTCAAGACTTAATTTTATTTCTCTCCTGCAGACAATATGTTCTGATGGGAGTTTTTTCTTTCACCTATATATATATATTTCTGGAAAAGCTGGCAGGAAACTGCCAAAGAGCTTCTTTATCATGTTCCATTTAAAGGAAGACACTTTTCTGGGAAAAAAAAATTGCAGGAAAATGACATGTTTACTTGGAATAAGGAATGATTTTTCAGTAACTGAAGTTACAACTTTTTACAACAACTCCGTCCAATTCATTGTACAAGAGTGCTTACAGCAGTTATTAAAAAAATAAATCAAAATTAGAACAACAGGGCTGGAAGGGATCTCAAACAATCTTCCAGCTATTCCCCTCCCCACTCCAACCTGATGTTTGTCTCATCTTTTCCTCAGCTGAAACTCACAATCCTTACAAATATCCCCTTACAGTAAAATTGGATTTCTTATGTCTAGCTTTGTAGTAAAAATAATTATTTTATGGGTGAATGGGCACAGAGGATAAACTCTCTTCCTTCTTTCTGAAGGTTTGTAAAGCCTCCCTGGTCTTGCCTGCAAGAAAAGCAACCCAAGCTCAATCTTTCACAAACTCTTTTTCCCTTCCTTTTTAGATACTCTTCACCTGGTCTTCTATATTTCCCAAATTGTGGTGCCTAAATCTGGAAATTATTTTCCTCCTAAACTCTACCAAAACGAGTGGAAGATTATATCTGATATTCCCTTCAAAGTTTATTTCATTTATAATGCTTTTTGCTCTTTTTCTTTTGGAAACAGCATAACTTTAGGTCATGTTCAGCAGGTGCAGGTGGAACCACTACATCCCTTTTACAAAATGCAGACACAGACAGGTTTTCCTGCTAGAATCCTAGAAGAATAATAAGATTTGTATTTCAGAAAGCCTCATCTCCAAAAAAAAGAGCTGAAAATCTGAATGGATGGTGAATATCTTAAATAATATACATAAAACTGTGCATCTGCACTTAGAAGACGGGTTTTGAGAATTCTGTAGAGTTGCAATTAAGTGAGGTTTTTTTTTAAATACAGATTTAAATTAAGATTTTGCTCCTCATTACCTGGTAGTTGCTCACTTTAACTTGAGTAAAACACATAATCAAAGTGCTACTAAATCATCACTCACTGCTCACTGATGTAAGTCTGCATTTGGGTCTCAAAATTAAAATAGGAAAAGACAAAAATACACGAGGCATATTATTTTCTATATTAATTTTACATGTTACAAACAATATCTTTGCTCTTACAAAACAGCCTTTTAGGCAACTGAACTAATTTTAGAGCATCTCTATGCAAATGTGCTGCTGAAATCACACCTTAAATACAAGTCAGTATTTAAATACCCTCCAGTTTGGAGACTCAAAGAACAATTTCATCAGCAAATGGTTTTGTTGGGAGCACCAGTGAGTAATTGCAGGGCCCTGGTGATGCTGTGCTGGGACACTTTTAGCTCCTCACACAATTTATTGTCACACCTGCATGCCTCAAAAGCAGGAGTTTTGTCCTTCCTACAGCTGCATTCAGCACTGTCAACTCCATCTTGTTCCCTCAAGATGTAAGGTTGGGAGGACAGATGGCAAAGAGTGCGGAGCAAACAGAATAAATCAGTTTGTTTGGCAGCTGGGTGAGGAGTTTTATACTCCAGAGGCTGTTTGGAAACCCAAGACAAAAGGTAGGTGTTCCATGTAGTGCTGAAATGCCCGTGCTCTGCTCCTCCAGTGCCCAAAGTTAACTGAACAAGAAAAAATTGACTTAAGGGGTCACAGAAACATTGAGAGCAAGGAAAAGTGCTTTACACAGAGTTACTGCTGCAGTTCCCAGAACAGGAATTCCCAATGGTGCAGATTCCTCAAGTTGAGAGGGTGACACAGCCCTGCTCTGACACCTGTCCTCCCACGCTGCCACTCAGGCACACCACACAGGGACATTCCCATGTCCTCTTGCCAAATCCCCCTCTGCCAGCATGTCTACAAGCAAAGGAATTTCAAAATAAAGCCCAGCATGTGACAGGTTAGCTCATTTGCTTAGGAAATGTCACTTTTCCCATTTGATGCACAGTTGAGGAATGATCCCACTTGCAAAGGGAAGACAATTGCTCAACCCAGCACACTCTGGCAATTTTCACATAATTAGCAGAATACATTTAGTCTTAACCTTCTTCTGATGAATTCAGTCACACCTGTTTATGTGAAATCAATTAAGAGACCTTAATCTTCTTAGACAGTTTCCAGCACTCCATGCACAGGTTCAGGCCTGTTTCTCGTATTGCGAAGTTTGAGTTATATTAAAAAAGAAACAATTATCCCATAAACACAGAGACCTCAATTATACCTTTTAATAATTAAACCCAGCTACACTTTTAGTCTGCAGCCTCTTGGTGGCCAGTCACACATCAGTGCAGCCCATTTTGCCTCTGAGAGGGGAAGGGGCAGCAGAAAAAGCCCAAAGGAGGTGAGCAGGAGCACTGGGTGACAGAACACACATTCCTGCGCCTGGATTGCTCAGGACTTGTGCCCTGACATCAGGGATCTCAGCTCACGGGGTCATCCAAGGAAAGGAAGCCCAGGCTGCCTCCCCAGAGCATCTGAAATCCCCCTTCTTACAGAAGAATTTTTTGGGGAAGGATTTAATTTCACCTCACTTCAGGCATGTCCCTAAAATAGACATTGACAGCAAGGCAGATGATTCATGCTTCAGAAATGCCTGCATTTCCTCACTGCAGAGCCTGCACGAGAGGCTCAGGTCAGGTATCCAGAGCTGGAGGAAATCCCACCTTTAGTGAGGATGACAAGCAGCACTTGTACATATTGATATACTTGATATTTAGTGAGAGAACAAAGTGCACCAGTCCCTGCTCACCTCTACAGTCAGAAGTTACCTGACTAGTTGAAGCTAAAAAAGAATATTGTTCCAGTCTCCACTGTGCAGAGTTTGTGGTTTATGGCATGAGGCAGAGTTTTATGCCAAAGGAGAATTTAAATCCCACATCTGTGTTAGTTTCTTGGATCTGCTACGCTGGCAAGTGAGTCACCCTGAGAAATCTTAAATTACTTTTCATCATACATCTAACATCATAAAAAGCATTGAATTAGTGTCCAGAAATAGCTCAAATTGCAGCAGGAGCAAGAAGTCCTTGCACACTCACAGATTATCTCGTGGGGTTCACATGAAAGGAGCCGGGAGCACCTTGGAGGTTTTAGGGCAAAACTAAACAGAGCTGCACAAAACTGCTTTGAGGTGGAACAAAACCAATGAAAGTCAACAGCTTCAGCCAAGGAAACCCTGACATTTAGTGTGTGGCACGTGTGACCCACTCCATCAGACCTCCTTGGAAGCTGAGGTCCTGCTCATTGCAAATGAGGAGTTTCTCTTGCAGTTGTACACATGCTGCCTTTCCAGCCATGTTCATTACACTGATTTTAGAAGGTGAATGAAAGAAAGGAGGAAAAAAAAATATAAAGTTCCCTTTTTCCCCTCAGCCCTTTCTAGGGAAAATACCAAGTAGCAGCTAAAATCTGTTTGAGATCAACTTTTGTTTTATAAACTTTGGGTTTCATTCTAATCGTTAGGGAGACACATAATAACTGGCTTTAGCATAATTTTCTTTGGACTATCTCCCCAAAGCCACAATTAATGTAAATACCAGTGTCTTGTTAGTAATTTCCTTTCATTGGTAAGGGCTGAAATGCAATGATCCGACCACAAATCACAAAGCAAACAAGCTTGCAGCGCTGCTCAGGCTGGCGGGGATTATGCAGTTTGTGCAGGAAGGGTTGATAAGGGAATGTTCTGTGAGCAGAATTCCCGGACTGCTCGGAAGGGTTTCCTTGCATGACAAAGGAGGAGCTCCCAATCCTCCTGAGCAGGGCAGGCTGCAGCTTCCAGGGCAACTTGGGCATAAAGGGGGGAAAAAGCAGAGCCAGGAGTAGGTGCGGGGTCAGAGACCAGGTTATGGACTCTCAGTGCACAAACCTGGGGGATTTACTCCTCTTTTGTATTTCTTGCAGGTCCTGAGGGGTCTCTAGTGATGGACAACACACACCCACAGCAGGAGATGGGAACAAACCTCTCTGTGTCTGTTGTCTGTGCCAGGAGAGCCCTTGTGAAGAAGAACTTCACCCTTTTTGAAGAACCACCACCACCTCTGGGTATGCACAGCCCTCAATCTTTCTAGTTTTGCTGTCATTACTCATCTTTTTTACCCTTCACTTGCTACCATACAAAACCACAGGTATCTTAATGCCCTGTTTTCACTTTATAAATGGATATTTTGTTTAACAGCCAAAAATACACATCTCCAGTCAAACACCCAAATAACTGAAGCGGGTTTCAGTCAAAACTCCTCTTTACCAAATCACCTTTTCTCTATCACAGACAGAAATGCTTCTAAAATACGCAACAGTAGAAGATGCTTTACAGAGAAAAAGTTAGAATTCTTGCCTGAAATACAATTGGCACAAACACAGCAGAACAAAATCTGGCTGCAGGACCAGTTTGGTGTTGCAGGACCATTCATTCTCTGCAACACTCAGCAGGGACAGGTTTCCAGCACAGCCTTGCCTTCATAAAACCACAGCAAACATCACAATATCAATCCCTGGGTTTATCTTGGCATTTTGTGAAGGGAACAGCTCAATCCCAGCTCTTCCACACTGCTCCATCAATTAACTCCTCAAAAGTACAGAGCCATCACTTACCAGAGCTGTCATTCTCCCAGCAGGGCCTCAGGAGTCTCTCTCCTGGCAGGAAAAGCCATCAGCTGCAAGGAAGAAGATGGAGGGATAATTAAATTAATCCCTTTGCCTTCCCAAGCAAGTCAAGTATCACCCTTCCATATCTGACATCTTGCAGTTTAGACTCTCTTCAGGGTGAGATGCAAAATAGACACAGTAGCTGGTTTGGAGTGATAACAAAGGTACGTGCCAAGGGGAGAAACAATTTGCTTGTGGCTGTGCAAGGCTTTTGGACATGAGGAAATGAGTGTACAGCTGGATTTTGGGCTGCTCCAGCTTTCTGGGCTCTCTAGCACTGACCTCTGCCCTTTTTGCTTCCCAAGGTGAGGGCTGGGTTATTGTGCCACAGTCACACCAGCTCAGGTGTTTGAGATGCTTTAAATTGGAGACTTCCATCACTCCTCAGAGGCATCACCTCATCCCTGGCACCACATTTTCCTGTAGGAGCTTCACTGTACTGACCTTGCTCATCTCTACAATGGATGGGTTTGAGAGCCCCAAACTACTTTGCAAGGATCCCAAAACACATTTGAATTTGTTTGCCCAGTCACAAAGGGCTGACACATCCCTTCCCAGTCTCACAGCACCTTAACACAAGGAAAACACAGAAAAAAAAAAAAAAACAAAAAAAAAAAAAAAAAAACAAAACAAAAAAAAACCACAAAACCCCCACTAAAACTCCACACCAATTTGGAAATCAACAGCATCTCAAGAACTGATCAGATATATGTGGATGCAAACACAGAGATAATGATTTATCATCTTGTGTATTCTTACATCCCCTTTCCCCTCCTGTTTTTCCTCTAGGCTGTTTCTATATTCCAGCTCCATTTCTGCTCTGGGTTTTCATTGTGCTCCTGGTGTAAGAGCCACCCATCCTTTCCCATCTCGTTCCTGCCATCCTTTGGAAGTGCCCATGGATGATTTTCCAAGGCCTGAGACCTCGCTGGGGTCCACTTCTCAGCAGGAAGCTCCTCCAGCTCCCCTTTGATCCAAATCACTCTGAACTTTACATTGCATTGCCCGACTCCCTGACCCTGCAGTTGATGGTTAGTCCGATCTTTGTGTTCCCATCACAAGACACTTCTCAGCTAACATCACATTTGAGCCTATTAGAGCTGCAGATTCAAGAGGAGCCCCCTAGGAAATCCTGAGGGGTGGAACTGGGAATACAGCACGGGAGCAATGAGCTCATTCCCAACAAACGTGATCAAAACGATGGATCTTGCCAAAAGTGCCCATTGCCCAATTTTTGTTCTTCCCCAGCTACAGGGTTTCCCTCACACCCTTTAATTACTCACACCTTCCTCAAGGAGCACGGCTCAAACAAACAAACAGGGGGGAAAAAAAAGTTACACCAACGTAGCATGATCTTGACATCCAAGATGTCAGAACCATTTTAAACCCCTTTATTGCAGAATGATGTCTTTTGTGCTTCGAGGCATGCTTGCTATTCATAGATCCACTGCTCAGCTGTTCCAGTTTTTAGTTCTGCATAAATGCCCACTCATTATGTCCAGAGGGTTTTGCCTGTAGCTTTGTGTTTGTAGCCTTGAGGCAAATGTCTTGATGGCTTAGGGAACTCGTAGGGAATGACCAAATAACATCGGATTTTCCACAGCAACGAAGCCATTATGGGACAGCATTTCTATGTAACAGCACCCTTCAGTGTGCAGTCATTATAACTAAGGATTTAACCGGGCTCTGGGGACACAACAAAAATCACTTTGAAGCCAAAAAATTCACGGTGAAATCCTAAGCATTCGGTTTCTGAAATGCTTGAGTCAGGCAGCTTTGTCAGATACAGTAAAAGCAAGTGAAGGGGAAGGAGTTTTATGCACATCTTAAGAATGAATCCAAGTGTTTGGAGCTGTGCATGCAGAGCTGGGAGTGCAGCTTGCCTGGTGCATTCCTTGCACACAGAGCTGCCTGCAGCTGCATCTGGAGCCACCGTAAGCACACACACAGCCCTGGTTAAAACTTTTAGCCACAGAATTTTAGCTATGGCCGAAAATTCTGAGTGTGTTGCTCACAAATTTTGAGGGAAATCTGCTCAGACTGCAGGAGATTACACAGCCCAGGGAATGCAGCCCCTGAAGCCTGGCCCTTTCCAGCTGTGGTGCTCCCCACACACTGACTAAGGGATTTATCTGAGGGTTCCTGCTGAGTTACAGACCTGTGGGCACCAGGTTAAACAGCAGAGAAGGAAAAGTTTGTGATAAAAGCGAGGATACAGTTAAGGCATTGGGTGAAGACAGAGCTGCACAAGTGTGGTGGGTTGACCTCAGCCTGCAGCCACCCACACTCCCACCCTTCCTCAGGAGAGAAAAGAAAATTTAAAAAAATGATGGTTCCACATAAAAACCGCTGAGATCCCCAAACAGCTGCTGCCATGAGCAAAACAGACCTGATTTGGAGAAAATTAATTTAGTGCATTGTCAATATAAATAAGTTTGGATGGTGAGAAACGAAGACAAAATTAAAACACCACCTTGCACACCCCCAACGCTTCTCCCCTGCTCCAGCCAAGCTCTGGAGTGGCTGCAGGAGATCCCTGCAGTGCTTTGAGCATCCCACAGGGATGGCAGGGCTGCTCCTCACCCTTGTCCCAGCTCTCCTGGGCAGCACTTTGTGCTATCACACCTTTTTTACATAAGGTCCACAGCATTGCTGGCACACCTGGCTGTGGGCATGGACACCCACCCAGGCAGGAAATACAGGAGAGGAAAGCTGGACCTCTCCAGTGGATCTCTCAAACTGCAAGGGAAATTATGGTCAAAACCCACCAAAAGTCACTCCCTGCTCCCAGGGACTGGGCTGCAGAGGAGCTCATGCAGAAGGAGAGGCTGTTTAGGTGGGAAATGTGTGGAAATAATCCCATGGGGAGCAATCTGTGCCAGGGGCTGGCCCTAATGAGCTCCCTGTTGTGGCACATGGGAAACTGCACCAGTGCTCCCAGGAGAGCTCCCAGGTGGCACCCACAGGCTCTTCTGTCACTGACATATTTTCTGAAAAATCCTTTCCCTAGGATTTTTCCTCCTGAGAAGCTGGGAGGCCTCAGGAACAAAATGTGAACATTGATTATCTGCTGCTGTGGAATGCAACAGGTGCATCTGGGATTGGTCTCGTGTGGTTGTTTGTAATTAATGGCCAATCAGAGTCAGCTGTCCAGACTGTCTCAGTCAGTCACAAGCCTTTGTTATCATTCTTTTTCTATTCTTAGCTAACCTTCTGATGAAATCCTTTTTTATATATTACATTAAAGCTATACTAAAAGAAGAAAAGATTTCCTCAGAAGGCTGGCTAAGCTAAGAATAGAATAGCAAAGAATGACAGCAAAGGTTTGTGGCTCAGCTCTCTGTCTGAGCCAGCTGACTGTGATTGGCCATTAATTAGAAACAACCACACGAGACCAATCCCAGATGCACCTGTTGCATTCCACAGCAGCAGATAATCAATGTTCACATTTTGTTCCTGAGGCCTCCCAGCTTCTCAGGAGGAAAAATCCTAAAGAAAGGATTTTCCATAAAAAGATGTCTGCAACAAAGGGCTGCATTGATGGGGCAGGAAGCTGAAGCATGCAGCAGAAATGCTTGGCTGCGTGGAAAAAAAAAAAATCAGAGGTGCAGCCAGACCAGTGACTCTCTTGGATAATGTGGTGATGTGGTCCAGCACTGGGATGGGATGGAGAAGGAGCTGCCATCCCTCCCACAGGGGCTGTGGTGCTCTGACAGGATCAGAACCACAAACAGAGCAGGGCTGGGTGGATGTGAGCGTGCATCTCACCCCACATCCAGCCTGCATCTCCAGGGAGGCTGGGCTAGCAGCACAACCAGCAACAGCCCTGTCACAACCACTCAGCCCTGCCCGAAGTAACAGGAGAAGAATCTCTGCATCACACAAAGGTTGAAGGCAGCAGCGGCCGGGCAGGGCTCCAGCCCAGCAGTGACTCACCAGAACTGCTGCCAGGGGCTGTGCAGGGCTCACCAGCCCTGCTGCGGCCCCAAAGCCCAGCTGAGCATTCCCTCAGCCTCTTCCCTCCCCAGGGATGCCATTCCCCACCTGCCTGGTGGCTCTGGGTTTAACCCTGCTGGAAGGAAGGGCCCCAGGGGTTTTTAGGTACCTGGTTTTGAGGTGGTGTTCTTTGACACCTTTCCCTTGTATTGTAAAGGTCAGCTCACACATCCCAGAGGGAACACTCTCACAGTGATTAAAAACCCCAAAAAATTAGAGAGGAAAAGTTTAATTCTTGCATTATTTGCCCAGTTCAGGGCTGTGTAAATGTCATGTTTCTTCCTCAGACACAAGAACCTTCTTCCCTTCCCTGCTCATTTGGGTAAGCTGGGAACAACAGCTTTTGCTGCCTACAAAGCAGTTGGGCCACAGCCCCAAAGTTGCCTGCACATGATGGAGTTTCAAACCTCAGAAATAAGTACAGGGCACAAAGAGACTTCCAGCAGCCAGACATCAAGTCACCAGCTCCAGGAATCAGCTCTCACACCCAGCAGCAGCAGCAACACAGACAGGTTTGCTGGACTCATTATTGTAATGAAGCTCATTAAAGTCCCAAGGGAGGCTGTTCCACAACATCCCGGGTGCAGTGCATCCTGTAATCACCATTTCCACCTCTCCCAGAGTGGGGCAGGCCAGAGGGGTCACTGCAGGTCACCCAGCCCAGCCTCTGCTGGGGCAGGGTCCCCTCGAGCCCCTTCCTCAGGTGGATTGTGAATGTTGGATTGTGAATATCCCCAGGGAATGAGAGCCCACAGCCCCCAGGGCAGCCTGTTCAGTGCCCAGCTCACCCTCACAGTAAAGTTCACCAAAAAATGGGGCAGGAATTCCCTGTGCATCAGTTCCTGCCCATTGCTTCCCATCCTGTCCCTTGGCACTACCAATCACAGCCTGGCTGTGAAAAACAAACAAAAAAACCCATCCAAATGTGGTTGAGAGTGGCCTGGAGAGGGACAGAGGGATGGAAGGAGCCCCTTGGCAGGTGTGATGACATCCCTGAACACTCCCAGAGCCAGGCCATGGTCAGAGTTCAGGGAAGGGCACACAGGAACCACAGGGAGAGTCAGCTTTCCTTGTGTCATCCTCATGAATGCAGAGTAACCTCACCGTGGATCTGGGCAGGGACACCTTTGGAAGGGCAGGGATGTGAACCCAAAGGAAGGATTGCAGGAAAGAAGCTCAAAAACATCCAGAGACACAAAAGTCTGCAGTTAAATGAAGCCTATTAGCACAGGCACGGAGCTACTCCTCCATGCAGTCCTCTATTTCAACAGGTTTATTTCCTTTTATCCTATTTCTAAGTTCACATCCTGGTACAAGGCAGGAGATTGCCCCCTCTCCAACCAGTAAACTCATAAGAGATGTAAAAGGAGAGGGATGAGGAGAAAGAAATGTAACAAAAATTTTAAAATGTAAAATTTTTTACTAGACAAATCCAATCCCTCATACAACCACTTTTTAAGGCCATGCTGACAAGGGCAGATTTCACACCCCTCATAGTCCCATGCATGGAGCTATTTGCCTTTCTAGTCATGCAAAGTGTTTAGGTATTTCACTGTGACTTACTGCAGCAAAAACTAGGGGTCTGATCTAATTTTTTAATGGAGATTTGATTAATTTTTTTAACGCAGCAGCTGTAGCACATGATCTCCATGGCCATGGATATTTCACAAACACCAGCCAGCACTTCCCAACGCATCACAACAGAGACAGCACCCAAGCTTTACAGTTGGAATCCACTGCTCCCAGCCCTGCCCTGCCCGAGCTTCAGGTGCATTTTTGGGGATGCCAGGCCAGGGATTGACCTCTGCAGCAGAATCTGAGTCACCCCCAGTAATTAAAAATGCCCTGGGTTGGAGACTGCACAAGCTTTGGCTGTCCCTGCCACAGCCCTGGTGTGGAAGGAGGGATTTCTCCAACAGGTCTGGAGAAACATCTCCTTCAGAAGGGACGAGCTCACTCCTCATCACCAGCACAACTTTTCCTTTCTGCTCATGGCCCTACTCCGAGTAATTGTTATCCCCAAGTGCGCTGTGACAGATTTCCAAATCGGTGACCCTTGAAATCCTCTCTGACCAATTGCTGACACAGCAACTACAAGTTTCTGATAGCCTTTTTCAAAGCTTTTTCGCCTCGACTTTTTTTCAGGAAAACAAAAAGGAAAGGGAAAAAGGAAGGGGGCGAAAATGAGGAAAGGGAAAAAGGAAGGGGGGAAAACGAGGAAAGGGAAAAAGGAAGGGGGGAAAACGAGGAAAGGGAAAAAAGGAAGGGGGGAAAACGAGGAAAGGGAAAAAAGGAAGGGGGGAAAACGAGGAAAGGGAAAAAAGGAAGGGGGGGAAAACGAGGAAAGGGAAAAAGGAAGGGGGGGAAAACGAGGAAAGGGAAAAAGGAAGGGGGGGAAAACGAGGAAAGGGAAAAAGGAAGGGGGGGAAAACGAGGAAAGGGAAAAAGGAAGGGGGGGAAAACGAGGAAAGGGAAAAAGGAAGGGGGGGAAAACGAGGAAAGGGAAAAAGGAAGGGGGGAAAACGAGGAAAGGGAAAAAGGAAGGGGGGGAAAACGAGGAAAGGGAAAAAGGAAGGGGGGAAAACGAGGAAAGGGAAAAAGGAAGGGGGGGGAAACGAGGAAAGGGAAAAAGGAAGGGGGGGAAAACGAGGAAAGGGAAAAAGGAAGGGGGGGAAAACGAGGAAAGGGAAAAAGGAAGGGGGGGAAAACGAGGAAAGGGAAAAAGGAAGGGGGGAAAACGAGGAAAGGGAAAAAGGAAGGGGGGAAAACGAGGAAAGGGAAAAAGGAAGGGGGGAAAACGAGGAAAGGGAAAAAGGAAGGGGGGAAAACGAGGAAAGGGAAAAAGGAAGGGGGAAAACGAGGAAAGGGAAAAAGGAAGGGGGGAAAACGAGGAAAGGGAAAAAGGAAGGGGGGAAAACGAGGAAAGGGAAAAAGGAAGGGGGGAAAACGAGGAAAGGGAAAAAGGAAGGGGGGAAAACGAGGAAAGGGAAAAAGGAAGGGGGGAAAACGAGGAAAGGGAAAAAGGAAGGGGGGAAAACGAGGAAAGGGAAAAAGGAAGGGGGGAAAACGAGGAAAAGGAAAAAGGAAGGGGGGAAAACGAGGAAAGGGAAAAAGGAAGGGGGGAAAACGAGGAAAAGGAAAAGGTAGGGGGGAAAACAGGCAAGGAAAAGGAAGGGGGGAAAACAGGCAAGGAAAAGGAAGGGGGAAAACAGGCAAGGAAAAGGAAGGGGGAAAACAGGCAAGGAAAAGGAAGGGGGAAAACAGGCAAGGAAAAGGAAGGGGGAAAACAGGCAAGGAAAAGGAAGGGGGAAAACAGGCAAGGAAAAGGAAGGGGGGGAAAAGGGGAAACAGGAGAGGAAAAAAAAGAGGGAAAAAAAAGTTTCCTCAGTTTTGATCTTATGCAAACGTGCGGGGTTTATGGGTTTATGTAAGGTGCTGGCCCGGGGCTGCAGCGCCCCTGGCCCGGCTGTGATCGGCTGCCACGGCCCAGCCCCGGCCTGCGGGACCGCCCGGGGACCCGACCCGGGACAGAACCGCCGGCACCGGGGACAGCCCGGGGGGACACGGCCGGAGCATCCCCGCATCCCGCACCCAGCGCTGCCAAGGCGGAACCCTCGAGGTTTTCCAGAAAAGAAGAGCATTTCCCTCATCCTGACCGATAAAAGCTTTTTTTTTTTTTTATTATTCATCGTGACTCATCTGAGGAAAATGAATACAAAAGAAAAGCCGTAATCGGTTTTAACACCTTTCTCTCACTTTTTGAGTTCTCACCCAAATACTCGTTCTCATCCTTACGTCTCTCATGCCAATCACTGCCCTACCTTGCCAGCAAATACAAAAAAAAGGATTAATTTTAGCTACGCTCTTGGGTTTTTTTTTTTAAACACCACAGTCACGTAAGTCGTGAGGAAAATCACCAGAAAAAATTTTTACTACAGACTTCAACAGAAATCACCCTGAATCCTCCCCCCAGCCCAGCATTTTTTGCGGATCGCACTTCTGGAGACATTTGTGGAGCGCATTTCTGCTCTCTGCGGGAAAATCAACAGGAGCGCCTCACAACGGCATCTTATCAGCCCTTATCTCTGAGCAAACAAAGCCGCTAAGTGCGGGCGTTTGCTGGCCAGCAGCACAAAGGTTCCCCGTTATTGGGGCGGTATTGAGGCTCCGAGGGCACTCTCACACAAACATGCATAGGTTTAACCCTGCTCTCAACGACCTCATACACATGCAGATGTGCCCTGGCTCCACTCTGCTATCAGCGCTTACCTTGGCTGGAGGATGGGGCTGGAAAATCCTCAGCGAGGGGCAGCACCCAGAAAAAAGAATTTCAGGTTTATTTCTGCTGCTGTGCTGGAGCCATCCGGCCCCAAACCCCCACTCAGATCCCCAAAAGCTGAAGCCTGGGTTTATAGGAACTCCTGTGAGGGCTGGAAAACAGGATCCTCTGCAAAAAGGCCAAACTTTAGCTCCAAGTGATGCCTCTGTCCACGTTACAGCTTTGCCTCATCCGCATCGGCTGCTCACAGGCCGGTTAAAAGCGATTTTGAACTTAATAAGCAATAAAAGACCTTCAGGTGTGCACTGATGGGTCCAGCGCTGTCCCCACGGGTGTTTCTTGTTAAGGTTGTAAAGAACCAGAGCCTCATCCCATGTGCTTCTGGTTTAGAAATTAACACTTTTCTCTTGTTTGTTTTAATGCCAAGGGTTACTCAGCTTTGGGGCTCTGATATCAGCATCTCTGCTGACAAGTTTGGTGATCAGTGCTTTTTAGGACACAAGGATCCATGTCCAAGCAGTGGACAGTGATTTCTGGCAGTTTAGGACCTGCCCTAGAGGTCACTGACACTTTGACCATTTGGCTTCTGAAAACACACATTTTCCTGGCACCTCCTGCTCTGAACACCCTCAGCTTCTCCCGTGTTTTCTCTGGATTTCACCACACCTTAACCCTAAATATAGAGCGCCATTTTTTGGTAATTAGAGATTCTTAATTAATTAGAGTAATGGATTTAAAGATTCAAAGCTTGACAAATGAGCTCAGGCAAGAGTTGGAGAAAATTACTGGTCCCAGGTAGCTGTCCTGGCGCTGTGCTGGAGGTTAATTACTGTTTCTCCAAAATATGTGTGCCTCTATCCCAGCTCCAATCCAGCACCCAGCTCTGTGCTCTCGGCTCTCCAGCAATCCCCACACCTGCAGCTGTTCATGGAGTTTGGGGTTTTCTCCTTTCTCCATGGAGCTGCAAAGAGGGAAGGACAGGATGAAGATCTGGCAGAAGTAATTCCTGCCTCCAGACAGGATCCCTCCTGCCAGAGAGCTGAAATCAAATATTTTCCTTTCTCTCTCTTTAGCCATGGAGCTGGCAGAATTTTCAGCCACTTTCTGTCGCTAAAGAACTGTTTCAATCAATTACAAATAATTGTTTTATTGCAGCAATCAGCTGGAGAACATTATCTTTCCAGCCCTTGGTTTTAACTGCCACTTCCCCCTTGGTTTTATGCTGATTGACCTGGAAATA
This sequence comes from Ammospiza caudacuta, assembly GCF_027887145.1. Classification (NCBI taxonomy): domain Eukaryota; kingdom Metazoa; phylum Chordata; class Aves; order Passeriformes; family Passerellidae; genus Ammospiza; species Ammospiza caudacuta. Next base: position 17,422,732 of record NC_080607.1, read on the forward strand.
TAAAATCTAAGCTCACCCAAGAGATGTCTCCTGTTCTTTGGTTCCTTCTCTGCACTTTCTGCTGCACTCACAAGTATTTGAGCTTTGTGGCACAGAGGAAGTGTCTGTATTATTCCATGCTGTCAATTCTGAATTATGGGCAAAAAATATTCTGCATGAGTATTTAGGGAATGTGTCGTGGCACTGTGAGAAAGGCCTTCACAAGAACCAGTCAAAAAGGGGCTGTTTAGCTAAAAGGGAGGGAAAAGGGAATATTTGTGGGCAGCCCTTACACAACAATGGTACATGGAAACCAGCTGGAGCATCCCTGTGAGACACAGGAGCATCCAGTGGCTGCAGAGGGGCATCTGAAACTGGCAATAAACTTATTTCTATAACCCTGAGGAAGTGAAAAGGGAAGAGGGAGAAGGCAGCAAATGATACAGGACAGAATCTGAAAATCTCCTAAAAAATGGTTGCAGGGGAGCCCCTGAGGGATTTTGGCAGAGGTCACCCATGGATGGTGGGACACGAGGCACAGAAATGTCCTGAGTGCCACAAGTGCTTGGGTAACACCCAGATTTCACAAAAACACGTCTGGCTTTGGGAACAAATCCCCAAATTCATTTCCCGTGGCTCAGTTCACCATCCCAAATGGATCCTGAAGGCTTTGACAAAACTGGCTCCAGGTTCCCCACACAAAACCTCATTATCAATACGCACATCATTCAGAGATTTATTTTAGTGACAGGGAAGCGTCTTTGTCCCTTACCTTGTGTTCCCTCAGTGAAGTAACAGTTTGGGAACAAAGTGTGAACAGCACCTCATTTTTAAAAAAATAAAATAAAATAAAATAAAATAAAATAAAATATAAAATAAAAAATAAAATAAAATAAAATAAAATAAAATAAAATAAAATAAAATAAAATAAAATAAAATAAAATAGTTATTGCAGAATAAGTTGCCAAAGGCAGCCCAAACCCCTGTCAGGAGAGAGGCTCCAAACCATAATTAGGCCAAAATATCTACAAGGATGTACATAAACACTCCATGCAGGAAAAAAACAGAGAAAAAAGGGCTGCAACAAAGCAAAGCCAGCTACCACAGCAAGGCAGCCCCATTTCAAGCTGCATTTCTGGGTTTGTTCATATTGCAAAATTCTGAAGGGACAGGCAGCAGGGCTGCAGCCAAGAGTCAGGGAGAAACAATAAATAACAGTGGAATAAGTGGAGGGCAAATTAAAACTGAGTCAGGAATAAAGTGAACTGAAATCAGTTACTAAATTAAGACAAAAGTTCTATTTTTATTTAATATTTTACTGGTTTCTCATCATTATTTCTCTCTGAAGCTGCAAACACCAGGGAAAAAACTTTCTTTTTGAACTGAAAGCAGCAATGCCATGAAGTCCCAGTTTGGTGAGGTGGACTCTTGACTAATCCTAATTTGCAATTAATGCTGTGTGGTAATCAGGGCTCTCTCAGGTGATGCCCTGGGTGCCACAGGGGGAAGGAAGCAGCTCCATGGATACACCTGGGATCAACATTCTGGTGCCCAGCAGCCACCCAGGCCAGAGATGGATGAGATATTTTCTTTATTTTCTTTTTCCACAAGACAATTTTTTACTGAGTGACATAAATTCTACTATTTTATGGCTGGGTATCAAATTTTTGTAGGAGGGCAGCACTTTACTAATTTTTTACTTTTAAACCCCTGATAGTTTAAAGCTTTTCCTTCACATTATGACCAAATCTCTTCTTTAAATGGGAGATTGGACAGAGTAATGTGAATGGTCCATTTTCAAAGGAAATGAAAAATGGAATTTCTGAAGAGCCTTACACTAAAACTTCTTTATCTTTTAGCCAGCTCAGGAATAATCAGTGTAAAAACAGTAAAAACATGAAATTTGAGGATCAGGAAGAAGCACATGCCTTCTTGAGTGCACATATCCCTTAAGATGATCAACTTTGGGTGAGACAAGTTAAAATGTCCTTTTCAGGGGATGGAACAGAAGACTTTGCTGTTGTTTCATGGTGCTGGCACAGCTTAGAAGGTGGTTGGGCTTCAAAAGAATATCCCAGTTGAAAATTAGAGTAAAGAAAGGCTCTAAGGTAATGGAAACTCCACATTTCCAGTGTCCCACACATATGAATAGAACCCGAGTCAGTACATTAGACAATTGACTGGCTTTGCTTGAATGCACGCAGGAATAAATGGAAACATCCTTATTTCCTATCCCAAGGGGCAATTATTTCACTGCCTGGTTTTGTGCATTAATAAAAAAAATTAAAAAAAAAAAAATGAAGCAAGATTCCATTGTCCGGTAGCTCAAATATCTTCCTATATATGCTGGGTAAGCAGCCCAGCAGCAGAAAGAGGGAAAAAAAAGAGGAAAAAAAAAAGAGGAAAAAAAAAGAGGGAAAAAAAGAGGGAAAAAAAAAGGAAAAAAAAAGAGGAAAAAAAAAGAGGAAAAAAAAAGAGGAAAAAAAAGAGGAAAAAAAAAGAGGAAAAAAAAGAGGAAAAAAAAGAGGAAAAAAAAGAGGAAAAAAAAAAGAGGAAAAAAAAAAGAGGAAAAAGAGAGGAAAAAAAAAAAAAAGGAAAAAAAAAAAAAGGAAAAAAGGCACAAAACTGTGTCATTGCATTCTCTAAACAAGCTCTCACCATACCCAGCAGGTTTCTCTGCATAAATATATAAACTCCACAAAAATACCCTTCAGGAGGGCAGCTTGTTTGTGTTTTTCAGGAGTTCTGTTAGTCATCATGTGTCCTGGCTGTGCCTGTGCCTACAGATGGTCCAAAATGCTCATTTCTGAAATGCTACAATGAGTCTAACAAATGCAAAGGCTGGAATTTCACACCTCTTTAGGAGGGAAGGGGACTGGATTGCAGCTCCAAGCCAGCTTTTCCTCCCAGTTCAGCACTGACAGGCACTCAAGGCTTTGTGCTTCCCTCTCTTTTCTTCTCCCTGCGCACCCCCAGTGGATTTCCTGCAGCCTTTAAAGGGAAAATGAGAAGATAAAAACGGTTTGTAAGCAAAGCGTTCAGAAATGGGACGTTTTGCCTCTTTGCACCTTTCTGGAAGAAGCAGTGCCATGATGGGAGCTGGATCCTCCCTGACAGCCCAGTGCCACCTTCCTCAAGGGCTGAGCAGCTCTGCAGGGCCAAGGACACACACTAAAACCCAATTTAGGTTCCTGTTTCAGAAAGCACTGGGAAAACGAGCTAAATTTCTCTTCAGGAAGGTTTGTTCAGATATTTTGCATCCGATACACCAAAAATTCCAGCTCCTGCCTCACTCCTATGGCACGAAGCACTTTGGGGAACTTCCTGCAAACCCTAAACTTCCTCAAATCAGCAAAATTCGGCCAAAAACGGATGGGAGACCTCTCAAATTCCACACCCCGTGTTTTTGTGAATATTTGGACACAGATTATTGCAATGCAGGCAGACTGAGCAGGAGACAAAGCTGGTGGGATTGGTTTTTATTGAGAGGCAGCCTCGCAGGGTTTGCGTTTGAGCTGCCTGGTTAAACAGGCAAGATCATGACATCTTAGGAAAGGAAGGAAAAAAAAAAAGAAAAGATTCTTGGAGATACATAACGTGTTTAATTGAAACCATTAGTTTTACTGGCAAACAGCTTCATCTTTCTGTTCTGTTAATCCGAACAAAGTGCTGCAATTATGACTCAATACATAATGTCCCCCAGTGCTACTCATGTGCCCCACACTCCCCCAGCAGAGAAAGAAAACAGAGCTGCTCTCAGTTAACAAAACATTCCATGCTTCTAGCCAGAATACTTTTATTATATGGTTATCATATACATCAGAATTATAGTGGGAACATTTACAAATATGTGAAGATAGCTCAGAACCTCCGTTATTCACATACACACTAACTCACACACTCAGGTTTGTCTTTTTTGCATGTCTACTCAGTTACCAGGTGAATGATGCACAAAATTATTGCTTTGTGAACAAACACCTCAGATTAAAATCTAATCTTCAGTGGCAAGAATCGAGATTAAAAAAAAAAGTCTTAAATACCCTGTATAACATACCTGTGCATAAACCTAAAGATATGTTTAGCTTACCCATTACCTTTGAAATACTTACCAAAATTAAAATTTGAAACCCATTTATAAAAAAAAGTATTAAAAAGTTCACCATTATTTACAAATCCGATTAAATTACACATAAATAAATATTTACATTCAACACACTGCTTCCCTTAATACACATAAAGCCTCCCTGGAAGTATTTTTTGGCCTTAGTAGGCAAAAAAAAAAAAAATTTAAAAAAAGTTATGTGCCTATTCTTTCAAGTTCCCCCCCAAATTTAAAAACAAGACAATATAAATATGTGAATAAAGCTGCAATATCCTTAGACACAGAAAGTGAATTTTCTAAAAGTATTTTCATTTTGAACTAGTCCTCGTTAAAACAATACCAAGATAATATAAACTGCAGCCAACGTTGCTGCAGCTTTTAAAAGCCTGAATATTTCTGTAAAAATTTAGCATGTCAAATGCCATCTGAAGTCTAGAAGGATTTTAGTACTCTATGTTAATCTGAAAATAAAGGAAAAAAAAAAAGAGAAAAAAAAAAAAAAGAAAGAAACCAAACGGATTTTTAAAAACAATCCCACAGAATAATTCTACTATTTTCAGGTGTTTATAAAAAAAATTTAACGTACATAAATCTCTATACCACTGCTTAATACTGTTTTATTGTTACTGTTGCGTTTTGAGAGAAAAAACCCTGAAATTGTATCAGAGAGCAGAACAGGCTTCCATCTAAAATCTGTCTCTTAAAAACTACACATGAAGCTGGTCAGCCACGAGATACTGAGATGTGGAAAAGGAATCTAAATAAATCTCTGTGGATAATTCCATCAACCCCCCCTTATAGCACCACTGTAACAGCAAAGGATTCAATACACTCGTGCGGAGTACTTATCTCCAGGCCATTGCTCCACACAACAGGGATACTGCAGCTTTTAGCAACACTTGTGTCCCACGGATCCAGCAGGAGTGAAGATCCTGAATGATTTTTATTTTCCTCCCCTTTTTCCCCTTGTTTCGTAAAAAAAAAAAAAAAAAAAAAAAAGAAAGAAAAAAAAAAAAATAAAACCACCCAAATCTCTATGTTCCCCCTGGCAAGGAGATGAGAGTCTGTGTAGGAGGAAGGGCAGAGTCTGGTTTTCCTCTCACTTCCTGTGCTTGTCCATTTTGTCGATGGTTTTGTTGGTCTCTGCGGGGCTCTGGTCGCCAGCGTTCATGTAGGATTTGTCTGCTATTTTTAACGCCTCGTTTAGGTAGTTCTGCACGGATGTCATGGCAGCGCAGATGGCAGCGCTCCCAAAGCCATGTGTGATCAGGCTGAAATGAGTCAAACAGCCCTGGATGCCAGGGTCCAAGATGGGGCTGGGCCGCGTGTTTCCAAGGGGGGTTCTGTCCTGAGTGAGGAGGTCTGTGAATTCCTTACAGATCTGCCTGCAACACACAAGGGGCTCACGCTTTACACCGCGGAAACAAACCCAAATAAACGTGTGGATAAAGCTGCAATATCCTTAGACACAGAAAGTGAATCACAAATAAACTGAAATAACAAAGAGATCTGCATCGATCGTTTGGCATTTGTGGCAGGAACTAGGAGAAATTCCAAACTGGATTGGATTTCCAGGTTTTGGTTTATTAGCACCACTTCCTGACGAACCTTCTGCTGCATCCCCATCACAAAAACACTCTGCAAAACAAACTCTGCACCTCTGGTGCCTGCCTGGCTCTGCATCGTTTGCTCCAGATTTGGGGTGGGAATTCAGTGCTGGTTCCTCTGAGAACTGGAGCAGCTGAAGAGGAGATTTAATTTAGTTGTGTATATTCCATGTATATGTAGGGAGGCCGAGGCCCTGATCCTGCAAACACTCACACATATGCCTGGCAAAACATGAGTGCCTAATAATGCTCCAGCATATGTTGTTTGCTGCTTGTAAATCTGTCCCCTTGAAGGGATTTCACAGGAGCTGAGCAATCTTAACAGAATCATCACTTTATCAGAATTTCTCAATCACAAACGTCTTCCAGGGGATTTTTATGAATGCCAGTAACAATGCCAATAAGGAAAATACTCAAGAGAAGGAGGAGTGCTTGGGAAAAATTAGCACAGTGTTTAAACTATAGGCAAGGGAGAGTAGATTTTTAGATTTATACATTTTTAAGAGACCTATTATTGTAAAAGATCTTTTTTATAAGAAGGCTGAATGGATTCAACAGCAGGAGTGTGTTTTGCACTCCTGATGTGAGCACAAAGCCAGGGCACCTTTCTCAGCAGCTCAGGCAGGTTTTTCTCAGCCCCTCTGCAGAGTGAGGGTGCTGCCAAAAGCAGGGAATTCCATCCACCCCAGACCAGAAACCATCCCAGAGCAGAACAAACCAAAGCTCTGCTAAACCTGAGCCTGGGAGAGGAGCTCAGCAGGGGAAAGGGGAAAGTTGAGCTCTACAAAGTCAGTTTTGGATAAGCTTAACTCAGCCCAGGGACCTGCTCAGGACAGGGTTTATCACAGGCACGAGGGTCTGCAGAACAGCCACAACAAAGCTCCTCTACTTTCCCCTTCCTTCCCCTTCACCCAGGTCTGTGACAGGGATTTATTGGAGCACAGGGACTTTTCACACCTCCAAAGGATGCTTCCAGTGAACTATAAACATCTCCAGCCAGAAGAGGGAAAAAGGGACTCTCCAGCAGCTCCAGGGTCCCATTGGAAGCTCGCCAAAGGGAGCACACAGGGGCTGAGCTTCCCCTGCTCCACTCCTGGCCCTGCCACACCTACAGACACCTTGTCCTTAGGGTCACCTTTTCCTTAAGGTCCCTTTGTCCTTAGGGTCCCCTTGTCCCTAGGGCTCTCTCTCCTGTGTAGGATTTTTCCTGAAGCTTTCACTGCATTTGAACAGAACTGGTCCGAACTACTTTAGTTACCTACAGAACTGTTACCCTTATTATTGGTTGAGACTAAAATAAAACTGCTGCAAGAGACACCTTTTCCTTAGGGCTGTCCTGGCGTAGCATTTTTCCTGAAGTTTTCACTGCATTTGAACAGAACTGTTCCGAACTGCTTTAGTTACCTACAGAACTGTTACCCTTATTATTGGTTCAGACTAAAATAAAACTGCTGCCACAGCTGAATTCAAACCAAAACCAAATAAAAAGAATTGCTTCATCTTCCTAATTAAAATTACACACAAAAATCCACCGAACTATCCCCCAGTCGCAGACAGTCAGAGTCAGACAAAAACACGTTCAAGAAGGGGAGAAAAAATAAAATCCAAGCTGGAAGCTTACTTTGCAGCAAGCAGCATGTTCTTCCTGTTTGCCATCTCGTTGCGGCCCATGTGTGGTCTGGTTAAATATTCAGCCACTGCTTTGGAAGGAAATTCTGTCTCACACACGTAGCCAAAGTCACGAGCAAGATGCACAGCTTCACCTGGGGGGGTGAAAGGGAGGGCTTGGTAAATGCTAAAATATCATTTATTGTAAGGAAATCAGGGACGTTAAGGAAAAAACGTTGTGGATTTCTGAAGTGTATTTCTGTTTTGGAAAGCAACACCATTCTGTCACTTGCTACGATATTTTAATTGATGGATCTGTTTCTTTGTAAGTTTGTATCGAGAAAAAAGAAATTTACAGGGTGACTGCTACAAAAAAGAATTCTCTTGCTTTAGTACTAGAAAGAAAAGTTCCTGTCTCTATCCAGAATAACTGTACAGGAAAGGACTCAATTCAGTCAAGATCAAATTGTCCACTGATATTTTTAAATATCTGCCAAATAAATCTCACACTATAATAAAAGTTTTCAGTTTAGTATGCTTTTGAAATATTTTTTCATAAAAATTTTCAGACAGAAAACCAAACTGCAAGGTGTATAACCAGGTCACTCCTTTTTTCATTAAAACAATTAAAATAAAAGATTGGTGAGATCAGTGCAATGTGCCTGTGCACACACATCAGCTCTCCAAAACTCCCAAGCAAAGCTTTTAAAAGCAAGTTGCTGCATTATAAACAGCAGGAAGGTATTGTTAGATCATTTTTCACTCTTCCCATTTCAGTTGCTGCCTGTATTCCTATTAAACTGTGCCACTACCAGGAGCTGCTTGAAACAGGAACACCAAATGTAAACCACACACACACACATATATACACACATTTATACACACCCTTCAGGTCAGCCCCACTGACAGAGGGTCCACAGAGCATGGCCCACATTAAAGGGGCTCCAATTTCCTAGCAGGAAGCCCAAAGCTATAAATCTCACTTTATAAGCTCGTTTATTAGCAAAGCTTCTGAGGACACCGCTGAGGTGGGGCAGGGCTGCGCTCAGCTGCCCCAGAGTCCCCGGGTTTCCCAACAAGAAACCAAACCCAGCAATGCCACGAGTTTCACCCCCTTTGAAACCTAAAACATCCCTCGGGAGACAGAGTGGGCAAAGGTGCCCCATCATCCTGGCGGGCAGGAATTCTGCATCCCTGCAAGTTTGGCTGGGTTTGGGTGAGAGAACAGCACAGCCCCTCCTTAGGTGCTGCAACATCCCCACCACGCTCACTTCAAAACAAACAAAAACCCCAGATTCATTTCAGGGACTTTCTAACCTTTCCATGCTTTGCCCAGAGGATAAAAGCTGTGCACAAGGGGAGAAAGTTTATTTTTAAGACACACTCGGGGACTGACCTTCCACCAAAGATGTCAACAGTGTCACATTTGCAGCTTTCCTTCTGCCAGCAGGAAGATTCAAGCCAATTTTATCCAGTTTTTCCCTTAATGATCTGCCACCATTTTTAGATTTGGCTCTGTAATTAAAGAGGAAAAAAAAAATGGCCTTATTTATCTTCAGGGAGCACTTCTTTTTAAGATGAGAAATTCCAGTTACTGACATTCAATAGGGTTCTACTGGGGTGGGGAGAAGATAAAAAACAGGCTCTTTTCAAGTGACCTACTTTTTAAATGCTCTACTCCAATCCAGCCAGGATGAAACACAGCGGGTCAAAATCAAAATATTTTAAAGTGCACCACTGAAACCAACAGTTGTAGAATGATCACAAGCCAAATTAAGTGTATGCAGAAAAGGATGTGGAAAATGTCCTTGTAATGATTAATCAGGACCACGAGATTTAATAAAAAAAATCATTCCACAGGGTTTTGGGAATCAGAGACAGCTCCACGTGCTGGTTTTGAGACAAAACCCCCAGCTCTAAACAGAGCACGAGAATCACTGTCAGAGCTGTTAATAGCACTTCTCCAGAGGCAGCAGAAGTGCAAAGAAGTTTTATTTCCAAAGCCTATTAGGATTCAGCGTCGTTGGGCTGATAAAAAATCAGGAGCTGCCTGAGAGGCTCTGTGGCTGTGCTGGTGTGGCTGTGCTGCTCACACACAGCAAAACAGGGAAAATGCAAACACGAGCGCAGGGGTGAGAGGCTGGCAGGGCAGGGAGGCTCCATCCTACCTTCCACACACAGCAAAACAAGGAAAACACAAATACAAACAGGGCACAGGGGTCCATCCAACCTTCCACACACAGTAAAACAAGAAAAATGCAAATAAAAACAGGGCACGAGGGGAGGCTGGCAGGGCAGGGAGGGTCCATCCATCCTTCCACACACAGTAAAACCAGAAAAATACCAATACAAATAGAGCGCAGGAGGAGGCTGGCAGGGCAGGCAGGGTCCATCCAACCTTCCACACACAGTAAAACAAGAAAAATACCAATACAAACAGGGCACGAGGGGAGGCTGGCAGGGCAGGCAGGGTCCATCCAACCTTCCACACAATAAAAACACAAACAGGGCACAGGGAGGGGAGGCTGGCAGGGCAGGGAGGGTCCCCGTCCTACCTTCGCAGGACTCCTCCTAGCAGGGAGGCATTGAGACACTCCGGGGGCGAGAGCCGCCTCTGCACCTCTGCCACTGTCACTTTGTACTTGGACGTGGAGCTGAGCAGGGACAGGCGGCCCGGCACGGAGCAGAACACCTCGTTGGGGTTGATCACCACCCCGATCAAGCCGTCCTTCTGGCACGGCAGGCTCAGAGCACTGTTCTTCGTTAGGGAGATGGGACCTGAGGGTGGAGAGGGAAAACAGGGATTTTTGTAAAAGGGGAAATTAAATAGAGTGGCAAGTGGGTTTTTTTTCTATAAAAACAAGCCGGGAGAGAGGATTTTGTTTGGTGTTAAATGCTCACCACACTGGCCCCCATCCCCAGCATCCATCCACCCAAATGGCCCCAAAACTATTCCTGGCCAGCTGGATTTTGCCACCGGATTGCCGAACACAACCAAGAATGCTTCTCAAAGCACACAAACCCCACACCAGCAGGCTGCAAGGTAGCAAAGCCGCGCTCACAAAAACTCCACGCTACAACACACTCCAAATTAGCATCCTCCAGCTACTGCCAAAACTCTTCCCGAGCCAGGGCAGGGAGAAACCTCCCGGCTCCTGCTGGGCTCCATCTTCCACCTCGCACACGCAGATTTGAGAAACCGCCCTTGGCATTTAATCCCAAGCAAATTCCTACCAGAGAGCAGCACAACAGGGAGGGACGCAGCCCAGGGGAGAACCGAAAGTAAAGGAGCTGCTGCTCGTTAGGAGCTTCAGCCTTTGGGTGAGGAGGGACAACAAAAGGCTTTGGAAGGAGCAAACCACAGATCCGGGCTTTTCCATCCCCTCGCGAATCCGCCCGGTTCTGCTGCTGAAAGGGTTAAAGAGCCGAGGTCGGCCCCACTCCCGGAGGGGGAAGATTTGTCAGTGGTGCATCTGACAGCAAAATTATTCTCCCATGAGCTAAAGGCAGCAATCAGCGCTCTGACACACACTTCTGCTTTTCCTCAGTTAGGTATTTGTTTGAAGTCTTCAGAGGAAACTTCTGATTTTTTTTTTCAAGCACAAATTTGTTTAAAAACAAAAGCAAGAAAAAAAAACCTAAATTACTGTAAATTGAGTCAATACGTCTTCCTCCTTTCTCAAAACCTCGGCTACAAACCAATTTCGATTAAGATAAAGCCAAACAGTCTTCTGCCAGCGAATTCGGTCTTTACTCAAGTCTTGTGAAGAGGTTAAAAAAATTTGGGGAAAAAAAAAAAAAACAAAACTATCTTCGAGTGATATCAACAACAAAAAACTTTAAACAAACAAACAAAGGAAACGCCCCGTGTCACTTTACACACACGTACTTCAGGAAAGATTAAAATCGGTTCAAGGTCCTGGTTCCGATTAAAGCCACAACAGAAGAGCACACGAGGGGGGACAGCCGTGTCTCACAGCCCAGGGCAGTTTGTCCCTCGGACAGCATCAGAAAAATCCAGCGACAAAGAGTGGAATAAAAACTCCTCCGCCCTCCCGATCCCAAAGGATCGTTCTTTATAAAAGTAATAGGGCGTCACTTCACCGGCGCGTCATGAAACTTTTAACTATTGACAAGGGAAAGTAAAACTGCGGTGCCACCTTACTGACCTTTTCTAATGACTGTCTGGTCATGCATTAGTAAGTGTTGATCTTCCACATTCTGGAAAGAGAAAGGGGGAGAAAGTTTCGCACCTGGAAGAGCCGAGAGGGTTTAGGGAAACCCATTCCCTCCCGCGCACCCGCAGCCCGAGGGGCGAAGGGGACAAAACGCGGATTTCTCTGCGCGGACGGGGATGGGATGTGCGGGAGGACACGGCGCCCGTCCCGCTTTGCCGAGGGGGCTCAGGCTCCCTTTACCTGCACCTCCTCCATCTGGTGGGCCATGTCGTGCAGGCCCAGGTTATCGGCCAGCGCCGAGGCGTCCAGGCCGTGCCCGTGGGGCAGCAGCAGCTCGGAGCGGCGGAAAGCGTCGCGGCGGCTGCCGGCGGAGCCGCTCTCCAGCGCCGAGAGGTGCGGCACCAGCCCGGGCCGGCCGTGCGGGGCCAGCCCCGCCGCCTCCTGGCTCTGCCGGTTCGGCCAAGCGCTCTGCTGCTGGCTGGGCGGCGGCGGCGGCGGCTGGTGCAGCGGGTTGATGGAGAAGGGGTCCCCGAGGTGCGAGTAGGGGTCGCTGGACTGCGAGTAAGGCAGCGGCTGGTAGGGCGGGGGGAAGTAGGGCGGCTGGAAGTCGGAGGCGCCCGAGTGCGAGAGCGGCGGGGCCGGGCTGTACAGGTGCTGGCTGACGGCGGAGAGGTGCGGCAGCCGCGGGTTCCCGTTGCTGCTGCCATCGTGCCGGTCCTGGAAAGCACACAGGGGTGGGGGACAGCGGGGTGGCCGTCAGCGGGCTCGGGGGACGCGGCGGCCGCGGGTGGTGGCGCTTGGGAAGGAGAGAGGAGAGAGGAGAGCGAGAGCCGCCCCGCTGCTGCCCAGAGTTTGGAGTTTTTAAGGCGCTTCGCGGAAGGAATCCGCCCCGCTCCCAGGGAGGAGGTTACAAAGCAGGTCTCGCTGCTCTCCTCATCGCAACTACACCAGAGCAACCCTTCTCCCGCTCGTGCGAGTCAGCGGGGGAATCATTAAAATCACAAAAATTCAAATCAGAGACGCAGCCGCGTTTCCGCCGCGCTGCCTCGGCGGGGCCGGGGGGCTCGGAGCGATGGGGACCCCCGGCCCTGCCATCCTCCCCACCCCGAGGGGCGCCCGGGCCGGGGCTGCCGGCTCTGCCCGCCGGGAGGGAGCGCGGTGCTGCCTCCAGCCGTGCCATCGCCGCTCCTGCCCCATTCCCAATCCCAGCGCTCAGAGCTGAAACGTCTACATTGAGCTGATCCAGGGATTTAGCAGCTTCTGGCTTCACGGTCATTAAAATAACAGGGCTAGTTAATAAGAGGTGAATGGGGTCCCAATGGAGCGTGAAGCGGGCACTGCGGCTAATCTGTAGGAGCCGAGCAGGCGGAGCCGGGGGGGCACAGACGAGTTCGGAGAGATCAAAACCCGGGAGCACCTCGAGGCGGGTGGGAGCTGCTCCCGGGGAGGAAAAACGTGGGAAGGAAGGAAGGGCTCGCCCTGCCCGGCTCAGCAGCTGCTACCTGCCGGCCCCTCCGCATCCCTGCGGTGCGCTCCGCTCCCACAGCCCCGCGGCTCCGGGGTGCGGGAGCTGCTCGATGCGGGATGCGAGCTCGGCTCTCCTAGCTGGGACCCATTCAATTCAAGAGTTCAAAAGACTCCGCAAAGAAAAATAGAAAAATATAAAAATACGAAAATAAAAATTATAAAAATTCGCACCTCCAAAGGAAAAAGGATAAAAGGGAAAAAGAAAAAAGGCCAAGCGGGCTCTTGGGGCAGGGAGCGCTGCCGCTCCGGCGGGGAGGCGGCGGGGCTGGCAGCGAGCGGGGCCGGGGGCGGCGGAGCCCCGCGCTGCCCCGGCAGCACCCCCGTCCCCCGGCGGCCACCCCTCCCCGCAGCCTCTCACCTCGCAGTCCTCTTCGTACTTGACATTATCTGCTAGTTTCCACAACATGGCGTCCAGCGTCCGGACCAGGTGCGCGGTGCCGCGGACAGAACAGCTCGGCCCCCGCCACGGGCGGTAAATCCACGCCGGCGCTGGGCGAGAGCAGCGGCGCCCCGGACGGAGCTCAGTTGGCAGGCATGAAGGCAGCGGACGGACTAACCCTCCGCGCTGCTTGTGGTCACTCGGGCTTTTTTTCCCAGCCCAGACGCCCTTAATGGCAATAGGATTATCCTAACTCCTCCCCAGGGATGGCTCGGGCGCCGCGGCCGCCAGCCACTCAGGAGGGAGCGCGCAGCCCCAAGCCACTCCTTCCGCGGCCGCGCAGGGCGGGCGGGCAGCGCGGAGCCCGCGCCCCTCCGCGCCCCTGCTCGGCTGCGGGCCGGGGGCGCTGCCGTGGGGAGCGACGGGGGCACGCGTGGGCACCCCGGGATGGCCGCGGCTGCCCCGCTCTGCGCGGGTTTGGGGAGCAGAGCTGTGTTTTCCCCGCTCCTCCCCGCGTGTATGGGCTCTGCTGAACCCCGCGCTGCGCCGCCCCCACGGCCGGCGGTGGTTTTGGGCGAAATAAACTCGGGAAAAAGTCCTGGCAGCGAAAGCGAGAAAGTCCGAGCGCAGCCGGGGTTTCAATTTGCATAATTGTCAAGAGTTTGAATTACTGATTACAACTTGTAAGCTACCAATGTTTAAGGTGTAATTTACTTAATGATCCGACAAGATTATTGCAGTGGTGTCGAAGCCCCGGTAGGTAAAGCAGCCCTGATTCAGCGTCCCCGGTCCGGGGCTCTGTGAATTTTGCAACTGGTTCCTCGCATCGGCTTCTTTTTGTTTTAACTTTTAAACTTTTTTTTTTTTTTTTTTTTTTTTTTTTTTTTTAACGAAAATCCCGTCTGTCTAATCTTTTCGCGCAAACTCGGGGCTGGGGAAGCAGGTGGGAGGTGAGACAGGCATTTTCGGACGCCGTGAGCACACTTTCATCTAAGCTTAGAAAATACTTCCCTGCCAAATTGCTACCTTTCTGCAGGCATTTGATCTATGCAGTTATGTGTGTCAGACAAAATGAACATCGTTTTCAAAAGCAACGACTTCTCCCAGTGTTTTGAGGTGCATCCGGATCGCTGCTCATTTCCATGAGAGGAGCAAGTGTTTGTTTATTGTGGCAGAGACAAAAGCTGACCCTGGGCAGTGCTGGCTGCGGAGATCTCAGCTATCAGAGCCGGGGACGAGCCGCCCCAGAGCTGCTGTTAAAGGCCCGAGATAGACCCACGTCTCCAGATTTAACCAGCTCACACTTCACTCACTTCCCCCCCCCCCCCCCCCTTAAAGATCAGGGAAGAAAAATAACAAGAGCGTTAATTAAAATTTAAAAAAAAAAAAATCCAAACACCATAAACCCCTCCATCAGATTAAATGAATGATCTAAAAATAAACGCGAGGAGGACGGGGGTGCTGGAAGTAACTGTTGGAGGTGTTATCTGCCTTATCTAGCACGCAGGTGCTGATTTGCAGCAGTTGCATTAAGCCCGTCATCATCAGCGACTCCACATTATCATTTTTGGTGGAGTCTCTATTTATTTTTATTTTTTTTAACGACGGTGTTTTTCTTCCAGGGATGTTTCTTTGAAATGCAGTTCGCGACGATTATTAGCGAGTGTGCTTGCGCTGCTCCTGGCGTCATTAAGACGAGGAATCTAAATAGTAAAATACAGGGGGAGCTTGAAGTTCATTTGTATTAAAGGGACAAGATGGATTTAGAAAGAAACGAAGAAGGGAACCGTCGAACCTCCCTGGTTTGGGATCAGCTCTTCTTCCTTCCAAAGGGGAATTGTAACAACGTTGGTTATTTTTATTATAACCTCGGAAGGCAGATTTTGTTTCTGTTCAGAAATGTCACACTGAGAAACGAACATGATTTTATCATTCTTTGGGATTGTACACCTTCGTTTTGGTGGCCAAACTCACAAAGATGAATTCGCGTTATTTATTGTGTATTAGGAATAATATTCATAAAGACATGAAGACGATGAGGGACGTATAAGAAATTACCTAAACAAGGCGACCGAAATAAACACTTGGCTTCCTAAACAGCAAGCCAAGAGGGCAGAGAGGAGGCTGAACACGACCGAGTTTGAGAGAAACTTTCCCGTACACCCACTTGCTCCTCGTTGTGCGCCCGCAGCCGCTGCCGGGGACCCGCGGGGAGCACGAGGGGATGGAAGGGAAGGGAAGGGAAGGGAAGGGAAGGGAAGGGAAGGGAAGGGAAGGGAAGGGAAGGGAAGGGAAGGGAAGGGAAGGGAAGGGAAGGGAAGGGAAGGGAAGGGAAGGGAAGGGCGGGCACGGGTGCCCGGCAGGTGATGGATGCGGGCCCTGCCCAGGGATGCTTTGGTGCGGGCACACGGCAGCTCAGCTGCTCCGGTTTTCTCTGAGCTCAGGGAGGGTTGAGGCTCTTGGAGCCGCTCCCTCTGGGCACAGTGGCGGTCCCAGCCCGGTGCCGTTCCCAGCCCGGTGCCATTCCCGGCCCGGTGCCGTTCCCGGCCCGGTGCCGTTCCCAGCCCGGTGCCGTTCCCAGCCCGTTGCCGTTCCCAGCCCGGTGCCGTTCCCAGCCCGGTGCCGTTCCCAGCCCGGCGCTATTCCCGGCCCCGTCCCGTTCCGCAGCGCTCCGCGCCTCGCTCAGAGCCCGGGTCGGTCCCCGCGGAGCCGCAGCCGGCCCGGCCACACGCTCCGCTCCCAGCGCGCTCCGGGGATGTGTGAAATGTGAGATGCTGCTGCACGGACACCGAACCGCCCCGGACACGCCTCTGAGACTGGGGCAGAGCACGGTCCGACCCGCAGCCGGGCAGGGAGGTGGGCGCTGACAGGTGGCGGCTTTTATTTACTTATTAAAAAAAAAAAAATTAAAATTGGTGCTCTGACTCCGGGGATATCCCCTGATTCCGGGCAGAAGAGGTCCCTGCTCCGTGGGGGATGAGTTCCCTTTCTGACGAGGCTGCAGTTTCCCGTGGGGAGCACGGAGCACCCCCAGGCGTGAACACGCTTCGGGAGGGGAGCCAGAGCCCACTGCTGCGCCTCTGTCACACGCTGTAGTTTTCCTATTTGGCAGCAATTAAAAGAGAGCGTGGGGATGCTAATTAGTTACATCCTTCTTCCTCTAAAAAAATTATTTAAACACACACATATCTGTATTGTTAATGAGGCTGCAGCAACCTGTCCGGATTGTCGCCTGGGCTCCTGTCGAGCTGCACAAAGGCGGGGGCTGCCCCGCGGCCCCGGGACACTGCGCGGGTTGGGGCGCAGGTTGGGGTGTCCCCCCCGAGGGGCAGGACCCCCGCCCGCACCCCAGGGCCGGAGCAGCTCCCGGGGAGCTCAGGGGGTCCCCGGCACCGGGGCCGCGGTACGAACGTGCCAGGGGATGCTCCGCAGCACAGCCATGGCCAGCGGAGGGGCGCGGAGGGAGCATCCCCACCGCACCCCGTCCCGCTGTCCCCCCGTCCCCAGCCCAGGCACCGAGACCCAGCCCGGCCGGATGGCCCTGCCGAGCACAGCCCGCACGTTCCCAGGCTTTCCCCCCGCTGTTCCGCCGTTTCTCCTCCCTTCGGGGCGCTCCGGGGGTGCGGGGGGCGGTGTCTGAGCATCCCTGGAATCCCTGCCTGCCGGGAGCCTCTCCTCGCCCTGGCCGGGCCCCCCCGGCCGCAGAGCCCCGGGCAGCTCCCCCGAGGCTGCCGCGGCCCGGAATGGCAGCCCGGGGGCTCCGGGCACCTGCCCCGCTGCCAGCCGTGCCCGAGGGCGGCCTGGACGGGGCTCGCAGCGAGCTGGGCTGGCGGGAGGGGTCCCTGCCCAGGGCACGGGGCTGGAGCTGCGCCGTCTGTCAGGCACCTCCCAGACAAACCATTCTGTGATTCTGTGATTCCGTGGTTCTGTCATTCTGTCATTCTGTGAGTCCGTCATTCTGTCATTCTGTGATTCCACACCGGTGTGGGAGGCGCAGTCTGCACCATCAGGGCTGTGGGTGGGCTGGGCCCCCCAAAAGTGAAGGTGATGGGGAGTGGAGAGGGGCTGCACTGCAGGAATGAATCCCTGCCCAGCTCCCAGCCTCAGCTTCCAGCCCTCACCTCTGCAGGAAGTGAGAAGTGCCCACACTTTCTTCATTTCCCCCCAAACCTATTAATTTTCTTAATAAACACCATCCCAGCTGTGTTTTCCTCCTGCTCCCTCCTTCTGGAGCTGGAGGAGCAGAGTGCCCTGGCCATGGTGTGCCCTGAGCCTGCAGCCCAGAGGGTGTTTGGCAATTCCTGGGCAGCAGGGACAGGCTCTGGCAGCAGGCACTGCTGGGCCCGGGCTGAGATGCTCCCTGGCATGTGGCAGAGGCTCTGCAGCCGTGTGCAGCTGCCTGGGGCTCCTGCAGAGCAGTTCCTCTGGCTTTTGTGCACCAGAGGTTCTGTCAGGCTGGGTGGTTTGAGGCAGGAGAGGGATACCTGGCAGAGAGAGGGTTCCCAGGAGCCTGCCTGCAGCCACAGCAGGGCACAGGGCACAGGAACAGCCAGATCCCAGCCCGGCCCTGTCCCTGGGGCAGGGCATGAGCACAAATGTGACAGCAGCTGCATTTACCCTGCTCTGCTCATTCATAGAACAAGGGTGACAATCCCAGCAGGGGCCAGAGCTGGATTCAGCTCTGGTGGAAGCAGGAGAGGAGTGGGGGCTGTGGTCCCCGATTCCATCTCTGCCCAATGACCCCGAGATGCCTCCTCAGGGCTCTGATCCTTCCATTCTGGAGAGATGCTCTGATTTTTTAAAATTCCCTCCTTTTTATGTCCACCAGGAGCTGTTAGCAGTGTTGCTCCAAAGGCTGTCATTGCTGGACTCTGTGTAACCAAATCCAGCTCCCCTTGCAGGGAACAGGCTCAAATGAAAAGATAAAAAACCCCAAACAGCCAAAGCACCACAATGCTAAAAGTGAAATCAGGACTCATATATTTAGTTAGGCTGTTTCCTGTAAATAAAAAACATAAACAGGCTCTTGGCTCAATAGACACAATTCATATTATAAAAAATAAAGGTTGGTGATGATGTTTCATGCAAACAGTGGCTGGGGCACAATGCTGATGTTTGGGGAAGGTTCCTCTGTGGACAGAGATGGGCACCAGGTACAAAGTGTCCTTTCCATCCCTGCCTTTGAGGGCTCCTGCAGCCCATGCACTGCCAGGGTATCCATCAAGCATGTAAAATATAATTTTTAAAACATTCTCCATGTACATCCACAGACACACACAGACATGGGAGGAAAATTGCCCAAACACCTCCCAAGGTGACTTTGGGCACAATATAAAGCAGAGATGCAGACAGTCCCTGAGCAGGAGGGAAGGAATTTCCAAATAAGTTCCCTTATTTCTTGTTACCTTTCACTGCTCAGGGGTGATGAAATAAGGGAACTGACCTTGATGCCAGGACAATGGGTCATGTGAGTTGAAGCTGAGGATTTTCCCTGCAGGCAATTTAAGTAAAGAAAACATATTCAGTTACTCTGTGACTTCCATGGTCCAGTTTCTGCAAAATTCCTAATCCCTCTAAATGGCCATTTTTTCCCGGAGCTCTCCATCAAACTCAGCTGCACAAAATCTGAACTGCATCACAAATGGGGGACAAGCTCTCTCAAGTTGATTTTGGTCACTCTAGCCAACACATACAGGGGCTGAGTGGTTCTTTAACAGATTTATTTTTTCCATGTAAAATGTGACAATTCCTGTACACTAGTGCTGCAGAGGCACAGAGGGGATACCCCAAGGTGAAAGAATTCCTGCTGGTTTGAAGGCTCTTGTCCACGTCCAGGTGATTTCATGCAGGTGGGGCTGCAGAGGGACACAGGTTTGGGGTGTCCAGGTGATTTTTCTTCTATTAAAACCCCACAAAACAGAGGCAAGATGACTCAGGGTGATTCAGTTCCAATGTGAATTCAGGCAGCATCTCAGGCATCTGCATTTCTGGGTTTCCTGGGATTTAGGAGCCACAGTCCAGACACCACCAGGCAACACAGCACGAGCAGCTTTAAATCTCTTCCTCTTCCTCCTACAAAAATCCAACACTGGAAAGCCCTAAGTCAGTATAAATTCACTGTACCAATGGAAATGTATGGAAAATGAAGCTGGCAGTAACTTGCAGCAGTTTAATGCTGTGTGAGATGTCTTTTGCCCACCCCATTGCAGCCTGACCTGGTCTGTCCCCCTGTCCCCAAAACCAATGCACAGACGCTCCAAAGCTGACTCCAGCCCTGTGCTTTGAGTGGCTCGGCAGGAAGGCAGCCCTGATCCAATTTGGATTGTTAGGGGAGCTGGGTGTCCAGAGAGCTGGGATTAACAATGCTGGGAGCCTTGGACAGCAGCTGAGGGAAGGAAGCCTTGGGGATGTGAGAAGAGCTGCTCTGGGGCACGGGGAGCTGTGCTTTGGAATGAGAGGGAATTTGGAGGGCAGGGAAGGTGGATCTTGCACTGAGAGCTGCACTGGTGTGAGGTGGATGGTGCCTTTGAGAGCCAGCCCTGGTGCTGAGACAGGAACCAGGTCACCACTTCCTTGTGGTGCTGCATTAGAATGGAAAACAATCACAGCATGAAACAAAACCAGCTCAGCCCCAGGGATGCAAATGCAGCGGCAGACACGGCTCCAAGCAGGTCAGGCTGCACCCATGCAAATGCTGGGGCAGCCCAGAGCTCAACCAGGCAGCCAGGAGGGTACAGGGGGGCTCAGGGTGACCCCAGCCCAGCCCGGGATCTGGGGAGCCTGGCACAGAGTCCTGGGATGGGGTGGGATGGGGTGGGGTGGGGTGGGATGGGATGGGATGGGATGGGGATGGGATGGGATGGGGATGGGATGGGATGGGATGGGGTGGGAGGGGATGGATGGGATGGGATGGGATGGGATGGGATGGGATGGGATGGGATGGGATGGGATGGGATGGGGTGGGATGGGATGGTTCTCCCTGTGCCCGTGGGGAGCTGTGCCAGCAGAGGAGAGTGATAAAGGCTGCTCTGTCCTGTGCAGACACAGAACAGCCCAGCTGAAGTGCTCATCCTTCAGTGGGGCTCAGCCTGGCTGCCTCCTGCCAAGGAATCCTCACTCCTTCTGCTGGGCTGGGCTGGGATCTGCTCACAGAACTGGCACTGAGCTGGGCACCAGGGCTGCTCCCTGCTCCCAAATCCCTACTGTGCTCCCCGCTCCTAAATCACTTTGGTGCTCCCAAATCACCATGGTGCTCCCTGCTGGGAAAAGGAGTCGAGGCTGTTCCATGTTCCCGAATCACAGTCACCTCCTCTGCCCAGACATCAATAAAGCCATCACGATGGCCAGGGAAATAAGGCCCTGTGTGAGGGTCCTCCAGGGCACCAGCAATGCCCAGGCTCCCCGTCCGTGCCCAGGAATGCCCGGGCTCCCTGTCCATGCCTAGGGACATGGGCTCCATGCCCTGTGCCCATGGCTCATTCCAGCACAGCCAGCCAAACCTCTCCATGCCCTCAGTGCCTTCTGGAGCCCAAAGCTGGCCCTGCTTAATAACACAGGGGTGTGGATGGTCACAGGGAGGCTTCCCAGTGCGTGGAGGGAGGGATGAGTTCACACCTTGCTGCCACAGCTTTTGCCCAGTGCTGGTTTCCTGGGATGATGAGTGGAAGAGCCTCATGCTGTTGATTGTCTGAATAAAACTGCACAAACTGGGAGGGGAAGAGTTTGAGCACTCTCCTTTTAAAATCCTGAGCCCTCCCTCCCTAAAATCCCCCCTCAGGATCTCAGGAGAGCGTGCTGTGCCCGTGGTCGGTGGCGAGGATCCTGTCTGCACACAAGCAGGGGAGGAGAATCCTCATCTCCAGCAGCCCCAGAGTGAGAATGTGCCACACTCTGCCTGCCCTCAGCAGCCCTGCACTGCCCACACACGCAGGAGCACCACCAACACTCCTGGGCTGAGCTGTTCCCTGGCTCGGAGCAGGGCAGCGGGAAGCAGGCACATGTAAAGCGTTTCCGCGAGCCACAAACCCGCGGCTCACCCTGCCCCGAGCTGAGCCGGGAGCTGCGGAGCCCTGGGTGCGCTGGGACGCCCAGGAGCTGCGTCAGTGCCTCTGCAGCTGTGCCAGCTCCCTCTGAGCTGCGTCTGGAGGCCTCCCCAGCCCTGGCACGCCCAGCCAGCCCTGAGCAGGCCCAGGGACAGCCCTGCCCCTGCAGATGTGCCCAGAGCACCTTGCCCAGCACCCAGGTGATGCTGACTCCCAGCGCGGCCTCATCCCCTCCCCGGGACGTGGAAAACTCTGGGTGGAGGCTGTGACATCCCCAGTGAATGCTGGAAACAGAAAAGGAGGGCTTGCAAACGCTCTGGAATGGAGATCCCATCAAAGGAAATGCAATGGAAGGGGGAAAAAAAATTGGGAAATTTTGTCACTACAAGAAATCGGACTACAAGTGGACCGGGATTACATGAGGTGCAGGCAAAGGATCAAAAGAGGCCAAAACTAACCTCAGAGATGGTGCAAAAGCAGGGGAAAAAATCAAGGAGGAAGGAAAAAAAAATCAAGGACACAACTTTGAGGGGAAGAGATGAGGGACATGGTATGGATACTTTAAAAAATAATAAAATATCTTGGCCAAAGTGAAAGCCGTCAAAAGGCATGGGAAGCCGTCAAGTGCAGGGACATGGACCAAAGCTTGCCCAATTGAAATTGCAAGATTTCGTTTCCCTTCCCGAAAGGAAATTTCATTTTTCTTCCTTTCAGGCAGGGAAATGAAATGCTGGAATGGGCAGGAGGAGGCTCTGGGCAGGCTCCCCACACACAGCAGGCTGGGACAGCCCTGCAGGCTGCAGTCTCAGCACAGCCTCTCCCTGCACCATGCAATTGCTGCTCCTTGTAATTTTCCCCGAGCTGGTGCCATTGCAAATGCCATCCTTATCTCCCTAAGTACAGATCCTCTCCCCAGCCATGTCACACAGCAAATTGTTACATAAGCTCATTAAGTTTTTTAATGTATCTATGTTAATGGGCACATAAATATGGAAATCTTAATTTCAGGCCTGTCTCTGAAAAGCATTAGCTGGGAAACTGGTCTGAGGAAAAGCAAACAGGGCCCAGGGACAGCCAGGGATTTATCCAGGGTTTGGTGGATGGAGCAGGAGATGTTCTCCATCACCTGTGACCCTCCAAAAGCTCATTCTCAACACAGACCCTGCAGTTGCTTTGTGTTCCTCCCACCCTCAGCAATGCTGCAGTGGCAGGTTGGATTTATCTCTGTGATTTTTCTCTCTTATCGCAGGGGCACTATTAGCACAAATAAAAGGACTCTGGCTCTCCAAAGCAAACAGAGACGTTGGCTGCAGCCCAGGGATCCCCAGTGAACAACTGCAACCTGCAGAGTGGCTCTGCAGAATCCCATCCACGTTCATTTTCTGCACCATTTACAGTAGTAAATACTATTTCAGGTGTATTCCTGTTTGGCTCCACACCTTTAATTTGGTGATTTAACGCGGGAGAACATTTCCACACCTCGTGATCCTTCCCTGCAAGGATCCTGGCAGGACAGGAGCTCCCAGGCCAGGCTGTGCTCTCTGCATTCACCCCACAGCTCCTGGGACATGCACCAAGCACTCAGGGCCTGCAGGTGAAGCTCACTTTAATTACTGACACGGATTTGCTGCCCCAGAGTGACTCCCTCACTGCCAGGAGATGCCAAACCCTGTCTGGAGGCACCCAGGGCCAGAGGAGCCATTCCCTGCCCACCTGGTTCAGTGCTGTGATGGTTTTGGGGGCCAGCTGGGGTGTGCACAGAGTGTCACAGCGTGTGCCCACCCAGCAGGGATGAATCCAGGTGTCCCTGCACCCCTGGGCTGCTGGACGGGGATCAGTGCCCACATTCACTGGCACTGCCCATGGCCTCAGGCTGCCCTTTCCTGGGGCACCAACACAGCCAAAAGGGACTGGGCATTTCTCCTTTTCCTTCTTTTCCTTCTCTTTCTCAGCTCCTGGGTCACTCCATGCATTTTCTGCTGGATCAGTGACTGGAAGTGGCTCCAGGGGGCTCCCATGGGCACCAGGTGCCCATCAGGGGCAGTTTCTGCTTTGCTTTTCCTGCACATTAAATTCACTTCCCTCTCCCGCCGCTCTCCCTGCCAGGCAGAGATAGAGCCCATTCCCAGGCACTGTATTTGGGAAAATACAAATACGAATTTCCTCGTGGCACAGCTGGGATGGAGGCACCTCTCCTGGGCCTGGCCATGGCCTCAGCTGGAAACAAAAATGCTGGAAACAGAAAAGAAGGACTTGCAAACACTCTGGAATGGAGTTCCCGTCAAAGGAGATGCAATTGAAGGGAAAAAAATGAAGAAAATTGGGAAATTTTGTGACTACAAGGAAATTTTGTGACTGCCCGGTTTCTCAGGGAAATGCCGAGTGCTCCGCAGCCCCCAGCCCTGCAGAGGGCAGCCGGTGTCATTGTCACGTTTGTGAAATATTGCAATTGCTAATTGGGCAATAATGACCAATGGGAAGGGCATTTCCCGGCTGGTAACTGCAGACTCCGGGCCTGGAAGGTCGCTATCAGTCACCCAGGAGTTACTGAAGGACGGAGGAGGAGAGGAACAGACCAAAAAGAGCAAAATCCTCATTTTTAAAGTGCTTTTCCATTGCCCTGCCCAGCAGGGAGGGAGGGCAGGCACCCCAGGGCTGCTCTGCCCCTGCCCCTCTCTCCCAGTTCCTCCCATTTCCCAATTAATCCCCGTGCTCATGAAGAAACAGGACATTAAATATGCAAGGATTAGCTCATTTTTAAATACCTGGCTAAAAGGTGAAGCTGCAATTAGCAATAATGGGCCTGTGTGTGCTGATCCCTGCCCGCTTTGAGGGGAAGGTTTACACCCACTCCGCTCCCAAACCGGGACATTTCCCCCATTTCACACCCCGATGGGGCTGGCTCTGCTCTCCCTGGCAGGTGACTGCATTTCAGTGGCTCACAGTTAATTAAACTGCTGTGAATTGCTGCCTTTCCTCGGGGCTGACCCTGCAGAACCCCGTGGGTGTGTTTGTGCAGGGGAGCAGCTTGGTTACGGACACACAGAGCTCCTGCACCTTGGTTAGGGACACACAGAGCTCCTGCACCTTGGTTAGGGACACACAGAGCTCCTGCACCTTGGTTAGGGACACACAGACACACAGAGCTCCTGCACCTTGGTTATGGACACACAGAGCTCCTGCAGCTTGGTTATGGACACACAGACACACAGAGCTCCGGCACCTCTGCTTGGGGACACACAGAGCTCCTGCACCTTGGTTAGGGACACACAGACACACAGAGCTCCTGCACCTCTGGTTAGGGACACACAGGGCTCCTGCACCTTGGTTAGGGACACACAGACACACAGGGCTCCTGCACCTCTGCTTGGGGACACACAGGGCTCCTGCACCTTGGTTATGGACACACAGAGCTCCTGCACCTCTGGTTAGGGACACACAGAGCTCCTGCACCTTGGTTAGGGACACACAGAGCTCCTGCACCTTGGTTATGGACGCACAGAGCTCCTGCACCTTGGTTATGGACACACAGACACACAGAGCTCCTGCACCTTGGTTATGGACACACAGACACACAGAGCTCCTGCACCTTGGTTATGGACACACAGACACACAGAGCTCCTGCACCTCTGCTCAGGGACACACAGAGCTCCTGCACCTCCTCAGCCCGGCCCTGGGGCCACCTCCGAGGGACAATCAGGGACAAAAATTCACATCCCGTGCCCTAATTCCCCACTCAGGGCCTGGCAAGGGCACCCTGCTCTAAATACAGGCAAAGGAGAGGCGGGAGGGAGAAAAGGAGCTGCCAAACAGACATGGGGTGGGATGGGGTGGGGTGGGATGGATGGGATGGATGGGATGGGATGGGATGGATGGGGTGGGATGGGATGGGATGGGATGGATGGGATGGGATGGGATGGATGGGGTGGGATGGGATGGGATGGGATGGATGGGGTGGGATGGGATGGGATGGATGGGGTGGGATGGGATGGGATGGATGGGATGGGATGGGATGGATGGGATGGGATGGGGTGGGATGGGATGGGATGGGATGGGATGGATGGGATGGATGGGATGGGATGGGATGGGATGGGATGGGATGGGATGGGATGGGATGGATGGGATGGGATGGGATGGGATGGGATGGATGGGATGGGATGGGATGGATGGGGTGGGATGGGATGGGATGGATGGGGTGGGATGGGATGGGATGGATGGGGTGGGATGGGATGGGATGGATGGGATGGGATGGGATGGGATGGGATGGATGGGATGGGATGGGGTGGGATGGGATGGGATGGCATCCCTCTCTCTTTCCCTGGCAGGGAGGATGCTGGTGCTTGGATTTTTAACAAAACCCCAATTTTCACCCGAGTCCCCAGCTCAGATAACAGCAAAGGGTCAGAAGGCTGACATTGAGGGGACCCTCCCTTCCCTCTATAAATCATGGAATCACAGAAGGTTTGGTTGGAAGGGATCTTAAAGCTTCTCTCATTCCAGCCCTGCCATGGGCTGGGACACCTTCCATCAGACCAGGCTGCTCCAAGCTGGCCTTGGACACTGCCAGGGATATCTATGATCTAATATCTAATCTATCTATCTATCTATCTATCTATCTATCTATCTATCTATCTATCTTTTCAATTCCTTATGGTTGTACCTTGGTAAAAAGCATAAAAATAAGAGAAATCAGAAAATGCAGATGAGAAGGTGCAGAATTGTCAAAGGCAGATTTTGCTCTCCTAAAGGGGTGTCCAGAATTATTCTCCAGTCCAGGATCACAGCTCTGAGATGTCTCCAGAGCAGCAGGAGATCACACACAAAAAGCAGATTTCGTGGTCAAGGTTGGCTTTTGGCTAAAGGAAAAGTGATAAAATTGCAGAGGAAATGTCACTTGCAGAGCTTTGAACATTCAGACTTTTTGAGAACACAAATGAGCGGAAAGCTCCCAGTTTGCAGGCTGTTTTACTGCCCTGTCCTTGGCACACCTGCAGGCAGGCAGGGACTGCTGCACCTGGCTGGGAGCTGCAGGCAGAGCTGGGCAGCCCAGGAATTCCATCCCCACACCCTCAGCAGGGTGGAATTCTCCCTCTGGGGAGAAGATGACAGCAGCCAG
This sequence comes from Ammospiza caudacuta, assembly GCF_027887145.1. NCBI lineage: Eukaryota > Metazoa > Chordata > Aves > Passeriformes > Passerellidae > Ammospiza > Ammospiza caudacuta. The sequence continues at coordinate 17,449,270 of NC_080607.1, forward strand.
AAGGAATATGGCAAAATGAACCATTCAAGCACACAGATTTTTTATTTTTTTTTTTTTAATGCAATATTTCCTATTCCCTTGGCCCAAGGGATGCTCTGAGCACCCCTGTCTGACCCTCAGTGCCTCCAAACAATGCCAGCTCACCTCACCTGGATGCAGGCACGGGGCAGGGTGTTCCTCCCCTCCCCTGTCCAGCTTCTCCCATTCCCAGAAAAAGCAGGAAAGTCCTGTTACCCTGTCTGGATAGCCCTGACTATTTAATGTTCAAACCAATCATGATGGGCCCACAGGAGCCATGAGAGGCTTTTCTGGAACTCCTCTTGGGGATCAAACCCTGCTCATTTCCCCCCCAGGTGGGGTGTTAAACCAGCAGCACCAGTGGCACAATGACAGGACCTGTTATTCCCCAGTGCAAGGAGGTTTTCCCACTCTTCACGAGGAGCAGGAACCCATTAGGAATCATACAAAGCAGGATTTATGTGCAGCCTAGATTGATGAGCCATGTTATGCCGCCTTTCGAAAAAATCCCAGAGCAGTCCACACCCAGCACAAATCAGGGGAATAAAGGCTTTTAGCAGACAGTCTGTGAATTCCTTAAAAAAAATATTCCATCCCCGCCGTACAAAAGGTCGGCGAGGAATTTACAAACGGTCCTAATCCCCCCCTAATCCTTTAAAACACCGAGCTGTGATCACAGATGCTGCTTGGTGATTATGTGTCTTCAAGGGCTTGTTTGGATACTTATTTAAGAGATACCAACTCACTTTCGTCATGGAGAGATTCACCGTGGCTTGGCGTGTTTTTGTAGCACATTCTTGTGAGGAGAAACCCAAGAGAAACCCCAGATCTGCTGGGAAAGGGCAGCCACCCCACCCTGGCTCAGATTTTGGGGACAACCAGAGCTCAAACCCACGGGGGATGCAAGGGGAGAATCCTCTCCTTCCTCCCACCCTCAGCTGCTGCTTCCTCGAAAGTGGGGAGAGCAACGGCTCATCTCATCTAAAAAGCGCTTGAAGACTCATCCTGAAAAATATTTCAAGATTCATTCTAAAAAATATTTCAAGACTCATCTCATATTAAAATTATTTCAAGATTCATTCTAAAAAAATATTTCAAGACTCATTCTAAAGAATATAAGACTTATTCTAAAAAATACCTCAAGACTCATCTCATTCTAAAAAATATTTCAAGACTCATCTCATACTAAAAAATATTTCGATACTCATGCTAAAAAATATTTCAAGACTCATCTCATTCTAAAACAATATTTTGATACTCATCTCATTCTAAAAAATATTTCAATACTCATCTCATTCTAAAAAACACTTCAAGACTCATTCTAAAACAATATTTCAAGACTCATCTCATTCTAACAAATATTTCAAGACTCATTCCAAAAAACACTTCAGGACTCATCTCATTCCAAAAAACACTTCAAGACTCATCTCATTCTAAAAATACCCCAAGACTCATCTCATTCTAAAAAATATTTCAAGACTCATCTCATACTAAAAAATATTTCGATACTCATGCTAAAAAATATTTCAAGACTCATCTCATTCTAAAACAATATTTCGATACTCATCTCATTCTAAAAAATATTTCAATACTCATCTCATTCTAAAAAACACTTCAAGACTCATTCTAAAACAATATTTCAAGACTCATCTCATTCTAACAAATATTTCAAGACTCATTCCAAAAAACACTTCAAGACTCATCTCATTCTAAAAAATACCTCAAGACTCATCCCATTCTAACAAATATTTCAAGACCCATTCTAAAAAAGCTCCTCAATTCCTCCCCAGCAGCAGCTGCAGAGGAGGCACAGGGTGTGATTGCTCTGGTGGTGCCTTCAGCGAGCTCCTAATGGAGACTTTGGCTGCTTTGGGTTGTGTGTGATATTTCTGTGTGCGCAGATAACCAGGGCAGAGCCGACTTTTAACTGCTCATATGTGTTTAATTAGAGTTGCATTTTTAATCCTTTTAATTTGTATCTCTTTCTTAATAACCTCAGCTTGGCAAGGGTTGAAAAGGAAAGAAGTGTCATTTGAATATTGGGTAAAAGCTGGTAGCAGCTGAGCAGATTGTTTAGCAAAAAGGTTTCAGAATGTTCTTTAAAGACTGTGGGTAGCAATTGTAGCTAAGCCGAGGTTTGCATCCTTTGGGAATAATTTCAGAGCAGCTTAATAAAAATCCTCTGGAGATCAATATATCATCCAAGGTATGGGGTGTTTAGCAAGTGTTATCTGTCTGTAATCTCCAGGCAGGTAAGATGACAGCAACTTCGATTTTTGCAGCCCAGTTCTGAAATCTCAATGCAATCACGCCATAAATTCATATTTAACTTTTGCACCAAAGGAGAAAAAGTCATTGCAGAGTTCTGCAATTGCTGCTGATGAAAGGAAACATGCTCAGAGGTTAAAAATCCCATGGGAATGCTCCAAGCTGAATGAGTGAAAACACTTTCAATAATCTCTGAGTCTTGAACCCAGCTCTGATGGGGAGGAATGAACTCATTTCACAAGCACTTGCTTCTTTGCTTCAGATAAATCTGAAATTTTATCTCAGGAAAAAACTCCCCCTCTCATTAAATACAGGATAACCTGAAAAGAAGAACAGATAAAATCAGCAAATACAGTTGCAGATGCTACCATGAATTTTACCCAACACTATGGATGGATCCCAACTCTTAGACAGCCCAGACTCCTCAGGCAGGTGATTTCTGCTTTAGAAGAATAAAGGCAAAGAGATCATGTGAAAAAATACCATAAAAGCACCGTGACACTTTGGGTGTCTTATGTGGCATAATCTCCTTCTTGGCAGTTTTGCTGTAACACTAAAATCCAATATTTTGGTGTAAAAAATGATCAATACTCTGGGCAGTGTCTGTGCCCCTCAAATGCAGGATTTGCTGGGTTTGCTGTTTCTGACCAGCTGCTAACAGAGGCCAGCTCTCAGCATCTCCCACTTTGATTCCTCAGCCTCCTCCCAGCGCATCTGAGGGAGCAGCACACAGCGAACAAAAGTTTATTTTTCTTTGCTATCATGCACAGGCTGTTTGCAAAGGGCCCGTGAAGGCCTGAGCTGCTGGAGCTGGCTGGAGAGTGCACATTTCCAAAAAGGCCAAGTGTTAAAGCAAGAGCTTCATTTGTGCCCTGGCAGAACACAGCATCCTCATCCTCAGGACAGCTCCCAGCGCCAGGAGCTCACAAAGCACCTCATGTTCCATTTCTGAAGATAGAGGTAACTCAGGGAGGAGGAAGGAGATAACTCAGTTCCCAGCCAATGACCAGAACTGTCACCTCTCCCTGAGCAGCCCCAATCCTGCAGGAATTCTCTCTCTGCTCCCTGCCAATCCTGCAGGAATTCTCTGCATGTGCAGCAGCCCCAATCCTGCAGGAATTCTCTCTCTGCTCCCTGCCAATCCTGCAGGAATTCTCTGCTCCCTGCCAATCCAGCAGGAATTCTCTGCATGTGCAGCAGCCCCAATCCTGCAGGAATTCTCTCTCTGCTCCCTGCCAATCCTGCAGGAATTCTCTGCATGTGCAGCAGCCCCAATCCAGCAGGAATTCTCTGCTCCCTGCCAATCCTGCAGGAATTCTCTGCTCCCTGCCAATCCAGCAGGAATTCTCTGCATGTGCAGCAGCCCCAATCCTGCAGGAATTCTCTGCTCCCTGCCAATCCAGCAGGAATTCTCTGCATGTGCAGCAGCCCCAATCCTGCAGGAATTCTCTGCTCCCTGCCAATCCTGCAGGAATTCTCTGCTCCCTGCCAATCCAGCAGGAATTCTCTGCATGTGCAGCAGCCCCAATCCTGCAGGAATTCTCTGCTCCCTGCCAATCCTGCAGGAATTCTCTGCATGTGCAGCAGCCCCAATCCTGCAGGAATTCTCTCTCTGCTCCCTGCCAATCCTGCAGGAATTCTCTGCATGTGCAGCAGCCCCAATCCTGCAGGAATTCTCTGCTCCCTGCCAATCCTGCAGGAATTCTCTGCTCCCTGCCAATCCAGCAGGAATTCTCTGCATGTGCAGCAGCCCCAATCCTGCAGGAATTCTCTCTCTGCTCCCTGCCAATCCATCCAGCATTTCTCCCCTGCGTGTGCCCATGCCCACACTGCAGCCCAGCCAGGGCAAGTCCCTGCAGGAAGCTCTGCAGCTGTGGATATCTGCAGGAAGGGATCTCTGCAAGCCCGCCCCGCTCTGCTTTGCTCTGCCTGCTCCAGTTTTGCCCTGCATTGCTGTGGCCACGCAGCTCTGGGAGGTTTTGAAGTCAATAATGGTTGCTCTGGTCAAGGCTCTTGCCCAACGCTGTGGCTGAGGGGATGTTCCATGCTGGGGGTTGAGTGGTGCTTCCCAGAAGGCTCCAGAGGTCTCAGACACAATTGCAGGGTTGTGTTCATTCCTTTCGTTCGTGCCATTGCTGGGCTGCTCTCATATGGATCATTTTGTGACTGGGAACCAGGGATAACCCTGTGATGGTGACATGGGTGACATGCCACCAGCCCTGCAGAGCACTCAGAATCCACCACAGCAGTGAGGGCTGAGTGGGAGCAGAGTGTTTTATTCCACCCTGCAGGAAAAACTCACTGATGTGACACTGGGAATTCAGCTGTTGAGGGGAGCCTCTGCTCAAAGAGCTGGGTTGGATTATCACATTTTCACATTTTCACATTTTCACACCAGACTGCTCCTGCTGATGGATATCCTGCCCTGGGAGGTGGCAGGGGGTGTGATGCCATCTGATGTCCTCGTGTTGGGTGCACAGTAAAATGTGACAGACACAAAATGACCCCTTGGGGGGCTCACAGGGGTGTCCTGCCTTTCTGGGGAAGGTTTCTCTGGTCCTGCTGGAGTGGAAGAGCCGAGGATGCCATTGCTGGGGCTGTTTGAAGGGCAGCAGTCACACCCAGCACAGCTGCAGGTGCATTCCCAAGGGGAGCACCCAGAGCACGGCAGGGATGCCCTGCACCACCCTGGGGCCAGGACCTGCCCCTGTCCTTTCTGTCATCACCCTTCCCACTGCACCCCCAAATTCTGCAGCCCTGCTGGGGACACAAACCCTGGAAACCCGTGCCTGCCTTGAATTTATCTCCTGTCAATAATTTCTGGCTGATGTTGAAGCCATCCTGAGCCACCCCTCAGTGAGGGTGTGCCGGCACCTGTGAGGAGGGAGCGGGAGGGGATGGCACCGATTAACTCACCCAGCACTAATTAACTCACCCAGCCAGCAGTGCCAACACACTTTTCCTTAACGTTTCAGTTATTTTTTTAAACCAGGATGGTGCCACCTCTGTTTGGCCAGAGCCCAAACAGCAAGGGAGGATTGGAGCACAATTTATCAGCCTGAACCAATCCCAATGGGAACACAAGGAATGTGACAAGAGCAGAGCAAGTGCCACCCAAATTCATGGCCTGAAATCCCCTCCAGTGCCAGCAGCTCCCCTGGGTGCCAACCCATCCTTGTGCCATCTTCTCCCCAAATCCTGCCCTGCCTTTGATATGTTAATCCTGCATAAAGCAAATTCTCCCATTAGAATAAAGTCCATTCTGGTCTGCCTGCAATCTGCATGATCCAGTTCAAAGTTAAATTAAAAATCCCAACCTGTGTGAATGTTGCAATCGCATGATGAAATCTGTAAATCTATTTTTAATGTCTTAATGCTGAACGAGGCAAGGCGACTGCTGCATGGCATTTGCTTTACACTTTTTGGGATTCTCATGCACTCATTAAATATTCACTCTGCAGCCTTTGCATTTCCAGTACTGCAGGACCCTAAAATAGAAGACAAGTTTTTCTTTCCCTCTTTTGTTTCTGAAATTCCAACTTGACTCCAAGATTTCTCCAAATCAAACGTGAAGCACTAAACCCTGCAAGGAGAAAATGTTTCAAATTAATACAGATGCCAGAAAATAGGATTTAAATCCTAAACATTCAGCTATTTACATCGTTTTTAGGAGATGACAGAGCAAAATGTTTTATTTCGTTTCAACTTTAGGATATATGCAATGTTAATTCTCTGAGTAGCTTGTTTTTATTAAGAAAATATTTGAACATTGCTGGAACAATTCTCCCAAATCATCATCTTACAGAACATTTCTTGGGGGAGCAGTTTGTGCTTTTCATTCTGATCTGGGACGGAAACAAGCTCTGAGAGACAGGAATTGTCTGTGTAACAAACTCTTTATTTTCTGACCGACTGACTTCGCAAAATCAGTGTATGAAGCAGTGAAATGAATCCTGCTGCTGTCACTTGGGAGCTCGGGCTCTGCCTCTCCCTCTGTGCCGCCACCTCTTTGTCACCATTGATGTCCCCGCTGGGATGGACTCCTCGGTATGAGGTGTACACAAAAATCGGGTGTGTGAAACAGCCGAGAGAGCAGGGAAGGAGGGCAGAGGCGATGGATTTGCCCCGAAATCCCGGATTTTCCCAGCAGCGCGGCTCCTGCAGCGCCGCCCGTGCCCCGGAGCCGCGGGGCAGCGGCACAGCCCGAGGGGGCAAAGGGGAGATGGGAACCGCTCGGGCTGCCCGAGGCTGGGAAGGGACGGGTATGGACAGCCCTGCCGTTCTGTTCTCCTGCCCCTCTTTGTCCCCTCTCTTGTCCCTCTCTGTCCCCCCCCGTCCCCTGTCTGTCCCCTCTATCCCGCTTTGTCCTTCTCTGTCTCCCATCCCCTCTCTGTCCCGTCTCTACCCCCTCTATGTCCCCTCCTATCCCCTCTCTCTCCCTCCTGTCCTCTCTGTCCCCTCTCCGTCCCTCTCTGTTGCCCCCTGTGATTCTCTGTCCCCTCTCTCTCCTCTGTCCCTCCCTCCTCTCTCTGTCCCCGCTATCCCCTCCTGTCCCCTTCTATCCCCTCTCTGTCCCCTCTCTGTCCCCTGTCCTCTCTCTCTCTCCCCCCTATCCCCCATCTATCCCCTCTCTGTCCCCTCCCTGTCCCCCTCTATCCCCTCTCTGTCCCCTCCCTGTCCCCCCTATCCCCCCCGATCCCCTCTCTATTCCCGCTGTCCCTCTGTCTGTCCCTCTGTCTGTCCCTCTGTCTGTCCCTCTGTCTGTCCCGGCGCTGCCGTGCCCGAGCCGCTGCCGCCCCCTCGTGGCCGCCACCGGGAAGAGCAGCCCGGCCTCGGCCCGCGGGCTGATTTTGGCTCCAAACTCCTTAAATAAAACCAAATAAACCCAAAAAAGTCTCGAAGAAACTCAATCCACCCCCGTGCTCAGCCATTCCTTCGGGATCGATGCATCCCACAGCATTTCGGGATGCTCCAGGCGCCTGCTCCTGCTGCGGATCCCGCATTGCCCGGGCTGCATCCCCAGGAGCGCCCCTCACTCATTTACAGGTGCTCGTTCGCAGGGAGCTGGGGAAAAGCTGTGTGCGGCACTGAAACTTGGTCCGTTCAGTGAAATTCCAGCTTTTTTGGGGGGGATTTTGCCCACTGGAGCGCCGGCTGGCGCTGTCCATGGAGCCTCCCCGCTGCATCCATTGGGACCAGAGCGCTGGGATGGGTTTAATGATTCCTAAAGGAATGGGAACATGCAAACCGAATGAGCTTGGGGCAGCTGAAACCTCAATGGGGGAGTAAAGGGCTGCAGTTTAAGAGATCCAAGCAGCCCAGGCCGGCCACTGCTGACAGCAATTCAGATTGGGCGGCACTGAATGAAACAACAGCGCTTGTTCAAATATTTGGAAAGACAAGGGGGAAAAAAAGCTCTTGGAGAAAGAAATCCTGCAGTGCTGGATGAGCTCCACGGGCTGACTAATGCGGGGCTCTGTCCCAGGAGTCAGCAGCACCAAATAGCTGAGGAAGGTGCGAGGCGTGGACACCTCACCTGCCCCGGGACACTGGAATGGTTCAGGGCAGCACCATCAGTGTGTAAGAACCGGGTAATCCAACGTGAAACATCAGAGCTCAACTCCATCCAAGTGAGCAGACAATGCTGTTTAAACGGCCGGCTTCTCAATTTTGTTAATTTAATTTATTGGTGCCGGGCAGTGAAGAGGAGCTCAGATCCAAAGTTCAGCGCTGGGCTCACTAAAATTCCAAGTGCTGCCATTGGGAATGGGTGTTCCCAGCGGCTGGGGCAGGCAGGCAGCAGCTGGAGGTGGCACCGGCCGTGCAGGGCAATCCAGGGCTGACAGGAGCATTTATTTGCAGGTATTGTGGTCGGCCTGGCCAGCGCTAATAACCATTGCCATTCATAAGCATGAAAGAGTCAAGTATTCCCACCCCCCTGCTGCCATTTGAAAAGTATCTGACCTAATTATTACTATCCCTGTTGTGTAAATTCAGCACTTTGTCAGTCTGAATAAATGTACATTAGCCTTAACATGAGTGAAACAAGTTTAAACAATGAAGGCAGCTTTGTAAAGCTCCCTCGCTTTTTAACTTATTTGACACCACACTAAAGAGCCCATTTAGACTAAAGAGTTCAGCACATTTTGGGACCCATTAAATGCCCAGGTTGAGACTAGATATTCTCCTTTTTCTTTTTTTAATTTGTCCTCCCCGGTTGCTAAAGTCAGCAGAATTGAGCAATAAGCTGCTTTGCATTTCTTTAGCTTTGTAGGCAAGTTGCAGAAAGCTGCACCCATCCCAGCCAGCACAGGGCAAACCTCACTTATCACTGAGACCAAGGCATTCCTTGGAATTAGTTTTAATTAAAAGAAATTGCTCTTAATTAAAAAAAAAAAAAAGAGGAAACTCATAGCACAAAAATGTGATATTCATGACTGCTAGGAAAACTTAGACTGTCAAATTGTTTCTATTTTAGGCTAACAACATAGAATTTAGAGTCAGGTCAGCCTTGCAGAGAATTATGGAATTATTATGGTTAGAAAAGAGCTCCAGGACCATCCAGTCCCACCTTGTCCCCAGCCCAGAGCTCTGGGTGCCACCCCCAGGGATGGATGGGCACCCCAAACCCCCCCCCCATGGCAGTTCCAAGGCCTTTCCATGGGGAAATTCCTGCTGATGGAGGAGTGACAAACTCCAAATCTACCCTGACTCCAGCCCCTGTCACATTCAGGACATGAGCTGGAACAAGGAGAAAATTTAGCCAGTCTTGGCTGCAGGACAAATGGAGATCAGCCACAAGGGAGCAAAAGGGGCTGAAAAACCAGAGGATCATCACCCTCATCATTCCCTGTTCCCTGCCCTCCTCCATCACTGAGGACATTTCTGAGGGCAGCAGAAAGAAAGAGACAAAAGAGACAAAAGAAACAAGGGGAAAACTGGGTGGAAAAAGCAGCAGAGCTGAACACATCTGCAAGGGGAACGGGTTTATCCAGCAGTGAGCCCCCGAGTTTTGAGAAAACCTCTCGGAGATCCCACACAAAGGCTGGGCTCTGCTGGATGTGTCACAAAGAGCTGGCAGGGAAACATTTTCAAGAGAATTTCATTTTACTCAAAGCCACAATGAAACCGGTTCTTTCCCAAATGAGATCTGTGGTCAGTCTGTAAATTGAATTCTGTCACTGACCTGTAAGAGATCCTTGGATCCACAAGAAGTTCAGTGCTTGACAAAGCCACAGCTCTGACGTTGGCAGCAGCTCCTCCCCAGGATCTGGGCTCTGGGATGGATATTCACATTACAACCCTGGTTTACAGGCAGAGCTGCAGAGGGGTTTGGATTCCATCCCTCTTACTCATTTTGAAGCTTGGTTTTAAGGAAAAAAACCCAACTCAATTATAATTTCTAGCTGTCAGGAAGGAATTCCATCAGCTCCATCCTCCAGAAGGAAATCCACACTCTAGCAGTAATCAGTTCCATTTGTGACCCTCCCAACAAAACCCTTTTTGTCTGTGATTTGTATTCAGCTTAGGACATGCTGATTTCAGCCCCTCTGTGGATTGTAATGTCTAAACAGCCTTTTTATTTTTAAATGCAACGAAGAAACGATTTGGCAGGGTCTGAATCTGAAGCAGAATCTCCCAAGTGCACTGGGGTCTGGGCCCACACAAGGCAGGACACTCACAGACAACTCTGTTTGTTCAGTTCAGCTAAGAATAGGACATTAGTAAGAAATATTTTAACCTAACAGGCATCATGTTTGGAAGGGAATTTTCAGCTTTCTTGGCCAATTTGAGTGGCATGTGATGATCTCATGGTGTGGCAGCTGGAGAACAAATGAAGCTGCAGCTCTGACCACTGAGGATGGGCTGGGTGTGGGAACTCCCTCAGGTTTTGGGATTCAGAGGCAGCAAAGTGGAAAGAACTGAGGCAGCTCCAGGATGCTGATTCAGGACACAGAACCTTCCCCTTGTGCATACCCGGGTCAGCTTTCACCACCAGAGTGAGAAGGAATTTGCCGCATTTCAATCCCATCCCCAAATTCCACACCAAAACAGCCCCCAGTTACACAACTGGCACTAACTGGATTTTTTTAAGATTTTCAGAAGGGAGGCCAAGGCTTGAGCAGCATGGAAACAAAACTGCCCCATGAATTCCCCAGCAGTGCCCCATGGATGCAGTGCTGCCAGAGACTCATGTGGCACCTCACAAAACACAGATTTCACATTCTGAGGCTTCTGCAGTCTTCAACTTTCACCAGCATTCAAATTCACCTACATTAAAAGAAAATTAAATTGCCCTCTCCAACAAAGAGCAAACCACAACAAAGCAAACATCCTGCAGCAAACTATTCCCTTGAATCCATTAAAAATTGCCAAGTCAACGTTCCAGAGCCCATCCTGCGCTGCCAACAGCACCAGTGGCACTCTGGGCTCCTGTCTGCCACCAGCTGTGGCAAGAACTGCATCACAGACCAGAAATATTTCATATTCCAACGAGATTTCATATTCCACATGCCAACAATACATCACATTCCGTCCCAGCTGGAGCTCTGTAAAGGGAAGGAAAAGCCCCCACTGCAAACACCTCCAGAAACCATAAATGGTGTAAGGTGGGGATGGGGGAATATTGGACACAGCCCTGGCAGAGAGACAGAGCTGATGGACCCAGGGGTACAGGAAGAATCAGGCAGGAATTTGTTCTAATAAATGAGAAAATCAGAAGAAAAAGAGTTTCTGTTATGGCCCTGTGGGCAGGAAAACCTGGGACCAACAGCTTGCCTGATTTATCACTAACAAAGACAAATAAACTGAATATTATGTTTCTCTGTGTATTTTTAGCAAAGTATTAACTACATCAAAAGCATTAAACTAATTCCCTTTAGGATTTATAACTGCTGGAAGTAAAAGAAAAGTGCAGTCCTATAAAACACAAAGAGGATTTTAACACGTGTTGTCAAACAGAATTAAACTGCAAATAAAAACCCTACTGTGGGACACCTTTAGTGCAGAAATTTCATTATCTGTAAGCAACAAATAATAAAGGACCATAATGAAAAGAATACAGAACAAGAACAAAGCTGATCCCCAGCCATGCATACAAAATGTGCCTGAGTGCTTCCTGGAAGCTCCCACAAACCTCAAACTGTTTGATGTGCTCACATCTCTGGGAAACAAAAAATTCTTATTACCACCATAGAAACTCTGCAGCAAACCAATTTTTAATTATACCTATCAAAATAATAATAAAATCCCAGCAGTTTCATTCAAGCTGTTTGAATCATGGAGACCACCTATGCAAATATCAACAGAGCATTTGAATCTCCAGGTAACTACTGCCAATTATACATGGGGACACTTTTAAAATTATATTACAAAGATAATTAATCATTTTCACACACAAAGGTAACAAGGTAACATCATGCAGTGGTTTTTAAAGCCTCCTACTTTCTGCATTTCTATTCTGGTTAGTTTGTGCCAGGATTAGAAAAGCAGATTTCAATTTTAAAAGAGGGAGAGAGGAAAGTGAAGAAGTTCCAGCCTTCCCTCTGGTCGTTCCATGTGGGTATTATGGGATTCAGACATTAGCAAGGGAATATTCTGCTGCTAGAAACAGGCTACAACAAAGTGGACAAGGATGTTGCACAAACATTTTCATGACTGTGCTCTCATCCACTCTGTCAAAGGTAAATTATTTGAAAAAATCTGCAGAAGCTTTTAGAAATATAAAGTTCTACTGAGGGCCCAGTTGGCTTGACAAAAAAAAAATAATAACATTAACGACATAATTTCTATTTTTGCTGTCAGAAAGTTACAGAGGGCTTGAATTCTGTAGTAATACACTGAAAGCTGTAATTACACAATTATTTTGTGGCACAAATCAACAGAGGAGGAGAGCAGGAACTTCTCCTCTCCTCCTCCTGAGGACACTGTGAGGATAACATCCAACTGGGAGGAGAAAAGGAGAATTTTTGTGCAAAAATTCCAACATTTCAGAATGAAATCTGCTGCTACAACATGGATTCTGCTGGTCTGCTTCATATTCAGCAGAAGCTGCAGCTGACACAGGTTCTCCAGCTATGGCCAGGTTTATAACCAACTCACAAAAAGGAATTGCAGCACCAAAGCTCTGCACAGAGGGAACCATGGGGAAGGAGGGAAGCAGCCAGGGTGCTCCTCATTGTTTCAGAAATAGTAAGCTGTGTGAGTAACCCAGTTGGAACACTCCTCCTTGGAACGCTTTGCTGAGCTGTGAGTTGTAAAAATAGATTTGTAAGCCTCAGACTTGTCCTCGCTGTCTGCAATGGATCTCTTGGTGCTGCTGGAAGCTTTATTGACTTTTCCTGGGACTGCTGGGTTTCCATTCTCTGAGGGGAAAAAGGAACACAATGAAGCATGACAGCTTACAATGGACAAAGGTGGTTCAATAAAGATGAAAAACAGTGTTTGAAAATTTAAATATATGCATTTTTCAGCTCTCTCATAAATATTTCCCATAACTGGATGCAACAGCTTTTAGAATTCACACTCAAAATAGATTTAGAAATTTGAGAGAGGAATTCTGCAAATCTCTTGCACTGCAATTCAGAACTGACAACACTTATTCCTCCAAGTGAAAAATGCCTGATGAGCTCTGGTGTTTAGCAACATGAAAGCCCCCACAGCCTGCAGTACTGTTTGGAAATCAGCTCCCAAATGCCAAAAACTGAGCTTGTGCCACACCTTCCCCCAGGGAACCCCTCTGCTCCCTTCATTCTCTGCAAAGTTATGGCCAACAACAATTCTCAGCATCAGGAGATGTCTGCAGTGGGGAAATGCCCATCCTCTGCTCCTCAGACCATTTCTCTCAGTGTATTTTATCTCCTGCTACATAAAAACCCTTTTTTTTTTTTTACCATTTCATCTCCCAAGTTGAATGGATGGTGTTTGAAAACGCCAAGTCTCTGGTGCAGAGAAATGAATGCAGAAATTCAACATCCTGAGTCAAAGTAAGGCACAGGGGTTCCCAAGAATTGGGTGTGCAACCCTAAATCCTCACAGAATTAATCCCAAATCCTCACAGAATTGGGTGTGCAACCCCAAATCCTCACAGAATTGGGTGTGCAACCCCAAAATTGTGCGTGCCACCTCAAATCCTCAAAGAATTGGGTGTGCAACCCCAAATCCTCACAGAATTAATCCCAAATCCTCACAGAATTGGATGTGCAACCCCAAATCCTCACAGAATTTGGTGTGCCACCTCAAATCCTCAAAGAATTGGATGTGCAACCCAAATCCTCACAAAATTGTGTGTGCAACCCAAATTCTCACAGAATTGGGTGTGCAACCCAAATTCTCACAGAATTGTGTGCAACCCCAAAATTTTGTGTGCAACCCTAAATCCTCACAGAATTGAGTGTGCAACCCCAAAATTGTGTGTGCAACCCCAAATCCTCACAGTTTTGTGAGTGCTATGCCAAATCCTCACAGAATTGTGTGTGCCACCCCAAATCCTGACAGAACTGAGTGTGCAATCCCAACAGAAACAGTTTCAAAAAGCACTTTTTTTTTTTTTTACACCCTCAGAAAATAAAAAATTAATTAATATTATTAAAATTACAACATCCAGGAGCAATTCTCATCAGCTGGGATGAAATATTTTTACAAGTCTCTCCTGTATAAAAGCAGACAGTAGAGGGCAGGTCAGGCATTGCTGATGGAATTTCAGCTTCTCCCAGTTTATCTGCAGATCATCATTCTCAAATTCTTCCAATTATTCTGATTTTTTAAGGTGCAGGGTTTAATTCTTCCCACAGAAACCTCAGACTCTAAAGATGTACCTATTCTGTTTGAAAATATCAGTGTGGGGACATTAAACAGCAGAATAAATAAATATTAAATAAAGAGAAGGCACCATTCTTTGGATTTAAGGCTGCTGTAGGTTCATCAGTTCATCCTAAAGTTCTATTCCAGTGTTCCCAAGGTCCCACAGCAAATCAGCAGGTAAAACAGAGGATTAGAAGTTAAATAATCAGGGTTTTTTAACAAAATTCATTCAAATAAAATGCCATACCATAGTTTTTGATCAACTGTACATCAGGAAACTGCAAATTCTCCCCCACTACATCACAGCCAGGAAAACAGACACAGCAAACCCAAGAGTGTGTAAAGAAGAATTTCTAATTTCATTAAGTCAAGTTCCCAACTTAAAGCAATATTAGAATGACATAAACAAGCAAATCTGGCCCCATTTTCACATCAGGATTAATCACCAACCTGAACTTTTGGTGAAGATTATCTGCCTGCTTTCCCCAGAGCTGGAATTGACACAATCCTTTCCACTCTTAGCTTTTGAAGGACCTGGAGAATCTAAAAAAATAAATAAATTTTAAAAAACAGAAAAATGAAATCCTGACAGCTTCAGGACTCAGAAGGTGAGACAGAATTTGAGAATATTACCTGCAGAGGGCTCTTGCTGAGAAGCTGCTGCTGCTGTCTTGCCTTTCTTTGATTTCTGAAACAACACAAGCAGAAATCTGTACAGACTGAAAGGAGATAAAACTCCCAATTCATATTTGATACACACACAATTGAATTCACAATATTTTTATTTCTTACCCAGTAGAACTCTTACTTCCACATTTTTTGTATTATTTCTACATGGAAAAAATAATAATCTTGAGAACCCTGCAGTTACATTAAAGAAAACTATGCAGGACAAAATTGGATTTGTCTGGATTTAATATTTTGGGTTGCATACTTTGAAAAGGGGGGTGTGTTATTTCATTAAATGATCATCAGAACCCACCCAGCAGCACAATAAATTGCACAACATTAATAAGACACAATTAATTGTAATAAATAAAGATGTTTTTCAATAAAAATGTCAGAAGAATCTGGAATCTTGTATCCACTCAATTTTGTTTAGTCCACAAAAAATTCCTCCTGGGCACCTGCCAATAACTGAACCCTCTGCTGCAGTATTGTTTGGGAAGAAAAGATGCAAATAGTTAATCTAACTATTTAAAAAGCATCTGTGCAGCAGATTTTCCACATTAATTTATGTTTGTACAGATTAAGAAACAGAAAAAACAAGAAGAATGGCTTTGATTACATAAAAAGATGCACTATAACAGTCATTAGCATTATTCTCACTGGACACATTCTGAATTGTGAACATGTTGTAAGACAGCTGCACAAACTCAAAGAAAATAAATATATTGAATTCTGTTGTAAAGCTCAGGAGAGCCCCTGCTGTGAAGCAGAGGAGATATAAGCTGGGGATGGAGTGGCTGGACAGTGCTCAGGTGGAAAGGGACCTGGGGGTGCTGGTTGACACTCGATTAAATATGAGCCAGCAGTGTGCCCAGGTGGCCAAGAGGGCCAATGCCATCCTGGCCAGTATCAGAAATGGAGTGGCCAGCAGGAACAGAGAGGTCATTCTTCCCCTGTACTCGGCACTGGTGAGGCCTCACCTGGAGTTTTGCATCCAGTTCTGGGCCCCTCACTTTAGGAGGGACATCGAGTTACTTGAGCGTGTCCAGAGGAGGGCAACGAGACTAATAAGGGGCTTGGAGCACAAGCCATAGAAGAGCGACTGAGGGAGCTGGGGTTGTTCAGCCTGGAGAAAAGGAGACTCAGGGGCGACCTCATCGCTCTCTACAACTTCCTGAAGGGTGGCTGTGGTGAGCTGGGGGTCGGCCTCTTTCTCCGGGCGACAACGGATAGAACAAGAGGACACAGTCTCAAGCTGCGTCAAGCGAGATGTAAGTTAGAATTAAGAAGGAAATATTTCACAGAAGAAGTGGTCAGATACTGGAATCATTTACCCAGTGAGGTGGTGGAGTCATCATCCCTTGAAGAATTCAAAAAAAGACTGGATGTGGCACTTGCTGCCATGATCTAGTTGAACAGTTAGAACATCGACTGGACTTGATGATCTTATAGGTCTCTTCCAGTCTTGAACTTCTGTGATTCTGTGTGAAATGCCACAGCCAATGTTGCTGCAAGGCTGCCCCAGGAGGGGGTGGCAGAGGATCAGGGCTGTGCTGGAGGCAGCTCCAGGAATGCTTTGGGTGGGCAGGAGCCTAAAGCTCATCGCAGCCAACCTTCCCCAGACAGAGCAGTCCTGTCCATTCTGCCCGTCAGGCTCCTGGCAAACCCCAGGGACATGCCACAGACATCTTTTCATGAAAAATCCTTTCCTTAGGAAAGGATTTGTTCCTGAGAGGCCTCAGGAACAAAATGTGAACATTGATTTTCTGCTGCTGTGGAATGCAACAGGTGCATCTGGGATTGGGCTCATGTTGGATGTTTCTAATTAATGGCCGATCACAGTCAGCTGGGTTGGACAGAGAGCCAAGGCACAAACCTTTGTTATCATTCTTTCTGATTCTATTCTTAGCCAGCCTTCTGATGAAACCTTTTCTTCTATTCCTTTAGTATAGTTTTAATGTAATATATATCATAAAATAATCAATCAGTCTTCTGAAACATGGAGTCAGATCCTCATCTCTTCCCTCATCCGAAAACCCCTGTGAACACGGTCACAGTGCAGGGGACTCCCACCTTTTCTAGGGGTGGATTCACCAAGAAAAGTCATTTCCCAGATGTTCTGTAACTCCATGGATGCATAAATTCACCATGCAGAACACAGACTGGAGAGATTTCAGTATGGGCACAGTGACAGCTGAGCTTGAATCATTTTTATCCTGATCCCAGCTGCATCTTCCTGAGGCTTTGTCTCATGGGGATAAAGAAAAGGGGTTTGTGCTTCCTGCCCCAAACAGGGAAGGGAAGGGAAGGGAAGGGAAGGGAAGGGAAGGGAAGGGAAGGGAAGGGAAGGGAAGGGAAGGGAAGGGAAGGGAAGGGAAGGGAAGGGAAGGGAAGGGAAGGGAAGGGAAGGGAAGGGAAGGGAAGGGAAGGGAAGGGAAGGGAAGGGAAGGGAAGGGAAGGGAAGGGAAGGGAAGGGAAGGGAAGGGAAGGGAAGGGATCTGGATAACAGCACCAGGACAGTGGGAATTGTGCTGCCATGGGCACTGGGGCTCCCAGGCTCAGAAGTGCAGGGACAGCAGAGCTGGTTCCAGCTGCAGGGACCAGCTGGGGCACCAAGGTCACCACCTGAGGCTGGGAGATTTGCAAATCCTGTCCCGTAATTCTCCACCAACCAAACAAATCCCATTTGCATGTTCCTCCAGGGCACACAGAGCCCCAGGAGCAGGGCACGGTGTCCTTTGTGCTGTCACCCTAAAGCCACAGCTGCCCTGCACACTCAGGCACTTTGCTGGGCAGAAATTGTGGGCAGCATCACCTCCCAGATTATTCAGTATTATTTGCTCCAAAACTACAGGTGCTTTGTTAGGGCCCAGTTCCTAAAGAAAACCGAGTGCCACCAACCACTCACTCATCTGCTGAGATCTGCAACAGTCTAGCAGCAAATTATAAATTGATTTTTCACCCCAAACTTTTAACTACCAAGCACTGAGGGGGAAAAAAAAGAAAAAACCCTCTGAACAGACACCATGAGATTATCACTTTTATGTCAGAAGTCATCAGACATGAGATGCAGAGACTGTGAAAAACAGGAAGCAGAGCAGCAGGATTTTTATGGAAAAGTATCCTTTTGATGTATTGCCCAGGCCCAGAGATGCTGCACTGGCACAGATGAATACAGCCCCTGTGATGAGGAGGAATCATATGCTCCCCAGCAAGTAAACAAGCATTTGTTTGAGAACAAACCAGGGAAATATTTGCATGGCAAAATCAAGGGATGAAACCTCCATCTCGAGTCTCAGAGGCTGAAAGCATCAGATTTATGATTTATGATTTATGTTCCTGAGATCCAGCTAAGCCTGAGCACCCTGAACTGAGTCAGCACCAAAGGTTTGCTTGCTCTGGCATCCTCCAGGGAGTTCAGGGAAAACAGCAGTGCTGACAAATCCCCAAATGCAGAAATGCCATCTGACAAGCACAGAACAGCTCCCAGCTCACGGGGCAGAGCTGAAGGATTTCATTTCCACTGCATTTTACCTGGGCAGACAGCAAAATGCAAAGGCATGAACAGCACGGTGGGAATTAGGGCAGCAGTGATTGCTGAGGACTCTGAGAACCACAAAACATCCTCAATTTCCACACTCTTACAGCACCAGCCCAGGAATGCACAGACCCCAACATCCTGGTTCTGACAGAGGCCAATAAAAACCATCTTATTTTATAAGATCAAAAAACTGATGCTGTCATCGGGAACTGCCACAAGAAATACAGGGATTATGTAGCTCATTACTAGAATGAATTCATTTCAAGAAAACCACAAAATATTGTTCCATTTTACCCCTTTTGAGTGCACAAGGCACTTCCTGCTGGTCAGGAGAAAGTTTAGGATGTACAACTTCGAGATGTTATTGGCCAAATACACACAAAAAACCCCACTGCTTTCCAAAGTAGTGTCTGAATACAGCACAGCTCATGGAGTAAAGTCCTCCATCTTTATAAAGATCAGCAAATCTAAGAGCAGATTCACTGCAGACAAGAATTCTTTTCATTTTATAATAAATTATAATTATATAATAAATGCAATTATATAAAATATATAAATCTAATTAGATAATAAATAATGTATAAAAATCTCACCTTTTCCAATTTACTTTTAAGTCTTCTTTCCTCCATCCTTTTCTTCAGAATTTCCACATCCTCTTTATTACCATTAAGGACAATCACATCTTCCTCTTGAAAGGGAACACCACACTTCATGAAAGAAAAGAAAGGACAAAATCGCATATTTCTTTTTCTGTCTCCTATAAACAACAGTCTGAACTAATTATTTTATTTGTGTATTTTCTTTTCATGGTTTCCTTGTTTTACTGGCACAAATGTACTTGAAAGTATTCCTAATTAATATCGACTCAATTTACTGAACCCCACAGCTAAAACCCAAAAGTACCTTCTGATTTTTAGTTATGAATGCATCTGATTAAGACCTGGATGCCATTCTGCTCTTGAATGTGTCTTTCACCTTAGTGAGATAAGAAACAACAACTGATGGGAGCAAAGGTGTTATTCCTCCACATGTGGAACAGACAGCAAATTTTTCTCTTCAACTGGTAGACAGAAAAACATGAAGGGTTTTTTATTTGGGTTTGTTTGGTTGTTTTAATTTTACTGTGGGAATAAAAAGGAGTCATAAAGGCAGAATAATTCATTACCCTTGCCTTGCTGCCTCACTGGATTCTATCACAGAGACCATACCCTTATCTGATTTATCAAACACTCCCAAGTTTCCAACTACTTTCATAAATTAATCTGGATAATGGCTGTAATGTGCTCTGTGTACCTCCACATGTTTCATGGTTGAAGGCACAAATGTTTTCCTGTGCACATTTGCAATAATTTGATGTACCAGCCCATTGACCATGATGTTTTCTTGTCTAAGATCTCAATTTGCCTTTTTTTTTTTTTTTTTATTTGTTTTTGTTTTGGGGGTTTTTTTGGTTGGTTTTTTGGGGTTGTTTGTTTGTTTTTGGGTTTTTGTTTTTTGCTTGGTTGGTTTTGGGTTTTGTTTTTTTTTGTTATCTTGTTAAATGCTTTCTATTAATCTGCAAGATTAATTTATAATCCTACCTCTGCCATTACTCTCTTTTTTCTAAATGAAGGTTTAGAAAGGTTACTCCTGTATTTGCAGGAGGAATTAAACAAATGAAAGGACACATGGGCAGGACTTTGCTCAAGTGCTGAGCACAGCTTCAAACATGAACCTGAGACTGAGAGGAGAACCAGGGTTAGAGAGGGGCACAGCAGGCAGGAAAAGTCACACCCAGGAAATGGGGGAATAGCTCACATTTCTCCATTTCTACTCAAGGAGAAATCCCAGCCTGGGGTGATCTCACACTTGGGAGTGAGAAGAAAAAAAAAAAAGCAAGAATTTCAGTCCAAAATCAAGAAATTGATTGTCAAAATTGAAAGTCAAATCAAGAATTGACGAAATTGAAAGTCAAAATCAAGACTTTCAGTCCAAAATCAAGAAACTGATTGTCAAAATTGAAAGTCAAATCAAGAATTGACGAAATTGAAAGTCAAAATCAAGAATTTCAGTCTTCATTCTGTGACAGGAGCTGGCAGCTGACGTGGCTCTAAAGAAGCCCCACAAATTCCTTTATAGAAGCCCCACAATTTCTTTTCTAGGGTGGTTTCCTAACACAGCATTTTTCAAACATATTTTGTCAGCAGACTAATTCCATTAAATGTTGCATTTTTAAAAGAGCAACCAAATTCAGGTTCCCTTCTGGAAAACACAGGCTGAATTGTTCAAAACTGAAAAGTATTTACAAGAAACAAGGAAATGAGGACAGTGTTCTTTCCATTCCCTGAAAAAAAAAAAAAATTTGCCATGACAACATTGGATTATGTCAGAGACCATACCCTTCCAAACATCTTAATGAGATAAAAAGCAGAAAGAAGTTTCAGTTCTGCAAATTCAGATGTTTCTTCCTTCAGATTAATTAATTAAGGTCTTGGGGCAGATGTTTCTTTTATGATATCACAGGGTCTCCTCTGCTGTGCCTTGTTTATCTTGGGCCTTTAAATATAGATGAAGGTACTTGCTGAGTTTTTAGCACCTTGAGTAGTGGACATTCCTAAATTACATTAAAGTATAAAATACAAGATTTTTAAAGTACTAATGAACTCTTAATTTAAGATGACTTTCTGAATTCTAGAGTTTACAGTTTCAGCTGCCTAAGACAAGAGTTGTACATTATTTCTTGCTGTAAACTACATGGACACATTTATTTTTTTATGGCATCTAAAATGCAGTTCTGTGCATGACTACTCCAGTCTTAATGTAACACAAATAAACAACAGATAAAAAAACAGATAAAAACACAAATAAAAAAACAAATATGTTTTCATACCTAAATATTTACACCAGTGTTACAGCCTGGTGTCTTCAGAGAAACCTAAAGGCTCTTTCCTACATTTAAACAGTGAATTCCTGCAGTTCTCCTGAACATAACCATTACCAGGAAATGCAAAATTCCCACCAGGACATGGGACATGGATGGCCACAACCTGAGTGTCCCTCTTCAAACAGGGACATTTAGGAGGAGGATTGATCATCTCACTGTTCATCTCCCAGCCACACAAGCTCATGTATTAAGAATTATTCTTGCTTGCCACATTTAACTAAAACTTGTTTTAAGAGAGAGAAATTTCCAGAGGTTTAGCCATTAAAAGTTCAGGAGCGTAAGATTTGCTGAACATGTTTTTTTTAAAATGTCACCTAAGCCAGACATGCAATGGGTCAGGGAGCAAAGGACGAGTTGGGAGCAGTGGAAATTTCCCACTCAGTCATTCACAGAATGTGAACTTCCACTCAGGAGCTGCAGTGTTTACTTCAAAACCAGCTCAAGAGAAATCCTCATTTTACAGAGTTTATCTTAAAATCAGTGATAATTTTGTACCTGTCACACCTGCAGCTGTGCCTGAACTTCGAGGATTTCTCTGTTTATTTCAGACCAACATGCTATTTTTATCAGAATGTTTCCTCCCAATCCCAGCACATTTAAGCTCAACTTTCCACTTATTAAAGAACCTTTAAAAGACTGTAACAGCAAACTGTGTGTGTGTGAAGGATGGTTCAAAGAAATCTGCTCCACGCCTTTCTGGCACCAGAGAACACATAGGGTCAACACCTCCTACTGCATTTCTGCCTGGGGTTCATTTTACACAGACTTTTGAAATTTTACAATTCGGGGCTCTGCCCTTGTTTGTTTGCTAATCTAAAAATTAGAGTTTGAAGGGCTGGGTCTTACAGAACTTGTGGTTTCTTTATCTGAGTGTTCCAAACATGGCACACGGCTCTATCACACACATTTATCACATACACCTCACTTTACTGCTACAACACTTACATTCTGTTTATTTACATTCTGTGATTTATAATTATTATGTCCTTCTGCCTCCTATCCATTACCAATCTATTTTTCTAGCCTTTTGTATCAGCTCTTCTCATTTTCCTGGCCCAGCAGGGCTGGTCCTTTGCTGACAGAAGCATTCAGCCACAGCACTCACACCTTGTCGCAGACATTTCTCCACAGAAATCCTTTCTTTCAGATTTCTGTGTCTTCGGGAGGCCAGAGGCCCCCGAAGAGAAGGTAAACAATTATTGTCAGCTGCTGTGGAATGCAACAAGATTCACCTTGATTAACTCATTTTCTATGTTTATAATTAAAAGCCAATCATCAGTGCAAGCTAGCGGACTGAATCCCTAGACACAACTTTGTTGTAAATTCTTTTCTATCTATTCTTAACTTAACTAACAACTCTGCAAAACCTCTCTCTATATTCTATTAATATAACTATAATACATTATATCATATATTAATAAATCAAACCTTCTAATTCAAGAAACAAGATTCACCGTCTCTCTCTCATCAACTGCGCCCACACAAGTCGCAGTAATAACACCTAAACCTCCTCCTTATCTCCTGACCCACCAGGGCCAGACCCTGCTCTGCACAAGGGCCAGCAGTTCCATTCAAACCCTTTTTTTCTTATCTCAGGGCTTGATCCCCGTTTTGCAGAGGCTGTTACATTTACAAGAGGCACTCACACTGAATTCTTTCGCTGACTTACACTTTAATTCTTTCTAACTCCCGCTAAGCCGCTTCTCCCAAGTGAGGTCTGTGCTTCCAGGGGATATTTCGCTTTTCACGAGAGATCCTTTTCAAGGAGATTTATTCTCTTTTCAGCTGCCAGCCCCTGCGAATGCCGGGCAGCAGAACCGGAAAGTTTCGGCAGGCGAAGAGTTAAGGGCAGGGGGAGGAGGAGGAGGAGGAGGAAGAGGCGGCGGCGGAGGCAGCTGCCAGTGCTGCAGCCGCAGCTCGGGGAGCTCAGGTGGGACAAGGGGGCACACACGGCGTTGTTCCTGCTCCTGGGTGATATTCCCAGCCCCGGGTGATATTCCCAGCCCCGTGCAATATTCCCTGCTCCTGGATAACATTCCCAGCCCCGGGCAATACTCCCAGCCCGGTTCCGGCTGTTCTGCCGGGAAGGCAGCAGCGTTCCCGGACAGCACTGCGGGATGGAGCGCTCCGTTAATGGTTAACGGCACCGCCAGCCCTGCTGAAGGACAATGAGCCCCCAAATCATCTTTTTTATTATTATAATTATTATTATGCTGCCGTCTCCTGGACCAGGTAAGGCTGCATCTTTTTCTTCTTGCTTTTTTCTTATGTAAAGTGGTCATTTTACTGAGAAAACGCTGCGCCAAGCTTTACACTTCCTTTCCTTCTTTACGAAGGATGGAGGTCATTAGTGCTAATTGTATTCTAAAAATCACGGTATTTATGCAACTTATTATTTTTACAGCTCTAGAACTTAAGGGTTTAAGTAGCTTGCATTGTTTTTGTTTTAAATTACTGTGAGGTCAAATACACAAGGGGAAAAAAACGTAACAGGAAAAGAGGAAAAATAGCAAACACAAACACTAAAACTTCATAAATTGGCTGTATATGCAAATTACGCAGTGTTTTTAAATAATTATTTAAATAACTGGGTTTGATGGAGAACTATTTTTACTCAATGCATCTCCAAGTCCAGAAGCAGACTCCATGTTCTGACCCCCTTTTAAACAAAAAGCAATGGGAAAAACGTTTAAAAGAACTGATTTTAACATTTTTAAAAGGATTGAATTAGTCTTCTCTTGTTTATAAAATGTCTACATTAATACCTGTGTAAATACCTTTCAAACAAAAAAAATCAGCTGTAAAAAAGTTGAAATAAGTATTTAATGCTTTTTCAGCATTTCATTAGTAGATGAAGCATTCCCAAGTCATTTGTCTCACTAAATTACAAGGTCATACGAAGCAAACTTGATCTAAACTTTAATATTAGGCAAAGAGCACAGAGAAACCAGAATGTTTCAAGGTGCAGTGATGCAGTCCTAAATGCAATGGCAAAAAGCAAATGGAGTTGTTACCACAAAAGGCACAGTGTGTGCTAATGGGGTCTCCATTTCACAGCCTTTTCCAGTCATCATCATAATTCCCCTTTCCTCTAGAGTTTACTTTGTTAATTGAGATGGAGTATCTTAGGCTTACAGCAATTTTCTGTGAAGCCACGTCCTTAAAAGCATCCACAAAGGTGCTTGGAAATCTCTGCTGTTTTTTCTGTCATTCCAAGAATGTCACACACTACTTGCAGGAGTTTTAAAAATTCATACAACTCTAGATTTAGAAAACCTGTGCACAAGGTAAGAAATGATGAGTTTCAGAGACATTCTGCTAACAGAAAATCCTTGTCATGGCACTCTTACATAATGAGACTCAAGGGCAAGACAGTCCCAGCAGGGTCATCGTGGACAGTGGACATTCCCAACAGGATCTCTTGCTCCTCAAGGGCAGCAGGAAATTTGGGATAAAAATCCCTCAAGCAGATAGGGCTGAGAGAATGCTGCTAAACAACAAATTTCATATCCAGTGGCACTGACAGCTGCAATTCCAGCTCTAAGTCTGGTACCAAAAAGCTTTCATTCCATAATATCCTCCCGAGGCTGAAAGATGTCAAATGCTCTTGCAGTTCCCCATAAACATGTTAAAACTGGAGAGGAATTGCTGCCTCTTACCTGATTATGGGCTGTTTGTGTATTTTTATGCTGCCATAAAAATACAGTTTCTAGATGTCACACAGTCTAGTAGGAAAAAATCCATGGTAAGCACTTAACAGCCTGAAAAGCCCCAGAAGCTATTACTTGCAGGGTAATAAAAATTCAGGGGTATGAAACAAGCAGCTTACAGCTTGGCTCTCTGGAATTACACTTTGCAACCTGTCCAAAATGTATTTAAGGATAAAAACCTCCCAAGCACCCTCATTCTGGACAGGTTCAGAGAATATTCCAAGTTGGAAGGGACCCACGAGGATCACTGAGTTCAACCCCCAAATAAATGATCTGTACAGTGATGAACCCGCAATCTTGGTGTTATTTTATATTTAATCAGGTATAAAATCCTAAATATTTTTACATCTGCCTGCTGTTTTTAGTGTAATTCTTATATTCAGAATGAACCTTCCCTGTGACACCACAGAGATCTCATGACATTCACTAATTCAGAGGAATCTCAATGTTCCTCCTGCCAATTATTCCCTCAGAATAAAGAGTTTATCCAAGTCCAGCTCTGTTAGAATCCTAGCTGCTGAGAATTTTAAACTTTCTGTACTACCAGACACTAACCCCCAAGAGAACACTACATTTAACCTGAAGCCATAAAAAAGCTTCCAAAATTAAATAACAGAACTAAGATTCTAAGTGTGTCGTTTGAATAGAAGTGTGCAATATCACATAATAGAAAACTTAAAATGTAAAGGTTTAGAATGTAGTAATATATATATAAAGCAAAATAGAAGTTTTAGAGCAGAAGGTAGTCCTTCTTCACATTCTTCTTTACCTTCTTCTTCATAAGTTTAAGTAATATTGTGTAATGATGGTAATTAGGGCTCTACAGAAATCAGTGTTTCCCCAAATCCAGCCCCTGGGTATGAACATCATGGTCCTCAAGAAACCCCTCTGGGCTCTGGCACAGAGAGGGTTCTGTGCAAATCAAATTAATGGATTTAATGTCATTTTTAATGCAGAAATGCTGCTTTTCCCCTTGCAGTGGCATCCCTGCTCTCCTGCTCTCTGCACAGCATCCAGAGGTTGCCACGGACCTGATTTGCTGCAGCGTTTTGCTGGGGTGGATGGAAGGCTCCCATCAAGGTTGTTTACCCAGTGAATGGATCCCTGAGGAGCTGCAAGGCTGAAATCCCCTCCTGGGAGCTGCCTGCCTCCTGTTTGGCTTTGAGCTGCCTGAAGAGCATCCCAGGAAGATGGAGGAGCCCTGCACCTGACAGGCAGCTCTGCTCTCTGGAACGTCAGTGGGAAGGAGGCACCATTCCAGCATGAAATCCAGTGCATGCCAGTAAGGAGAAAAAGATAAATACATTCCTTCCCAACAGCCTAACAAGATCTTAAAAATGTGGGAATATGGAGGATCCCTTCCCTGGGTTCAGTTTGTTTTCTTGATGCTTTTTGAATTTCATGTCTCATTGGTGCTTTAATTACAATGCCCTCTTTATTTTCAAGCTTTTAAAGGACATACTGAATGTTTTATTAAAAAAAAAGTATTTTCCACTTCTTTCTAATGAAAACCTCGAGCCTTCTAACCACAGCAGCATTCTTCTAATGAAGCTATCTTTATAAAAATCTATTTTTCTCTGTTTCTGTGAAAGCCAAATACTTCATGATTTTGACAGCTGCAACATGTAAAATATTTCAAGGTGACGTGCAAATTTTGTTTAAAAAATCATGGAATGAAAGAAGAGAAAATTAATTACCTTTAAAATAAATTTAAAATGTTTAAAAAATTAAGTATTGAGCTCAATGAGGATTGATGCACCTTCTCCTTGGTATCTTTCTCTAGAATTTTGTGCTTCAAGGATAAAGACTTCATGTAATTGCTGTGGGATTCAGGACTGCTGCACTCTCATTCTTCTGACTGTTCAACAAGGCAAAGGTAAGGAAAAAACCACATTGGAAAAACTCCTGTGCTAATAGTGCTGCAAATTTGTTATCTCAGAATGCCAGTACTGGCATTGTGTCCTTATCTCAGGGTATGCACAAATACCAAAAATAAGAAATGAGTGTTGTCCCCTTGTTCAGTTTTCCAAAGCTCAAATACAAAGATGTCAGAGGAAAAAAAAATAAAAATCTCAGAGTCAGAAACATTAGCTGCCTTTATAAGGATAAAACCCAGTGTATTTTCTGGATTACGTTTTAGCCTCTTCCTTCTGTTTATTTAATAAATTTTCTGTTGATTTAATTTACTGAATTCTGATCCTCTGGCAGAACTTCAAGTTTCCCAGGCCTTGAGGAAATCTCAGCAGCAGCTGCTCCTGAGCACTCAGAGGAGCTCAATTCTTAGCTCAGGGATCATCTCCCACCTGAGGGGCTCAGACCTTGGTCAAGCAGTGAAGAATTCAAAGCCATTTTGGGTCCTTTTGTACCATTTTGAGATCATTTTGTCCTGGAAAGAAAAAATTCCTGCCTTGTGGCTCTGCATTCCCAGGGCTGAGTGCTGAGTGGGCACACACAGTTCCTCCTGGTAGCAATCCCAGCATTTATAAATGCAGCACAAACGTGGCATCTATTTAAAAAAATAAACAGGTTCTTTCCCTCTATCTCACTTTTCCTTTCAGATGATCTGAATGTTTAATTGGACTATGATAAGAAGACAGGAGCTGGAAGTAAAAGATGAACCCACTTCATGCAAAGAAATCCAGATTTTTAGTGTGTGTTGCCGCCTGTATGTCCATCTACACCTTCATTTACCTAACGGTTCCACTTTATGACGAGTCAGATGAGCAAAAGTTCCGGGTTAAAAGAGCAGAGTGTGGTTTTTACCCCGATGAACTTTGCTCTGCTCTTTTTGTGGGGAAACCTGCAGCCTCTAAAATTGGAAACTTTTGTCAGAAGTCCTACCAGCCCAAAGCCCTGAGCTGCATTCAGACTTCCTGCAGCTGCTCCACAGTGCTGAAGACTTTGCATTTTATCACCAGCCCACTGTCAGAGGAAGAAGGAAATTTCTCCTTGGCATACATTATTACAATTCACAAGGAGCTGGAAATGTTTGTGAGGCTGCTAAGAGCTATTTATATGCCTCAGAATATTTACTGCATCCACATTGATGAAAAGTCACCCAGAGGTTATAAAACTGCTGTACAGAACATCGTTAACTGCTTTGAAAATATTTTTATTTCCTCCAAAAGAGAACACGTTGTTTATGCAGGGTTTTCAAGATTACAAGCTGACATTAATTGCATGAGAGACCTCGTTAACTCCAAAGTTCAGTGGAATTATGTTATTAATCTCTGTGGGCAAGATTACCCCCTGAAAACAAATAAAGAAATCATAGAATACATAAAAACCAAGTGGAACGGTAAGAACATCACTCCTGGGATAGTGCAGCCCCTGCATGTGAAGCACAGGACAGAGGTCAGCTACAGGGAGTTTGTGCACTCAGGAGTGCCCTACGTGTACCCAGCAAAGGTCAGGAAGGCTCAGCCCCCACATAACCTCACCATCTATTTTGGCAGTGCCTATTACATCCTCAGCAGGGCCTTTGTGCGCTTCACCCTGAGTGATGCCCGGGCTAAAGCTCTGCTGGAGTGGTCCAGGGACACCTACAGCCCTGATGAGCACTACTGGGTCACCCTCAATCGATTACCTGGTAAGAGTTGGGTATTTCTGCTGCAAATAAACCCAGCAGGGCAGGGAGAGGCTGTGAGCTCGGAGCTGAACAGCTCTGAAATGCAGAAATAAAATAATTTCTTCAGCTTTGCTGCTGCCCTTTAGAAAAGTCATCTCTGGTGGCTGAGAAACAAAGCTTGATTGCAGGAAATGGCTATGGCAGTGCAGACCAGGATTTGGGAAAATGCTGGTTAAAAACAAGTTTTTTACTGCATGAAAGCTTTTGCTCTAAAGAAATTTTAAAAAGCAATAATACTGAGAATGATACCTGGTCTTATGACATAAATATCTGCAAATAAATAGTTAATGTGACTGCAGTTAAGAAGTGTCCAGCAGTGAAAATTTTCCCTGGAATAAGCAGAAAAGAATCTTATCAGAGCCTTTTGTTTTGAAAGATGCTCCAGGGGCTACACCCAATGCAGGCTGGGACGGAGACCTAAGAGCCATTAAATGGAAAGATCAAGAAGGGCTCTCACACAAAGGCTGCAAAGGTAACGTCAGTTTTGATCATTAACTTAAATTTCATTCACTGGTGAGCATTAATTGATTACATATTATTTAAAGCAGCTGTTAAATGCGCATCAGTGGTCATATATAATTTATTTTGGAAGTGTTAAATAAAACAAGGCACCCTATAAATTACTGCACTATATCCAATTGAAGAGATTTTAGATAAATGTTATATTAATGTATGTTAGTTGCATATTTTATATATTTTGAGATGAGCACAGTATCCATACACTGACAACGCTTCTTTCAGCCCCTAATTACCAATGCACTAATTTGACTGATCAAGTCTCAGTGGAGGGGCTTTACCTGACAAGGATGTTTGTCAGGAACTTTCATCAATATTGGCTTGAATCCCTTCAATTTGAACAACAATAGGACAGAATAGTGCTGGCCACATGGAAAGCATGCAGAAATAATTAAAATCCCCAAGTGTGCAAGCTGAAGCCGGGTGTGATCGAGCAGGGAATCCCAGCAGGAGCTCAGAACATCTGATGCCCACCTACAAGATTTTATTGAGCAGAGCAACATGGCAGGGAAGCAGCTGGAGGTAACAAACATCTATTTATGTAAAACATAAACATTCTAAATGTCTTTATAAATTGTGGCATTATCCTCCAGCTCCATTTCTATGGAGAAACCCAAAGGTGAGAAAAACTCTTTTAAAAAAACGCTTCTGCTCATCTTCCCGCTGCTGCCACACCTCTCCAATTTATCTCTGCAGGTCATTACGTCAGAGACATCTGCATTTATGGCCTGGGGGACCTGCAGTGGATTATTGAGTCCCCCCACCTGTTTGCCAACAAGTTTGAGGCCGGCAGCAACCCGCTGGCCCTGGAGTGCCTGGAGCGGCGGCTGCGGCTCAAGGCGCTGCGCCAGGCTCGGGTGCCCGTCGAGCAGCACTGGCGCCTGCAGGAGCACAGCCCCTTCAACATGCAGCTGGATGTGTGAGCCAGCCCCTCACAGCACGTCCTGGGCAGCAAACAGCAGGAAATGTGCGTGTGCACAGCCACAGCTTCTCTGTGCATCGAGGGTAAAGCACAATCCTGCACGTAAATGGGTTTATTTATTCTGGTCGCGATGGGTTCGTTCCCAAAGAATGCCTGAATTCGAAGGGGGAAGTTCATAATTCATTGAGTGACTTGTTTAGCTGGAAAATTAATATTCCTCATGTTCACAGCCAAAGCATGAAAATAATAAAATGGAAGCAGTGACTGAACAAAGATAAAATACGGAGAAATAACAGAATAAAGTCTTGGCCACTGAATGTCTCGTGAAATGTTTTGAATAACGAAGTTGATGTTAAAATTTCAGAGATTGTACATAAGTGACAAGCAGCTTGTGACACAGCCCATGCCACTGGGGGGTGAGGGGTTGTTTTTGTTTCCCATGGCCAGCCACATCCCTAATTTCATTTTGTAGCATGGCAACATCACTGCTGCCCTTCCAGGCTTTGCTCCTAATGACAGAAGGATCGTGCAGCACATGTTTATCTCCAAGTCTCTGTTCTG
Organism: Ammospiza caudacuta; assembly: GCF_027887145.1. Classification (NCBI taxonomy): domain Eukaryota; kingdom Metazoa; phylum Chordata; class Aves; order Passeriformes; family Passerellidae; genus Ammospiza; species Ammospiza caudacuta. The sequence continues at coordinate 17,479,828 of NC_080607.1, forward strand.
AGTCTCTGCAGGAGTTTAGGGCAAGGAGACAGGGAAGATTTGAGGCCAGGGATTACAGAAAAACTGAGCAAAAAGCCATTTTTCAAATGTTTCTCCATCCCAGTATACTTGACTGAGAGAAGCAAAGAGCCTGCAGCAAGTGCAGTAACACCTGGACAACTCACTTGATTAAAAACTGCAAATTATTAATAAAAATGAAATAATAAAAATTTAAATGGAGCAATTTCAATGCAATCTTCAATATGCACCCAAAACATCCCTGAGTTTTTACAAGAAAACTGGCCTATTTTGATTGAGCCTATTCCCAAAAAAATCAAATGACCCAACAACAGGACATGCAAGTTCCTTGTTCCCAACTTATTCCCAGGTTGCTGGAACTCCTCATTTTCCCACACAAGTTTATTGGAAACATCATTTCTGCAAATGAACTTTAACCTAAAGAAAGGCCAGCTGGTCCCTATTTATTTACAAACTCAACCCAAAGGCCTGTGCTGGGTTTCATGGATAATCCAGGACTTATCCTGAGGCTAAATATTGCTGGAGATAGTTTTTTTTATGGAGGGAAAAAAAGCTAAAAAAGAAAAGGAAAATAAAAGCCAGGCACATGTTCATGCTGAGCTTGTTGAGAGTCTCTCTCCAAACCATGACTGAAGCTAATGGGTGTCTGGCATGTACTAATCACGGCAATATTCATAATTAATTTCTCTCCAGTCCACTGTGGGGCACTGCCAGCATTTATCTACTCCATGATGTCTTTTACAATGAGAATGGAAGGTTCCTCATTGCCATCAGTGCAGCAAATCCAGTCTCCAGCTTTCACCCCTGGCACCACCACACACAAAAATTGTTGTGCATCACTTGCAAATTGAATTAAAATGAAAAGTTCAATAGCCAGGCACTGTGTATCATGGGCTCCTTTTGCAGAAACTGAACCAGGCAAAAAACCTGCACAAAAAGGCCTCTGAAAATACAATTGTGGTATGACTTGGAATTTCTTTGCAGCATGACCTTCTTTGCTTAAAGGATTTTGGATTTGAAACAAAATTTTAGGAAAATCATCATTAAACCATTCTCAAGTAATAAGAAATAGTATTCAACTCATTATTGTGATTACATGACCACATCACCTTGAAACACACATGAAAAGCCTTCACACATGAATTCTGTGTTATTAAGAACTTCTCAATCAGACCTCAGCAAATATTTGTTAATTTGGTGCCCTAGGAGCAGAAAGTTCCAAAGTGACCCAGGAACCACTGCTGCACACCCAGCTCTGCATCTGACAGCCATGGGCATAAATTCAGAAAAGCTTCATATCTAAATTAAACCTGGGGTTAAGTGTTTGGTATGGCACAGAGCTGAATATTTAGGGCACTGGTTCAAGTTTGTGTTTACTTGACTGTGAAAACAAGTCCAGAATAAACTTTGGAGTGATCCAAGAAAGTACATTTTAAATGTAATCTTTGAGTACATTTTTGGAAGTTGGATGTGACTTTCAAAGTGACCCCCAGAAGGACTCCAGCACCAATCCCAGAACCTCATTCCTGTCCCCACACACTTCTAACATATTTTACATGCACAGGAACTTCTTTATCAATTATTTCTAGAAGAATCTTTCTGAATATTATGAAGAATTTCCAGTTGCATGCTAAATACTCATTACTGAAAAAATGCCAGGAAAAAAATATGTGAGATTCATTTGGTTTTTATAAAATTATCAGACTGGCCAAACCATGGGCAAAACATCTCACTCCTGCATTTTATGCTCTGGTTACACCCATCCATCAACAAAAATTTAGATGCAAACAAAAAAAACTCATTAAAAATAAATTAATATCTGCCAAGAGGAAACAAAGCCATTAGGACAGAACAAAATGAGCATTGAAAGCAGCAATATGAGATTAAACCTTACAAAATTCAAAAATTTGCCAAGACAAAAGTGTTTCTCTCCCAAGTCTTGTTTAATGTAAATATACTCCATGTTTTATACAATATCAGGGTGTTCACAGAAATTAAATAACTGCCCAATCTTGCTGATAATGAAAGCAGTGATAGGAAAAAAGGGTATTTGCTCATTTTATCATTGTCCTTAGCTACAAAAAAAACCCCTGTACAATGAGATCAGCTATGTGAAATTAGGTCAGTATTTTCTACAATAATTTACAGAACTGCTGAGAATTCTACAAAGTTGGCCCCACCCAAAAATAAAAAAAGCAATGCCCAATGTCCTCAAAAATACAAAACATAACCTGAACATACAACCAGTTTAACCATAGAACAGGTAATGAGAAAACACAAGTAATGTGCATTCAGGAAGAAAAAATTACCAATCAAACAAAACTCCCAGAACCAAACCAATCACCCTTTTAAGAACTGAAATTAGTACCAAATATTGGGAAAAAAAAGTAGTTACTGCACAATTGAACTCTGAGAACAAAAATACTGATTTTTATAATTATTTAGAATATTTTTTTAATTTAAAAGGCCATGTAGAAATACTTAAGGCCATCATGGAACAGAACTTTCACAAGTTCCATTTCAACTTGCGTACTGAGATTAAAAACTCCCTTTTTAGAGCAGTGAATGCAATTGTATAAACACACACGTGGCCCAGCTGCTTCCACAGCTGGCAAAACTCACCTTGTGACAAACTTCTGCTTTAATTTCCTTGAGAGCACGCTCAGAGAACACACAGCCACAGTTCCTCAGGAAGCAAAACCTGCCAACAAAAGACAACACACAATAATTTTTGTGGAATTAAGCGAAATCTGTGCAGTGCTAGCAGGTCACAGCCCACCTTCTTTACAAGTTCTTGCACCTAATCAAACAACCAGCATAGTTAAGTGGGTAATTAATTTATTATTAATTTGCACAATGTAAAAAATGAATGAAAAATACTGGCTATATTAAATCACAAGAGGTATTTTGGTTTTTTATCTTGAGTATCTCCTGGCTAATCCCTCTCTGGAGAAGAAATTCTTTGCAACCATTAAGCTGTGAACTCCTCCTCTTGTCATCCCTCAGGTGACACAGAAGTTGCTGCTCTGCCCAAACCAGGCTGTGAGGAAATCTCCTGCCCCAGAGCAGTAAAATACAGATTTACTGCAGGGCTGGGACAGAGAATCCATCTCCAGTCTGATGTGACACAGGGAGAGACAGAATGTGAGGAAAGGCTGGGAAAGCTGGGATTGTTCACAGGAGAAGCTCTGGGGTGAGCTCAGTGTGGCTCTGCAGGGCCTGGAGGAGCCCCAGGAAAGATGGAGAGAGGTTTGGACAGGGATGGAGGGACAGCACACAGGGAATGGCTTCAAACTGCCAGGGGGCAGGGATGGATGGGATACTGGGCAGGAAAATCCTTGCCCAGAGCAGCTGGGGCTGCCCCTGGATCCCTGGCAGTGCCAAGGCCAGGCTGGATGGGCTGGAGCCCCCTGGGACAGTGGAAGGTGTCCCTGCCATGGCAGGGGTGGCACTGGAGGAGCTTTAAGGTCCCTCCCAACCCAAATCAATCCATGATTCCAACTCCTTGGTGTGACTCTAAGGGAGGTCACATCCCATCTGCTGTGCTTCAGCCCCCAACAACCTTTAGGCATTTTCCTCTGCCAACGTTGCCCTTTCTCCTTCATTACACATCTCAATTCATTCAGGAAAAGGTGAACTTTTACCTTTCCTCTTAAACATACCATGAAAGAACACCCAGAAGCCTCTTGAGCTCTGAAAGTTCAACCTTTAAAGCTGCCAGCCAGGCAGATATTCCCCCCAGCCCTGGGTTAGCTCCTGGCTCCCATTCCCAGGCAGTTTCCCTGCTCTGTGTGCAGCTTGCAGAGCCCTGACCTGTGCCTGCCGTTCATCTCCAGCCCCACCACGGGGCAGATGAAGCGTGCAGCCTGCAGGTCGTCGTACTTGTCCCCCTTGATGCTCTCCTTGTCCCCACACCAGGCTGGGTTATCCACCAGCTGCAGCTCTGTCACGTTCTGCAAAGGAAAAACACAAACCTGCATCAGAAACGGGAGGGCACTGCTGGGGGCACAGCTGGAGTGCTGTGCCAGCTCTGGGCCCTCAGTCTGGGAAGGACATGGAGGGGCTGGGAGCACAAACCCTGAGAGGGAGCCCTGAGGGAGCTGGGGGTGCTCAGCCTGCAGAAAAGGAGACTCAGGGGTGCCCTCAGGGGTGCCCCCACCACTCTTTAAACCCCCCCTGAAAGGTGCCTGTGCTCAGCTGGGCTGGGCTCCTTCTCCAGGAACTGACACAACCAGCTCAAGCTGTGCCAAGGGAAATTTAGGCTGGATTTTAGAAAAAGGTTTTTTCCAGAAAGGTGAGAAAGCTCTGGAATGGCTGCCCAGGGAATTAAACATCCCTGGGTGTGTTTAACAAAGCCTGGATGTGGCACTGGGTGCCAGGGTTTGGTTGAGGTGCTGGGGCTGGGCAGGACTCAATGATCTGGAAAGTCTCTTCCAACCTGGTCATTTTAGGAATTCTGTGAAACCTTAAGCTTTTTTCCCTGTGATTTTTGAGCCATCCTTATAACAATCCTTAACATTTCTGCCATTGTGTTTTGTTGTTTGAACACATTAATCTGTAGTTACAGCAGGACTCATGAATTAACATTTTGTTTTAACTTCTCACAAAGTTAAACACAAGCTGTTTACCTTAATGCTCTTGATATGGGATGCAGATTCCATGGGGGTTTTATCAGGGGATTTGTCCAACAAATATTCAATGATGGCATCTTTGTTGTACAGCCTGCAACATAAAAATCCCAGTGGTTATACTGGGTTGCCATAATGTTTCATATATATAATTTTATATTTATAACTGTAATAGCTCTTATATTTTCGTATTTAATTAATTTTACTATTTTAATATAATGCTATAATATAATATAATATAATATAATATAATATAATATAATATAATATAATATAATATTATATATAATTAGTATTTAATATAATACATGGGATTTTATTTTAATAAATTTAATTTTATATCACTTAATTTCGTATTCAATATTTTATATTTATAAGTTCAATCGATTATTAATAAATTAAATTACTAAATATTTAAATAATTGATTATATAGTTATCTAATTTTAATAGACTACTATAACATTATAATAGAATCTATTACATAATTAATATTTAATATACTACATTAAATTTTATATATATATTTCAATTAATTTTATATTACTTAATTTTGTATCTGTACCTTTATATTTATAATCTTAATTTATTTTATATTTTATATAAAATTATTTTAATATATTTTTATTAACTTTAAATTATTTAATTTTGTCGTTATAAATCATATTTATAATTTTAATTGATTTTATATTTTTATATAAAATAAATTTAATATACTTGAATTAATTTTACATTATTTAGTGTTGCATTTAGAATTTATAATTTTATTTTAGCTCCTGAGGAGTCCCTGGCACATTCCCACCTGCCCAGCTCACAGGCCACGATGGGCCGGCGCAGCTTCTCCTGGCTCAGGGCACAGTAGAACCACCTGGCCACCAACTCAGCAACTTTGTCAACCTGCAGGGAGAAAAACACTCATTAGTTGAAAAAATTGTAAATTATTTAAGCATAAAATCAGCTCATACGCGAAGCATTCAACAACCCCCAGGTTTCTTACCAAACCTGCTTTGTGCAGAGTTAATTCATAAAATAACTTCAGCCAAAGATTTTGGTGAAATTCCTGATCAGTTCTCCAGCACTCCCAGGGCATTTCCATTGTCTGACCCCCTTTGCATGGGGAAATTCCTGCTGTGCCCACCCTGAGCTGCCCTGAGGCCGTTCCCTCTGCTCCTGTCCCTGTCCCTGTCCCCCCCTGGCAGGGAATTCCAGAGGGAAAAGATCCCTGGGGATCCTCCTGTGCTCCAGGTGAGCCCCTCCCCACTCCCCAGGAATTCTCCATTCCCTCCCCACTCCCCAGGAATTCTCCATTCCCTCCCCACTCCTCAGGAATTCTCCATTCCCTCCCCACTCCTCAGGAATTCTCCATTCCCTTCCAGCTCCCTCAGGGATTCTCCATTCCCTTCCCACTCTTCAGGAATTCTCCATTCCCTCCCCACTCCCCAGGAATTCTCCATTCCCTCCCCAGCTCCCTCAGGAATTCTCCATTCCCTTCCAGCTCCCTCAGGAATTCTCCATTCCCTTCCAGCTCCCTCAGGAATTCTCCATTCCCTCCCCACTCCTCAGGAATTCTCCATTCCCTTCCCAGCTCCCTCAGGAATTCTCCATTCCCTTCCCACTCCTCAGGAATTCTCCATTCCCTCCCCACTCCTCAGGAATTCTCCATTCCCTTCCCAGCTCCCTCAGGAATTCTCCATTCCCTTCCCACTCCTCAGGAATTCTCCATTCCCTTCCCACTCCTCAGGAATTCTCCATTCCCTTCCCAGCCCCTCAGGAATTCTCCATTCCCTTCCCACTCCTCAGGAATTCTCCATTCCCTCCCCACTCCTCAGGAATTCTCCATTCCCTTCCCACTCCTCAGGAATTCTCCATTCCCTCCCCACAGCACACAGGCCCCGCCCTGAGCCGCCCCCAGCGCCACACTAACACAGGGGCCCCTGTGCCTCCCCGTCCCCGCAGCCCCGCAGCCCCCCAGCCCTCACGGAAATCTCCCCCCGGACCTTCTCGACTTTGCGGGGCCCCTTGACCAGCTCGTGCCGCTTGGGGATGGTGCCGCCATCGCATCCCATGGCTCTTCCGGGTTCTCCTTCCTCGCGCACTTCCGGGTACGCCGATCCATTTCCGGCGCACTCCAATGACGCTATTGCCTAGCAACGATCGCTTAGAAGCGTTCAGTGTTGCTTAGCAACGGCTGGCTGGGGGCGTGGCCTTGCTGCCTGGGCGGGGCGAGGCGGGCGAGCCCATCGCGCCGGGACCGGGGGTGTGCGGAACGTACCAACTCAGCGCGGGGGGGGGGGGGCGGGGGGGAAGAGGTGTTCCCAGCGCCCTTCCCGCCCCTTTCCCGCAGGTTTATCCTTTATTTTTATGAGGAAATCCCCCGGGATACCCATTTCGGGAGCATTTGCGGCCAAACCAGGCGCTCCCGGGGCGGTGAGGGCTGGCGAGGGCGCTGAGGAGGCGCGTCCCGCCCTCAGCGCTGTCACCGCGGTACTGGAGCGAGTTTAACCCACAGGAATTCCCTGTGGGGTGCGAGCGCTGCCCCGAGAGCGATATCGCGATATAGTGACCCATGTCGGCGATAAATCACCCGAAAACACGGGGGGGACAAGGAGAACCATGCTGAGGGGGCAGCGGGTCGTCGGGGCCGCTCACACCGTGATTGTCCCTTGTGAGGGCGGACACCCAGCAAAGGCCATTTTTGCAGCCGTAAAATAAATTAATTAGGACTACAGTTAGCACGGGTGTAGCCCCGCGAGGCTGCAGTGTCTTTGTCACACCCAGAAATGTTCATGTCCAGAAAATTAAGGGATAAAGTTAAAAAGCTGCACAGACCGAGGCTCTGAGGGCTGGGCTGGAGCCCCCCCGCAGGAACAACATCTCCTGTCCAGCTGCCCCAAGCCTCTGCGCCTTTAGTGATTATTTATTTAGAAATAAATGGGTTTTTCTCAGCTGGATAAGTGCTCTGAGCTCCGGATTGTGACAGGATGGTGTGCTCCCTGTGGATTTATCAGAGTCAGGGCTTCTCCCAAAGTTTCCCTCTGTGCTCAGGTACCAGCCTGGTGCATTTCCTATTCACCAGACTTTGTACTGTGTTACATTTGTTAAAACCAAAAATTAGCTTTGTAGCTGTTAAAAAAAAAAAAAAAAAAAAACAACAAAACAACCCTGTAATTAAAACCTTTGAGTAAAGTCCTCGAGAAACAATTGATATTGGGATATCATAAGTTACAGAACATTATGCAGCTACTTTTAAAGACAGACTTTACAGGAGTAGAAAAAACAATTAAAAAGGAAAATACATTTATCAGACATACATAGAGAACAAAAAAAAAAAATAAGAAATCAGTCCAATAATCAACAACTTTTGCTCCAATACACAGCAAACATTCCCACCCAGCCACTGTGACAATGACATTTTCCAGGCAGGATGTGAACAGTGGAGAAGAAAGTGCAGATTTAATTCTTCTGCATCAGCTGCTGTGGGGATCTTCAACTGCAGTGGCACCCAGGGAGCTCCTGGTGGGAATTCTGAATGGGGGGATCTTCACCTGCTACCAGGGAGTTCCTGGTGGGAATTCTGAGTGGGGGAGATCTTCACCTGCACTGGCACACAGTGAATTCCTGGTGGGAGTTCAGAATGTGGGGATCTTCACCTGCTACCAGGGAAATTCCTGGTGGGAATTCTGCTTGAGGGGATCTGCACCTGAACCAGCACCCAGGGAACTCCTGGTGGGAATTCTGAGTAGGGATCTTCATCTGCTACCAGGGAGTTCTTGGAGGGAATTCTGAGTGAGGGGATCTGCACCTGAACCAGGGTATTCCTGGTGGGATTTCTGAGTGTGGGGATCTTCACCAGCACCCAGGGAGTTCATGGTGGGAATTCTGAATGTGGGGATCTTCACCTGCACTGGCACACAGTGAATTCCTGGTGAGAATTCTGAGTGAGGGGATCTTCACCTGATACCAGGGAGTTCCTGGTGGGAATTCTGAGTGAGGGGATCTTCACCTGAACCTGGGAATTCCTGGTAAGAGTTCTGACTGGGGGTCTTCACCTGCACTGGCACACAGTGAATTCCTGGTGAGAATTCTGAGTGAGGGGATCTTCACCTGATACCAGGGAGTTCCTGGTGGGAATTCTGAGTGAGGGGATCTTCACCTGAACCTGGGAATTCCTGGTAAGAGTTCTGACTGGGGGTCTTCACCTGTACTGGCACACAGTGAATCCGTGGTGGGAGTTGTGAGTGAGGGGATGTTCCCCAGAACCAGCACCCAGGGAATTCCTGGTGGGAATTCTGAGTGTGGGGATCTGCACCAGCACCCAGGGAGTTCCTGGTGGAGTTCAGGTGCCCGGGAGCAGCAGTGGCCCCTCAGTCCATCATGGCCCTGAACTGCTGCGTGTACTGGGCCAGCTGCTCGGCCTGCTCCCGCAGCTCCCGGCTGGCCTCGGCGTTGGGGAATTTCAGGGCGGCGCTTTTGGTGGCCAGGGCCAGGTTCTTGAGCAGGCTGCAGAAGCGGCTGCTGCTGTGCAGGATGTCGCCGCGGGCCTCCCTGTCCTGGCTCTCCTGGCACAGGGAATCCACCAGCCTCTGGCCCACCATGATGATGAGCTTGCTGTGGGAGATGAAGATTTCGGGGGGCTGCTGGCTGCTGAGGCTGGCGCTGAACACGCCCAGGGCCTTGTGCAGGGCGGCGAAGCACAGCCTGCAGTGCTCGGGGAGGGGCGTTCTCCTGCCAGGCTCCTGCCTGCTGCCGTTTTCAGTCTTTTTTGCGCATGGCAAGACCTGGAGGAAGGGTTAAAACAGGAAAATATTCAGCCTGGTGTCACACGCTGGTGGTTCTTTGGTTGCTCTACCCTGAATTTTTGTGGTCTCCAAATCACCACACCCTGGAGCCTTTACAGTAATTTCTCTTTCCATAAAGTGTTGGAAATTCTCCTGATTGCTCTTTTCCCCTAAATACAGTTTTAATATTGGATAGCACACAAAGTGCTGCAGCTAAACATCAGTCCTTTACACAGTCTGGCCTTGAAGCTTTCAAATAATACAAAACATTGATCTTTAATGGACTTAATTGGGGTTATGAATGATTAAAATGCACAAGACAAGAGTCAGTTTAGTGCCAGTGCATGATAAGATACTTTGAAATACTGATTCTCGCAGTCTTATCTCAAATGATGCTGAAAGGCAATAAAATAAACTGTATGACTTTAAACTAGAGTTGTTTGATTGAGGAAAATAAGTGCTCTTCACAGGTTCTCAGCAGTAATTCTGGGAAATGATCTCTGAGAAGCAGATAGGTCTGTATGTGTAGAGATGCATGTCTGAATGCAAATTACTCTGAGTTTTAGCAAGCACAGAAATCAAGGATTAAAAGCCCTCTTAAATAATATTTTCAAAGTCAGAAATACCTTTGGGTTTGACTCTGTACTCTTCTTTGCTACTTCTTTACCTGAAATGACTTTCTGTGCCTGTTGCAAATTAAAATGAAAGCAAAGTTGAAACAACTACATAAAGTATTTAAATATAAATGTGGTTTTCTCTTATTTCATAGGGAAACAACTACTTGTTCTGCAGCCTTCATGTTGCAAATAGAAATGGGGGATTTTTTAGAAGGAGCTGCAGCTTTTTTCCTCCTAAAAATGATCCTGCAAGATCTGAGACTGAACCAACATCAACAAAACATTTCAGTGTAACATTCCCTAAATATTAAGGACAAACAGCATTTCTTTGGGAAACTAAGGGAGATATTCTTAGTAGATACTTTAGTGATTCTAAGGAGATTCTTACAATCATCCAGAATTATTCCAGCAAATAAATGTGATAATTCACAGAGTTTAATTTCTATGCAAATGGGATTTCCATCCAAGTTAGGAAGGAACATCTCTTGTCGTGCCAAACACAGTGTAGTGGCAGGAAGAGAAAAAAGAGAAGTAAGGTATTGCTAACTTCCAATGAAACCTACTTCCCAAATGAATTCAAGCTGGCAAGAATGATAAAAATGCTTGATTTCCTCTGTTGATTAAAATTAATGCTCATTGTACACGTGCCATCCAGCACTGTCCCAAAATCCTGGATCTGTGTAAATCTGGAAAGGGGATGTAGTGCAAACTGAATGTGGCACTGCAAAGTAAAATAGTGCTGCTAGTGAACAGCCCAACATCTGCAGAGGGTGAGGAGTTCAGAGAGGAAACGCCGGTATCACTGACCTGTAGCTGGACATAATCACAATCCTCACTGCAGTTCTCTTCTGGTTTCTGCACAGGGACCTGGCTTTGGCTGGGTTTCTCAGGAGCATTTCTCTGCAGTGACTCAATTTCTACTCTTCTTGGCATTGGGATCTGTTTTGCCATTTTGCATTCCAGGTTCACTTTTGGTTGCTTCTTTTCTTGCTCCTTCTCGTTCCTCCTGAAGAGCAGCTTCCCGTTGGCAATGATGATGGACACAAACCTCTTGATATCATCTGGAATTGTCCTGGCCACCATAACAAAGCGATCCAGGTCATCAGGGTTGTTCTGGGGCTTCCTGAGCACCAAAGCCTCCAGGGCCCAGCTGCAGCTGTTGAGCGCTTCCCTCGTTTCTGTCAATATTTTGTAGGAGCTCATGAGGATTTCCAGCTGCTTTTTAATTCTGGCCTGCAGGTTGCTATCCGTGAGGTTGGAGGCGTTTCCCTTCAGGGCTTGAGCAAAGGCCAGGAACTCTCCCAGTGACACCTTTATGTGGTCCACTGCTCTGTGGATCTCCTCCAGGTTTTTCTCCAGGTGCTCCTGCAACCTCCACTTGCTGCTCACAAAGATCATTAAACTGGCGACGGAGCTGGACACGCCGTGCTGCAGCCGGGTCAGGGTCTCGATGGCTGCTTCCAGCTCCAGTTTGATTTCTTGGACAGGCTCTGGTGATGGTGACAGCCTAGAAAACGACTCAGCAGAAGAGCTGGAGGATGAGGAGAGAGTGCTGCTTCTGCTGTCCACACTAGAGACACACAAACTGTCATTTTCCGACTTGGCATCCACGCAGAGCTGTGGAGAAGCACCGTGTGCTTGGTCACTGTTGTTTTCCATCTCTTTCTTGGAGTGCCCAGCACTGGGCAAACCTTTGGGAATATCATAAACGCTCTCCTCAGAGATCTGACTGTCAGCCTTGGCAGCCAGGAGCCTCGGGGGCAGCTCAGAGCTGCCGTTCTGTGGCAGGAGGAGCGCGTCCCGCGAGGGTGGGACGTCGTACAGGGGGATTTCTGGAAGCGTTAATTTCCGCTGTGCTGGTGGTGGAATGTCGTACAGCTGTGGGTTCCCAGCCCTGGCTTCGGCTGGAGCCTTGTACCTGGCTGGGGGAATGTCATACAGCATCTGCTTCTCCCCAGCCTGCCCAGGAGGGCTGGGTTTGAATCCGGAATTTTCAGGGGAAACTGGAATATCGTAAATCCATTCGGACTTCCGAGGGTTTGGCAAGGTGTTGTAATGGCCCCAGAACTTCTTCTGAGGTTTATTTTCTGAGTCATCGGGCTCTCTTTTGGGAGGGACATCATATAACTGCAACAGAGCACAGAGGGTTCATAAGCCATCTTTATAAACGAGAATGAGAAGCAGAACTGAATTCTCAGGGCACACAAATGTGTGCAGCTCCACTGATGTCAATGGAACAGCACCCCAGAAAGGCTGCCTGTATTTTTTATTCTCTAACATGCCCAAGCTGCATGTATAAAAGGTAAAATATTTGGAGCACAGGTGATAGATCCTACAGCAGAATCCATAGCCAGTGAAATCTGTAGACACTTGATTTTTCCCCACTCACATGCACACCCTTTCAAGCAATAAATCACCAACAGACACCACTGACTCTGCTCAAACACCTTCAATAAATTTAATTTTTGCTTGATACAAATATTTGTGCGTACAGCTGGAGTCTAAGCTGGAAAAGGGGCATTCAGGACCATTTGTTGTGTAAGAAACAGTGGGGAAGAGATGGGAAACCTGTCCCTGCTCCAAGGCAGGAGTGACAGATTATTGTGTGCCCACCAAGCCTTACTTACACTGCCTGCTGGTGAGTCCTGGCTGCCAGCTCCTCCTCTTTCTGCCTTGGATGGCATCTTGTAAAGCTGCTTCTGCTCTGCCTGGAAGCTCTCAGTGGATCTGCCCAGCATGGAGCCCTTCCTTGTGCTGGGGGGAGTGGCACCACTCTGCTCAAAAGGAAAATAAATTATTTCTTTTAATCCTTTTAGAGCCCACTGGGGCCCTGAGTGGGATCAAAGGCTTTGGGCCAGACATGAGTGGGTTGGGTCTGAGCAAGGATCACCCAGGAAATCTGTGGATAATGGTGGGCTCAAGCCTGCACTCTAACATTTATAGATTTCCAAAAGTGACAGTGGATTGCAGGGTGACAGTGCCACCTCTCCAAGGACACTGGACAAACCAACAGTCCATCAAATTTCTCCTCTTCCATAAAAGAATGCAAAACAATGAGTTATTTACATAAAGTGTGTGAGAAAGTTTGTTACAAGAATGTAACCATCAGAAGGTTTAGAAAATCTTAAAAAAATCAGGGTGACATGTGACATGTGACATTCACTGAGCCCAGGGCAGTGGGACAGCAGCAGGGACAGGATTGTGTAACAGGACACGTCACAGTGGTGTGACCAAATCCAGGGTGTGTTTTTCCCAGGAGGAAGGTGATGGGGTGACATTTAATTCCTTGTGGACGTGGGCTTGTGACTCTTCTCTGAACACCCCCAAATCACCCCCAGCAAATGACAGCACCACATTTCCTCACGGATTCCAAGGCAGAGAGGGTGACAGCTCAATTCTACTGTCGCCCTATTTGCTTTCTGTAAAATTGGGAAGAAAATTATCTATATTTAGCTCAAAACCTCAGTTCTCCTGAGTTTCTTAGAAATTTAGAGAGCAACATGTCTTAAATCTGGTGCATTTCTAGTAAGCACTTCCATTTTTTCTGTTATAATTCTCAGGCAGAGAGAGTGACACTACTGATGTCTTACTGAATTTTCTGTATCAGTGTCAACCCCTCTGCTTCAGAATCCATGGGGAAATGCCTTACTGACAGAAAAAATGGAAATATTTATTAGATATGCAGCAGACTTAAGACACATTGCTCTAAATATTTAAGAAACTCTGGAGAACTGAGGTTTTGAGCTAAAACCAGATGATTTTCTTCCCAATTTGGCAAAAAGCAAACAGGGTGGGAGTAGAACTGAGCTGCAGATGTGCTCTGAGGTGCTCCAAGGAGGGAGGGACAGGACTCACCTGTGGCAGGGGGGACCCTCGGTGCTGCGAGGAGGGGACATCGTACACCTCACCCCTGATGTTGGGGGCTGAGGCCCTGCAGGCTCTGGGCAGGGTAGACAGGTGCTTGGAGGGGAGAAAAAATATTAATGTTAATTTTAATAATGATAATGATAATGATAATAATAATAAACAATAAACTGCATCAGCAGGAAGCTTCGAAAAGTCATTCAGCTGAAAAATCCACTGATGTAATCACAAAAATCCACTGCTGGAGTAATCACTCTTAAGTGATAAAAACCTTCAGCTCTTCACTGAAAGTGAGAGACAGGAGCTGACCTCACAGACAATAGCATGTTTATTCTCAAATAATTCTCCCTTACCAGCATTTCTGGTACATTTTAGATAAGATCTGACCTGGCACAAAGACAATCTGCCTTACTAACCACAGGGCAGAAAAGGTTTGGAGAAAATCCAGCTGCAGTTATCACTTAAAGCTTTAAACTGCCCAAAAGCAGAACCACTTAAAAAAGGAAGTGGGGAAATTTTGACTTCTCCAAGGCCACAGTCATTGGGTCAAGCCAATTTAATGTCAGAGCAGCAGAAAAGTGCAGGCTGAGCATTATTCTGTAGTTATGAACAAATGACTCATTTGGAAGGATTAAACCTTGATGTCCTGTCCAGCTCCATAAACAGGGAATTGTATCTTTGCAGTCAGCTTGATTAAAACATAATTTGAGCAGCCATGACCAGATCTGTGGGACAATTAATGTCACAAAATATGAATGCTGGGTTAGGACTTTTCTTTTTTAGAATCAATCACCAAAAGACGGAATTTTGTTCATCCAGCCTGCCTTGAGCCTGGCTGCCCTCAGCTGATTTATAAATGGGCCCTTGCAAAGCACTGACCTCCAGAAACACTGCTGGGGTGAGATATTACAGGAAATGTTAAATTGGTTTTAAACTGGAGGGAGTGATTCCCATTGAGCAAGTCCTGCAGCAGCTAAATGTAGGGGAAATATGGGAGAGGAGGAAGAGTGCAGCTTCACTCTGCCCGGTTCAGCTCTCATGTGGGAACAGGGAATGAGGAGTGAGCACAAATCCCCTGAGTGCTGTGACAGAGAATCACAGAGCCACAAAATGCTTTGGGTTGGGAGGGATCTGCAAGACCATCTCTTCCACCTCCTGCAAAGGACAAGGACACCTTCCACCATCCCAGGCTGCTCCAAACCCCTGGAACTCCTCCAGGGATGGGGAATCCTGGGCAGCCTGTGCCTGAATAGGAGCATCTTCCTCACAAACAGGGGCACAGCTTCCCTGAGTGAAAGGGTAAAAGGTAAAAGCCATCCTTAGGCCAGGTCTGCTTCCAGATGGACAAATCTGAGAATCCAGCAGAAAGGAAACTCACTGGATATCACCTGTTGGCACTTTTGGAAGTGGCAGTAGAACCAGAAAGTGCCCTGGGTGTGAGGCAGAAGCAAGGAGGTTTCTCTGTGGGGTGAAACACCCCGGCTCTGAGGGATTCATTCTTGTTTCACTGCTTTCAGTCAGCTCCCCCAAAGACTCACAGTGGCTTTTCCCAGCTGCTCAGAGCACAGCTGAGTATGGCAGGAGCTTTGCCAGCTGTGCCACAGGATCTCTGTGAGATGGTCTGGATTGTTCTGTGCTCCCTGAGCTCCCCTGCCTTGGGGACAGCCTGTGACCACCGGGGTGCAGCTGGTGTGGGGACAGCTGGGACACTGTGCCACAGGCAGCCCCACTCTCAGCTTCTGGATAACCATCAAAAAGGACATTTCTTTTTCATTCTTCATTCTTTTTCATTCTCCATTCTTTGTCATTCTCAGACTAGGCACAGCTTAGGTGGATAAATTCATGAAATGAGGCAGGGAGAGCCAAGGAGCTGCTCTGCCAGACCATTCATCCACATAATGAATAGATGACATTTTCCACCTGATTTGCTGGCACAACATGGAAAATGGATGCCAATCTCTGATACAGTTTGCCAGAGGCTCCTTTAGGGTCAGGAATGTGGGGAAATCAATGACAGCAAGTGCAGAAGAGTCTCGTGTAGCTGTACTCAGTTTGAGTTTGAGCTGTGGTCGTGCACTGCAGCTGAAAAGGAGGTTTTGGTCACCAGGGATGCCCTGAGTTTGTTGTTTTCCAGCCCCCAGCTGGCACCCAGCAGGAAGCAGCAAGGAGGTTTCCATCAACTGGCCTTCCCCACAGCAGGAGGCAAGGGGGCTCAATGAGCCCCATAAATCAAACCATCATTGAATCAGCCTAAAACACCACATAGCTGAATCTTCTTCCTGTTCCTTTCTCAATTAGAATTTCAAATGTGATTTCCATACACAGAATAAAGAGGCACCCAGGGCTGGAGAGCTCACAGGACTGAACAAAACCTCACACTCAAACTCTGTCCCCACCTGCTCTATTTCCCTTTCATTACGAAACGTTCCCCACTCATTTTTTTCCTGAAGAAAGCACAAGGTTTTGATGGTAAAAACCAGTGAGATGTAATCAAATTGCATGTTCTGTGTATGTTTGAGTGTCAAACACGAGGAGCTGGGAGAACGAAGAGCCAGGCCATGGAGCTGTAATGAAACCCTGGAAAACCAGTTTGTTCTCCTCTATAACTGGGGGAACTGGTGGCAAACTCTCCTCCTGTACACCTTGGTCAACGTCTCAGCAGCAGCAATAAAGGGCTGGGAGAGAAACTGAGGGCACAGAGCAAAACTTTGTGTCCTTCTGTGTCTGGCAGGGGCTGCTGCTTGGTGCAAGCCTAGGGACAGCACAAGAGACAGGCAGCAGCATTCTGAGCTTGCTGAGCTGCTGAAGACAGTAAAACCCAGACCAAACCCAGCAATCACACACCACAGGGTGATTTTTTAAAAATTATGAATCATGTTCCTGTGCAGATGGATGTAAAGACTCCACATGTGCCCGGAGGGCTCTGGATGGCTGCTGGAGAAAGCTCTGTGTCTTGTTATTTTAACTTTGTAAATAATTTATAGATTCTCCCAAACAAATGGTATATTCTTTACTTCCTGCCCTGTTTTACAGCTGTTTCAAACTGTCAGAAAGGTGAGGGAGCACAGAACGTAGAGACTCTCATCTGTCCCCCAGAGCAGCATTTCTCACCCTATGCTATAAACTGATGGGAATTTCCTAAACATCATCAATTCTTCTGCTGCAAACTGCACTGAAAATCTCAGGCTTTCTTATTTCCCTGCTCCCAGCCATTGTTTTAACAACAACATCTGGGTTTTTCAGAGCTCACCTGAATGGTGTGTGGAGCGCTTGGTCCTCTCATTGAGCAGCTGATGGGAGTTTCCTAAAAACCATCATTCCTCTGCTGCAAACTCCACTGAACATCTCAGGTTTTCTTATTTCCCTGCTCCCAGCCATTGTTTCAACAGCAACATCTGGGTTTTTTAGAATGCGCATGGAGCATTTGGTTCTCTCGCTGAGCAGCATTTCTTAACCCATGCTATGAATTGATGGGAATTTCCTAAAACCCATCATTCCCTCTGTTGCAAACCCCACTGAAAATCCCATCGTCCTTATTCCCCCCTCCCAGCCATTGTTTTAACACCAACACCAGGTTATTCCAGAGCTCACCTGGTGCGTGGAGCGCTTGGTCCTCTCACTGAGCAGCTGTGCTGCCAGGGCTGGCACCTGGTACACGAGCTGGGGCTGGACCCAGCCCTCCATCTTCTCGTAGGTGGCCGAGGGCGCCGTGGGCACCGCGGGCACTGTTGGCGCAGAGGGCACGGAGGGCACCTGGTAGATGCCGTGTGCGGCTGGCGGCTCCGGGCAGGGCGGCAGGAGCTGCAGGCGGTTGGCAGGGGCCAGCCCGTGGTGGCCGTGCAGGGAGCAGTGCCACCAGCCCTGGCTGCCCGCCACGTGCTGCTCCAGCACCGTCACGATGTCCCCTCTGCGGAACGCCAGCTCGTCCGAGCACTCCGCCTTGTTGTCGTAGAGAGCCTTGGCCAGGCTGTGCTGGGGACACGAGCGCACACACAGTGTCACTTTGTCACTTTGTCACACCGTGCCAGGCTCCCTGCTTCCACCCTGCTGTTCCCACCCTGCTGGGATCCTTTCCCCACCTGGGTCTCGGTTTGATTCACCCACCCCTTTGCACATTGAACAGCCTCTCTGCAGCACTGAGCTGGAAAATCATCAAGCAGGGTCAGTGGAGCTCTTAGGAGGAAGAGATTAGAAAGGAAATAAAACCCAAAACACAAACCCTAAAGGTTTTCCAGCTAAGGCCGGGCTTCATTAAATGCCAACTTTCAGGACAAACCCTCAATACTGTGGAGCTGGAGAGCACATCTTTGCCATCACAGTTAAGTGTGGCACTTGGTTGTTGCAGTAAGGCAGGAAAATCATCAAGAAAGGCTTCATAAAATCAAGCTGCTCTGCTGTCTGTCATTTCTTCTAAGACAAGATGGCACTTTGCAAGTTCCCATGTAAAGCAATCTTGGTGTGAGCAGTTTGTTAACATAACAATCTATTCCTGGGTGAAAAACAACCAGTTTTTACTCCATTAGATAGAAAAATGAAAACTATCTCTCACAAACAACTTTTCCTGCATGTCCACACCAGGGTTTGAGTGACCAGTCAATACAGGATAACAACTTGTTAATGACCAATAAAGTAATTAACAAGAAAGCTCCCGACCAATTGGAGTCCCACACCAGGTCTGTAAAACTGTATAAGAAGGAGTTGTGTGAATAAAGAATGGGCTTGTTCCACCATGAAGAAAATGGAGTCCATGTGATTTATTCCCATACTTTGTGTCTGCTATGGTCAGTGCAATAAAGAAATAGATAATAATATTACTGTGATACATTTCTTCATCACCTTTTCCTCCTCAAGGCCTTTAAAGAGCACTCCTAATCATTATTTAGATTTATTATATTAGACTTACATATATTGAATTTGCAAGCTAAAACACAAGAAGTTCCACCTCAAAATGAGGAAGAACCTCTTTCTGTGAGAGCCCTGGAAGAACAGCTGTCCAGGGAGGATGTGGATCTCCCTCTCTGGAGACACCCAAACCCACCTGGGTGGATGCATTCCTGCCACCTGCTCCAGGTGACCCTGCCTTGGCACTGGGGCTGGACTCGGTGATCTCCAGGGGTCCTTTTCAACCCTAATGGTTTATATAAAAAACAGGGATCTATTCTGTGATCCCTATATGGAAAATAGGCATCTATTCTGTGATCCCTATATAAAAAACAGGGATCTATTCTGTGATCCCTGTATAAAAAATAGGGATCTATTCTGTGATCCCTATATGGAAAATAGGCATCTATTCTGTGATCCCTATATAAAAAACAGGGATCTATTCTGTGATCCCTGTATAAAAAATAGGGATCTATTCTGTGATCCCTATATAAAATAGGGATCTATTCTGTGTCTCCTATATAAAAAATAGGTGTTTTTCCCATTGTCATTCTGTGAATTCTTCATCTCATAATTATTCATTACAAGATCACAGAATCATGGAATGATTTGGGTGGGAAGGGACCTTAAATATCATCCCATCCCACCCCTGCCATGGCAGGGACACCTTCCACTGTCCCAGGCTGCTCCAAGCCCTGTCCAGCCTTCCAGGGATGGGGCAGCCAGAGCCAGCAGGTAGCTTTAGTCACCTGAGGCATTTTTGCAAAGGGTAGAGAAAGCTGTGGATGGCAATTTTTAGGTTTCTTTTCAGTACAAGATAGATTTTGCTTTTAGCTTTAAAATGGACTGTATCCTCCCCGGTCAGTGGGACACTGGCTGTGCCTCAGCATGAATTTCTTATCAGAAAGGGCAAGTAATGTCCAGAGAGATAGCACCCAAATAGGAAACGTGATGCCTTGTATTTTTGTGCAGAGCATTTGCTGTGGGGCAGCAGCTGGCCTGAGGCTGCAGCACAAGAACTCAAATGTGTCAGCTCAGCTGACGACCAGGGCCCGCTGTCGGCTGCAGGCATTTCCTGAACAATGGCTTTTTGTGGGACAGGGCAGCTGCCAGGGGGGACAGCAGCCCCCTTGGCCTCCTGCTCCAGCCTGGCTCGTGCCTGGAACATGGGAGTCACTTTGGATGGGGACAATGCCAAATGTTGGAGTCAGGAATCCCCCCCTGGGCCAGGCCTGGGCTCCACACTGACAAAACATGAAGAACAGCCAACTTTTCATGTTATCCATCAACACTGCTGGCTCCTTGGGCTGGGTGCTGCACAGACACACTCCTGAGGGACAGACCCTCTCAAAAAAATGGAGAACAGCCAACTTTTCATGTTATCCATCAACACTGCTTGCTCCTTGGGCTGGGTGCTGCACAGACACACTCCTGAGGGACAGACCCTCTTCTTCTGCCCCTTTTCCACATGCAGAGCCTCATCCAGGCACACACAGGAAAAGGGTGAAGGGCCAGCAAGGCTGGGCTCAGGGCGTGAGCCTGGTGGGGCACACGCAGCAAGGTTGCCCTTCCTACGTGCACCCACACAGCTGAGAGAAACCTTTGGTTCACATTGTGGTTTTAGAAGGCATCTAAATATTGACATTTCCCTTTTCCTGTGGAAACAG
The DNA here is from genome assembly GCF_027887145.1 of Ammospiza caudacuta. Taxonomy (NCBI): domain Eukaryota; kingdom Metazoa; phylum Chordata; class Aves; order Passeriformes; family Passerellidae; genus Ammospiza; species Ammospiza caudacuta. Next base: position 17,500,279 of record NC_080607.1, read on the forward strand.
CACCCTCAAGATGCTGCTGAGCCTCATTTTATAACCAGAGACCCAAACCTTTCCATCAGAGGGGTCCCTGCTGGAGGCACAGCACACATTCCCTTGGTTTGGCCAATAAAAATGTCCAAATGTCCCAGGGCCAGCAGCCCCCAGCCCGAGCCAGGCTGAGGCAGGACACTGTGGCTCAGATTTTGCTGACCACATCTGTGATCAACACAAACCCAGGAACCTCTAGAATCATCCCAAATCAAGCCAAGCAGGAGATTATTAATGAATCAATTAAATCATAGGGCACTCTGGGGAACCTGACCTGGCTAGAGAACGGATCTGTTCATGGATCATCTCATATCCCATCCAGAGAGATGGAATGGAAAAATGAAGGCTTTGACCAAAGAAGTGATGGAGAGAAGCCCTAAACTCCAGTCTGTAGAACATGACTGAACTGAGATTGTCAGAACATGCACAGGCAGGGTCAGTGGAGCTCTTAAAAAGAAGAGATTAGAAAGGAAATTAAACCCAAAAAACAAACCCTAAAGGTTTTCCAGCTAAGGCAGGGCTTAATTAAATTAAATTCCAAGTTTCAGGACAAACCCTCAATACTGTGGATCTGGAGTGCACATCTTTGCCATCCCCCGTCGTATTTCAGTATTTCAGCAAAATGTAGAGTATTTCAGGAAGGTGCGGAGTATGTCAGCAAGGAATAGAGTGTGTCAGGAAGGTGCAGAGCATTTCAGCAGCCCAGCAGCAGCTCAGGGGGTGAGTGCTCGCTGCCCCTGTGCCTGCAGGGCCATGGTTGGGGTTCTCTGCAGGGCTGTGAGGCAGAGCCCTGCCCTGCCTGGTCCCCCAGCTCCCCGGGGGTGTGTGAGGGATCCCCCCTCCTCTCCTGTGAGCCCCACATCCCTGCCCTGGCTCCAAACAAGGGCTGCATTCCCAGATCCCAAGCCCTCCAGGATGCTCAGTGAGCAGGGGCTGTGCTGGGGGCACTGGGAGCTGCATTTCCCTGATACCCAGCACTGATACCTTGATATCCCTGATATCTGGCTGTGCAGTGTTCTCTGGTGCCTTGTGTGTTGTGTCCTCAATACCCAACGTGTAAAGAGCACTAAAGCAGCACAGGTGAGGTCCAAGTGATTTTCCTTCTCTGCTTGCTGCCCCATTCCCGTCAGCAGCCTTGTAAAACCTCTCCTAAGACAGAGAACATCAAAAAGCCCCACAAAAAGCACCTTGAGAGGCAGTGCTGGGGCTCTGCTCTCGCTGGGTGGGTTTACACAAGCTGCTGACCAAGCACAGACCTGGGAAAGAGCAAAGAGTGTCCCCTGCAGCCCCTGCCGAGGCACTGGGACCCCCAGAGCCCACAGGGCAAGGCAGGAGGGTCCCACACTGGGGGATTGACAGTGCAGGTCCCTGGAACAGCCTCACCCCGAAAGTTCTCATCCTGCTGCAAGCGCATCTCCTTTATGGGATTGTGGCTCAGATGTGGACAGAGTAATTCCCCTCCAAACTGGACTGGTCCCATCTTTGTTGTTTGCAGATCCTCGCCCAGCCCTGCTCCCCTACAAAGCCCTGGCAGCCCCTGGGAGCAGTAGGGATGAAAGCTGCTCCCTCATGTTTATTAATGGAGAAATTGTAATTAAGGGCAGTAAAGCTGATCAGTGCCCAGGTCTATAATGTAAAATTTTATACCCTCAGAGCGACATCTGTGCTCTGTGTACACAATAGATATTTATGCTAAGGATGGAACATCCCACTGTTACTAAAATCTCCTGGTGCCTCTCCTATCCCAAGCCTGATCTTCATGCAACAGAGAAAAAAATATCATTATTAAATATATAAAAACATTGCTAGAAAAATCCAAGTGGACACAGTGATGTTCAGCACGTGATAATTTCGGCATCTTGCCCACAAGCCTCACAAAATAATTTCTCTATGCCGTTGTCCCACTCAATTTGTATTTAGAAATCTCAATTTGCTACCCTCTATTATTCCATGTGAATGGGTACTGCACTATTTCACAGCATTTCAGATAAAAAATATATTTTTCATTTATTATCTTCAATTTGCTTCCTAAAAACCCCTATTGAGATCACGTAAATAAACTGGGAGTTTATTCTCTATAAACTGAGAATAAACTCCCAGTTTAATCCTGGGAGTTTTTGTGGATTGAAATATTTCTCATGTTGCACATCAATATATGAGTGAGCTCTTTTACTGCAGGAAAGTGGGACTTAAAATATTTGAGGAGGAAGAGATAGAGGGCTGTGTTTGCTAAACAGTTCTGCTCATCCATCAGAGACACCTCGGACATGTTTACAGAGCAGCTTCCAGTTAATCTCTTCACCTCCCAGCAAAGCTGCAGAAATAAACATTCCCCAGCATCCCTGAGCTGGGAACAGCTTTCCCTGAGAATTCCCTGTAAACCCCAGACCACTCTGAGTCACTGAAGTTTTGCTCAGTTAATTGTAGAGAGTTCAAATCAACATGCACAGAAAAAAAGGAAAATTTACCTTAAAAGCTCAGATCATTCTCCACCTGCATGTGCTGCATTTCCTGTGACCTGCAGAAAGTCCTTCTGCATTTCTTTGCTTCGTTTGTGTATTTTGGAAAATAAATGTTCAGCTCATGCAGAAGTTTTGTGTGAGCTTTGAGGAGGGATGAACATCAGGACTTGTTTTTGTTGCTTTAATTGATTTTGTGGGGGTGGAAGCAGGTGCTGATCACAGGTTTTGAATTCTAAATTTGATCAAATACAGAAGCAGCACTTAAAAAAAGGAAGCTTACAAATCCTGCAGCTTCACACAGGGCACTGCTGCAGAGGTGGGAATTACAAGCTGGAGTTGTGCTAATTTGCCCCAGACTCTCTTTTCTCCACAAATGAAGTCAATCAAATGCTGTGTGTGTTAAAATCACAAGAAGGGGAAATTTCAGCCAGGATTTCACCCCACTCAGAGCATTTTTACAGGGGTGCTCTCATGCCCATGCTCAAGGGAAAATAAATTGCCCATTCCAGGGGTGTGGGTCCTTCAACCTTTCTTTTTCCCATATGCACCCAATCACTTCAGGGTTTTAAAAATTTTTAAACCTTTTCGTTTCTTAATTACACCTGACTACATTTATTTCTAAATTTAGTCTATTTTATTTCTATTTGTAGTCTAAATGTAGTTTATTTCTTCTACAGCAAGTCCTGCTGAGTACAAGTGTCCTCAGAGCAGCGTCCTCACCCTCCTGTGAAACCCAAAGAAACTCAGCAGGAGCAAATGGACATTTTTCATTGAAAAATAGAATTTTTCAGGAATTCCTGCTGCTGGAGGTGCCAGGCTGCTGTCCCTGCGTGCTGTGCCCTTTTTCCCTGGTGTGGCAGCAGTGGGGAGCTGAGGGCAGGGTGGGCAATTCTGATCCACCAAGAAGCAGCAGCAGCACAACTCTCACCGCTGCATCTTCCTGGCTGCACTGAGCAGCCCCCAAAATCTTGTTCTCACCCCCAAATCTCGTCCTCACCCCCAAAATCTTGTCCTGACCCTGCCCTCTGCGCAGCCCTGCAAAGCTGGTGTTTGTGAGATGAATGAGATGCACTGAATAAACTGAGGAGTGGATGGTTTCTGCGCGAGTATCGCTGAAATTGTCCCGTTTCTCCGGGCAGAGAGGGTTTCCAGCTGGGCTAATCCCTGGTGAGAGTGCCCAGGTCCGGGCAGCAGCTGGGCTCTGCTCCCTGGCTGTCATTAGCGGGGACACATGGGGACAGCCCAGCCCTGCCTGCCTGCCCAGCTGAGCCACCCCTGCCACAGCCCCAGCCCTGCTCTGCACAAAGCCCAGGCACAAACGGCTGCAAAGTGGCTTTGATCCGTCACTCATCCCCCCAATACACCAGGAGAAAAGAGTATTTCCCAAAAATGACTATTTCCCAAAAATGACTATTTCCCAAAAATGAGCACTGCTTTCCTCCCCTGCAGGATGTGGCCAGTCCTCACCCTCGAGTGCAAAGGCTTTCCCAGGCTCACAGAGCTCAGACTGAAATTACTTGGCTTTTTCCTCATCACACAGTGACCTCAATTCTTGAGACATTTCCATTACCCATTTTCTGGGAGTCAATGCAAAACCATCATCTCCTTTGAGGTAATGCACTGCTCAACTCTTCACCTCGTTTTTTTTTTCCCCAAGAAAATGTGGAAGTGACCAGTGCAAGTCACTCATGATCATTTCTAATAAACTTGTCATTACTCAATGCACACAGAGCAAACCCTCACCCTCCTCTGCCACGCCGGTGCTCTTGAGAAACAGTTAATTTGGGTTATATTTTAAAAATTCAGTTAGTGATGCGCAAAGCAGCTGAACACACACGCTGCAAAGAGACCCCACCAGATGCAGATTTTACTCTCTGTCCACTACAAATGGAATCAGGAAAAGTCCATAAATCAACTGCAGCAGAAAGAAAAGAGCCCAGTACTCACACTGACCTTCATTTTGCTGTGTGTCCCTGTTAGTCCATCACCTGAGGAGGAGGATGAGGATGAGGAGGATGAGGAGGATGAGGAGGATGAGGAAGATGAGGAGGATGAGGAGGAGGATGAGGAGGATGTCCCAGCCCTGCCGGCGGCTCAGCAGCTCTGGAGGCTCTGCCTGGGAGCCTGGGGAGGCAAAGCTCAGCCTCTGCCTCCTCCTGCTCTGGGAGCCCCAGGACAGCAGCGCTGGCAGGGGGGGGAGCTCATTACTGGCAGAGCTGTCTGCAGGGAGCTCTGGCTGCAGCTGGTGATGTGCAGGACACACGGGCTGCCCTGCAGGGAGAGCCTGCCCGGCTCGAACACAGAACCCGGGCTGCAGGGCTGCACCAGGAAAGGGGCTGCATTGGGAAGCGTTTTTCTGCAGCGTTTTTTACTCCTGGTTTGTTGTGTTTGGCTTTTTGTTTGTTTGTTTAGGTTTTTAATTTTTTTTTTTTTTAACTTCAAAGTGCTGTGAGTTTTGATACACTTCTAATCAGTCTTTAGAAAACGGAACAGATCTCCTTTGTGGTTATAAATCCCCTGCAAAACCACCTCACCCTGCAGAGGCAGAAAAGCCAAGGAGGAAAGCTAAACATGACCTGCAGCTGAAGGGCTTTCTTTCTTAGACTATTTAAAAAAACCTCCTTGAATATTATTAAGATATAATGTTATTTAAAATTATTACTCGTTGCTATTTGCTTGGCAGCAGCTGAGTCCTGGTCATGCTGGTGCACAGGTTTTACCACTTTGGACTCAGGATATCTTGAGGGTTGGCAAATTTTTACTGGTTTTGCCTTTGTACACGTTGGCTTTTCTCTGGTAAAAGCCTCTTCCTTCCTCTTTCCATAGTAGCTTCAAGATTAAATTAGACACTGGCTCCCAAAGCCACAATCCTGCAGCTAGAAAAGACTTTAATAACTTGAATAGAAAATGCTGAATTGAAAACCTTCATCAACCAAATCTACACCTCTGGGGTGGGAGCTGCTGTCCAGAGGAGAAAGAATTGCTGGCACAAACCAGCCCATTTCAATGCCTTTGTGGTTTTTCTCTTCTTTCTTTTTTATGTTTTAAACATCAGAAGCAGCAGTTTGAGCCCTTCAGACGCCTCATGCAGCTGATCAGGAGCCGTTCATTTGCTGCCCTGGAGTTTCTCAGGTGCTCCAGCATTCGAAGTGATGGGGTGGTATCAGTTACAAACCCACAGCTTGTGGCCACAGAACTGCTTTAAAATGCAATTAAACGTTCCCATGAATGAACCCCAGAGGGAATTCCTGCTATGCAGGGACACCTTCCACTGTCCCAGGGGGCTCCAGCCTGGCCTTGGGCACTGCCAGGGATCCAGGGGCTGCTCTGGGCACCTCTGCCAGGGCTCAGCACCCTCACAGGGAAAGATTTTTCCCTAATATCCCACCTAAACCTATTCTCTGTCCCTTTGAAGCCATTCCCTGTGTGCTGTCTCTCCATCCCTTGTCAATCCTCTCTCTCCATCTTTCCTGCAGCTCCTCCAGGCCCTGCAAGGCCACCCTGAGCTCACCCCAGAGCTTCTCCTGTGCAGGTGAGCAATGCCAGCTCTGCTCCATCCCTCTGCCCGTGCTGGAGCCTCCTCTGGGCCCTCCCCAGCAGCTCCAGCTCCTCCCAGGCGCCAGGGCTGGGCAGGGGAGCTCTCTCTGACCTGGGCACAGAGTCTCTGTCACCCCCGTGCCCGTGTTTGTGAGGATGTGAACCGGGAGAGAAAAACTCCAAACCCACTCGGAGCGCACCCAAATCCTCTCCCATTTTCCCTCGGCCAAAGCTGTGGCCCTGCAGGAGCTCGGAGGGGTCTGAGGTTGCAGCAAGGGCTGCAAGGCTTCCTGTGCTGGCCCTGGAGACGCAGCAACAACAACCAAACACAACAACAGCCCTGCTGAACTCACCCCCAGCTCCTCACAGGGGCTTTCCCCTGCAGGTGCAATAGCTGGGGCACAGGGATCGTCATTGCAGAGCATTTCCTGTCACAGCAACGCTGCCGAGTCCAGAGAGAAATAAAAAAACCATTTGTATTTTTATATCATTCAAGTATGATAATAAACATACTGCCAGGGTGGTAGGGGACTTATAAAGAGTTCGTAAATGATGTTGCAGAAATAATTTTGGTGTTTTATTACTCAGCTGAAGTTGACTGGGTGGGCTCTGGCCATGTCTACAGTGCTCACAGCAGAACAGGCAATCAGTTTGCCACCATTACATTGATTTATTGACAATCCACTCTAGAGAACTGGAAATATATGTAGAAATAGAAAATTCTTCTATACAGAGATGAAAAATACCCTGCCTCAGTTACTGATGACTCAGTGTGAAAAGTTGCCCCCTAATCTTTACGAGCCTTGATGGAAAATTCGGAGTGTAAAAAACATGACTCATTGAGCTCCTACTAAGCTTTCCCCCCACTACACTTTGTATTAAATTTCCAGGAGGCAGTTTGTTTACAGTAAACACTGAGATCATAATCCACAATGAAAATCCTAATTCCAGTCACTTATTAGACTTGCAGACAGCAGGACAGCAAGGCATTGACTTTGAATCAAGATTTCAGCATTCTCCAACCCTTACAGCTGCAGCAGGGCCTCTGATCTATAGAGAATTAATCTAGATGGAATGTGGATACAGGAATAAATGCAACAAACCTTATACACTGGGTCCTGTCTTTCAAAATAGGAACACAGAGTGTTTCAAAATGTTTTCTGGTTTGCTTGTAACAGAAAGAAATTCTGTCATGCAAGAGGGCACCAGGGCTGGCAGAGAAAGGATCTGTGTCTCTGATGTCACTGCAGCACAGCAGTAAGGTGCAACCTTGACGTTGTATCTTTATAATTTCACAAATGTGTTTATTTCCAGCACAATTCTGCTTTATCCAGCATCCTCAGCAGAAGATGTTTCTCCCAGTCAGTGGTTTTGTCACCATGAAAAGCACAGGGGGACATCAGGTACAGGAGCCTTCTGTCCCTTGAGATGAGGAACCCAAAAACTTCAGAGCCACAGAACTGAGGCTGGCAGAGACCTCTGAGTCCCAGCTGTGCCCCATCCCCACCTTGTGCCAGCCCAGAGCTCTGGGTGCCACCTCCAGGAGTTCCTGGGGCACCTCCAGGATGGGCACTGAACCCTCCCTGGGCAGTTCCAGTGCCTGACCCCCTTTCCATGGGGAAATTCCTGCTGTGCCCACCCTGAGCTGCCCTGAGGCCGTTCCCTCTGCTCCTGTCCCTGTCCCTGTCCCTGTCCCCCCCTGGCAGGGAATTGCAGAGAGGGAAAAGATCCCTGGGGATCCTCCTGTGCTCCAGGTGAGCCCCTCCCCACTCCCCAGGAATTCTCCATTCCCTCCCCACTCCCCAGGAATTCTCCATTCCCTCCCCACTCCCCAGGAATTCTCCATTCCCTCCCCACTCCTCAGGAATTCTCCATTCCCTCCCCAGCTCCATTCCCTGCCCTGGACAGCTCCAGCCCCTCAGTGTCTCTCTGGCCATGAAGAGCCAGAACTGGAGGGCTCTCATCGCTGCCACTCCAACATCACCAAGAATCCCACTGAATTCAAACACCAAACCCTTCCCTGCCCATAACCCAGCCCTACCTTTGCAGGTGTGCTGCTCCTGGGGATTTTATCCATGGTTGTCATTGTGCACCTGGAGCAGCACGGAGAGCCAGAGGAACCAGAGGGATGGGGACCCTCGAGCCGTGCCCGTGTGGGGAACTCCCCTCAGCAAAGTCCATCTGACAGCTCTGCCCTAGCAGCACTCACAGCCTGCAGACAAGCTGCTCATGTGAGATAATATCTGAGACAGCAGAGATGAAAGGAGGGCAGAATAAAACCCAAGAAAAGCCCTTTTGGCGACTGAAGTAAGAAAGCGCCGTGTCAAGCGGGATTTTCCTTGGTCTCCCTGCAGCAGCTTGTCGCAGTTGAGCAGTGGGAAGTGTGAGCCCTCTGCCCGGGCTCCTGTTTCCTCTTTTGCAGCAGTGAGAGCAGGGCCGTGGCACACTGAGGAGCTGCACAGCCCTGATAAGGGCAGGATTCCACTGCAGCTCCTCCGGCTTTCCAGGCAGTCTCAGCTCTCACAGCATGAGGAGCAGGAGCATCAGCAATTCCTGGCACCTCCAGAGTCACACAGGAAAGGTGTTCCCAGAGTCAGGGAATGCTTTGGCTTGCAAGGGGCTCAGGGACCACCTCATTCCATGGGCAGGGACACCTTCCAGCAGAGCAGGCTGTCCCAAGCCCATCCAGCCTGGCCTTGCACACTGAATTTCACCCTGGGGTTTTCTCCCTCAACAGGATTAGCTGTTTTTCCCAGCCCTTCTTTCTCCAACAACCTCGTGGCCTCAGGAGGATGCCCAGGATATGGAAAGGCAGTGGGGTACCAATGGCAGGATGGTTTTGTGTTATAGAAGTGACTTTTTGCTCTTGCCCTGTGAGTTCAAGCCCCCAGAGCTACGGAAACTTGAGGTGAGAGCTCCCCCAGTTCACAGCCACAGCGGTGCTTCAACACATAAACCACAAAAAGAGGGTGGTAAAAGCAGATTCCAAACACCAGTAACAAGTGCATGAATTACAGACAGGTGCTTCAGCAGAATTAAAAAGGTGGCACTCCAAAACTAAAAAAGCCACTGCTGCCACCCATCCCACATCACGCCTCAGTGACTGTGCCAGGACTTCCCTTTCCCTGCCCCCAGCTCTGCCTCTCCTGTTGCCCCACCAAAAAGGCACCAGCACCACCATCCCTCGGCACCACTGCCCCTGAAGGCTCAGAACACAGAGGCAGAGCAGGAGCAAAGAGGATCCAGCCTCAGAAATGTTCTGCATAGAGGGAGCTTTCAAGAGAAAATTAAATTTCATTATTTAAATAAAAATCTCCCACATTCTACATCTCGAGTCTGTACCTGATTCAGGTGGAACACAACAAATGCATCATTCCCAAGTCCCCAAGCCCCAGCCTCCCATATTTGACCATTTCTCATTTGTTATACAGAAAACAAACACAATTCCCTCTTTATGTATCAAAGAGCTTTTTAAAAGGCAATCTTTATTTAAATACAGACAAAACCTGTACCCTCACCAGCCCTTGACAATTCCTCAGTGTCATAATGGAAGTTAATCCAGCAGCAAGAACCACCTCAATTTCACAACCCTCACCAAGGCAAGTGCTGAGCTCTGACCCAAGGAGCCTCCCAGCTGTGATGCCCAGGAGTTCTGCACGAGGAGGCCTCAAAAAACAAATTTAAGGCTCTGCTCAGGCAGATCTCTGGGAGAATAAGTAGAGAATTTTCCAACTTGGAGAAGTTTTAAGCACAGTTTCTCAACAATGGGCACTGGGTTTGTGACTAATTAAAAAAGAATGTCATTGAAGCGCTGTGTAAGACATAGATAAAGATTTCTCAGTCAAATGAAACAGTGACATTTCTGAGGTACACAAACAAAAATTCAGATGCACAGGTTTCTTTCTTTGAGAGGATATTAAAGGTCTCTAAGGCAAAATTATTTTCACTTGCAGCAGCACTGTCACATTTAATTGCAATGTGGATATTCCTTAAAACTATTAGGAATTCACTCTGAGGTCCCACTTGTTAAGATAAATTCAGAAGAGGATGAGATGAAGTCTGACTTTAACACGAGAACTAGAAGACCATTTCTTGAATTCATCTAAACAATTGAAAATCCTGTTTGAATTCTTATGGCACAACTCAGAACTGCAGGCCTACTCGGCCAAGAAACAAAAAACACAAAAGAATTCACCAAAACCCCAGACTGAAGGATACAAACCAGAGCTTTACAAATAATGAATTGTGGCTGAAGGCAGCTTAAGGCTTTGTTAAAGTTTCTACACCAAGTTCTGCCGCTCTTTGTGTGATCTCTTCTCTGCCAGAGTTCAGAGGGATTGCACAGACACAACACAGAGCAGAACCGGCTCCTTCTGAGCAGGACACAGTCCCATTATCACGTGTGTGATTCCAGGCAGGGGAACAAGCTTAGCCCTTCCTGCCAGGATCATTTCATCCTCCACCCCCTCCTTCAGTACAATTAGAGACGACTTACAAAAATTAAACCACGCACGCTAATAAAAAAAATTAGCGTGGGGTGCAAAGTCTCAATATTTGCCATTTCCTGCCGGGCGTGACAGAATCCCAGCGGGCCAGCACCGCAGAGCCGCCTCAGTCCGTGGTGGATCTCCTGTACCAGAACCTGGCGCGGTAGTCGTCGCTGCAGGTCATGAAGCCGGGGTTGGTGGGCGAGTGCACGATGCAGCGCACGATGCTGTTGTGGCCCAGCGACAGCAGGTTCCTGCGCTCGGCCGTGCGCGAGTCCCAGCAGCACAGGCTGATGGTGCGCTCGTCGGGCAGCAGCACGTAGTCCTCCGTGTGGTTGAACACAGCCTGAGTCCTGTGCACCTGGCGCCCGCTCAGACCTGCACCTGAGCACACACGGCACAGCGCGGGTTAGGAGATTTCATACATGTGTGTCATGGATGTATTTTATACACACACGGCACAGCAGGGGTTAGGAGATTTCATACATGTGTGTCATGGATGTATTTTATACACACACGGCACAATGGGGGTTAGGAGATTTCATACATGTGTCATGGATGTATTTTATACACACACGGCACAATGGGGGTTAGGAGCTTTCATACGTGTGTCATGGATGTATTTTATACACACACGGCACAGCAGGGGTTAGGAGATTTCATACATGTGTGTCATGGATGTATTTTATACACACACGGCACAATGGGGGTTAGGAGATTTCATACGTGTGTGTCATGGATGTATTTTATACACACACGGCACAATGGGGGTTAGGAGATTTCATACATGTGTGTCATGGATGTATTTTATACACACACGGCACAGCAGGGGTTAGGAGATTTCATACATGTGTGTCATGGATGTATTTTATACACACACGGCACAGCGCGGGTTAGGAGATTTCATACATGTGTGTCATGGATGTATTTTATACACACACGGCACAACAGGGGGTTAGGAGATTTCATACATGTGTCATGGATGTATTTTATACACACACAGCACAACAGCGGCGTTAGGAGTTTCCATACATTTGTGTCATGGATGTATTTTATACACACACAGCACAATGGGGGTTAGGAGCTTTCATACATGTGTGTCATGGATGTATTTTATACACACACGGCACAATGGGGGTTAGGAGCTTTCATACATGTGTGTCATGGATGTATTTTATACACACACAGCACAATGGGGGTTAGGAGCTTTCATACATGTGTGTCATGGATGTATTTTACACACACACCGCACAATGGGGGTTAGGAGATTTCATACATGTGTGTCATGGATGTATTTTATACACACACAGCACAACAGGGGCGTTAGGAGTTTCCATACATTTGTGTCATGGATGTATTTTATACACACACGGCACAGCGGGGGTTAGGAGCTTTCATACATGTGTGTCATGGATGTATTTTATACACACACGGCACAATGGGGGTTAGGAGATTTCATACATGTGTGTCATGGATGTATTTTATACACACACGGCACAATGGGGGTTAGGAGATTTCATACATGTGTGTCATGGATGTATTTTATACACACACGGCACAACAGGGGCGTTAGGAGATTTCATACATTTGTGTCATGGATGTATTTTATACACACATGGCACAGCGGGGGTTAGGAGATTTCATACATGTGTCATGGATGTATTTTATACACACACAGCACAACAGGGGCGTTAGGAGTTTCCATACATGTGTGTCATGGATGTATTTTATACACACACGGCACAGCGCGGGTTAGGAGATTTCACACATGTGTGTCACAGACATGTTCTATACACACACAGCACAACAGGGGCGTTAGGAGTTTTCACACATGTGTGTCACAGACATGTTCTATACACACACAGCACAACAGGGGGTTAGGAGTTTTCATAGCTATGTGTCACAGATGTATTTTATGAAAAATTCTTTCTCCTGAGAAGCTGAGAGGAGAAATTAATTCAGAAATGAAATATAAATAATGATTATCCACTGCTGTGGAATGCGACAGGTACATCTTTGATTGGTCTCACGTGGTTGTTTTTAATTAATGGCCAATCACAGTCCAGCTGGCTCGGACTCTCTGAGAGTCACAAGATTTTATCATTCCTTTCTATTCCTTGCTAGCCTTCTGATGAAATCCTTTCTTCTATTCTTTTAGTAGAGTTTTAATACATCATTCTCCTTTAATATAATACATCATTCTCTTTTAATATAATATATATCATAAAATAATAAACCAGCCTTCTGAAACACGGAGTCAAGATTCTCATCTCTTCCCTCGTCCTGGGACCCCTATGAACACCACCACATCTGTGAGTCATTTTCCCTAAGCATCAATTTTCTATCAATTTTCTCTGCTGTTCAACCACTTCCACAAGCAACAGGTGGTGCAGTAACAAATATTCTTTGGTAGTTGTGTCACAGGACCAGAAAGATTTGGGTCCAGCCTGAGCCCCATCCCCACCTTGTCACCAGAGCACCGAGTGCCATCTCCAGGTGTTCCCTGGATACCTCCATACCTCCCTGGGCAGCCCCTGACCACCCTTTCCAGGGGGAAATTCCTCCTGCTATCCATGTATATATGCTAAAATTCCTAAGGGGACAGAAGGAATACCTTCTCCAGCTGCGCCATGTCCAATCCTTTACCTAGGAGTATTTCTGCCTGGTATTTCTGCATGAGGCTTTCAGCTGTGACCAAGGAGAGGAGAACCCAGAGAGCCTGACAATCCTTGAGGACCTTTCAGTGTGTTTCTCACACAGCACAGGGGCCATGCCCTCAGATAAAGAGTGTTTCCCACAGACCCTCCTGGGATCCTGCAGGTTTCCCGGGAAGGTGCTGCTCCCTGCTGGCTGCTCCCAGCAGAGCTGACTGCAAACAGGGACCTGCAAACCCCAAAAGATGACACACACCATTTCCATTTCCAGCATCTTTTGTGCTCCTACTGCTTAAGCACCTCAGTGCTTGACCCCAAAGCCTCTCACACAGCTGCTGTCACATGCAAAGCTTCCACAGCCTTCATCATTCCCTAAATCCTGCTGAGATCCAGGCATGGCACTGTCAGAGTACCTTGCACACAACTGCATCCCTGGGGAAAAATACACAAAAAAGGGAACAAACCAGCTGCAGGTACATTTCAGAGCACTGCCATGGCTACAGAGCCACAGAGTTAATGGTTAAATCAACTGCCCTGAAGTAGCCTCAGTGTTTCTTCTTATTTTTCCCCAATTCAGTGATAACTTCCCTCCAGAATAATGGAGTGAAAAATGATGTCAGAAAATTCTCCAAAATCTACTCAGACTGAAATATTTGTACACTGATACAGAGAAGCTTCAAGCTTCTCTTCTGGAATTGGTCTAATGGAAATATTTTTAAAAATCCTGGGCAATTTATTCTCAAAGCAGCAGTTTCTCCATTGCCTTTAGGAATTATTATTTTCTGACAGTATTTCCAGCCCTGCCACAGCTCAGCACCTGGAAAAGAAGGTGTCTGGAAGGTCACCTGCCACATACCTGTGTATTTCACCAGCGTCCGCCCAGTGGATATCTCCCAGAGCTTTGCCACAGAGTCTTTCCCACTGGACAAAATATACTTGGAATTTTTGGAAAAAATAGCAGAACAGACTTCAGCTCCATCGTGTGCCTTCTCAAAGGTGGTGATGCAGCGGTTGGAGACCCCATCCCAGAGTTTGATGCAGCCATCCTTGCTGCCTGTCACGTACATGTTGGCGCTGGCGTTGTAGTTGACGGAGCAGATGGCGTCCGTGTGCTGGTCCTGGGGGTTGCAGGACACGAAGCACTGGAAGGTGTTGATGTCGTACAGACGAAGGGTTGGGTGCTGGGTCCCCACCAGGATGAAATCCCCAGAAGGGTGGAAAGAAATGGAGCGTAACATCTCTGCTTCCTGTGGGGTTAGAAACACACGGCGAGGTGAGGAGGGGAAAAAGCTCAGCTGGAAGGGTTGGTGCTGGTAAAGTGCTAAAAAACCTTCTGGAATTATCAGCAGAAAATGGAAAATGTTTCCTGTGGGATTGAAATGACAGGCTGCTCCTGGCTGCACTGTTTCTGTCCTAGAGCAGCCTGCAGTGCCCCCTGATTTTAGGATATCACCCTCCCCAAGCCCAACACCTAATCCCAAATGCTCCTCCAAATCACAGATAACAGAACTGACTTCCAAGTCAATTCAGATTAGAGTTGGTCTAATGAATAAAAATCTGGCAGGTTCTGTTCTTAAATACAAGTGTCCATGATGCACAGTATCAAGACACAATCTCTGTAAGCTCTGCAAATGCTGTTCCTGTGTGCTCCTGCACCCCTGATAACCTGAGGCACAGCCCAGCCCACACCACCTCAGCACTCAGACATCTGAGCTGTGCCTGCTCTGAGCAGCGTCTCACCTGGATGTACTTGAAGGCTCTTTTGGCAGAAGGCTTTGAATAATCAAACAATTTAAGTGTGTAGTCCCTTGAGCCAGAAGCCAGGATCTGTTCTGTTGGGTGGAAAGCCAAACACGTCACCTCATCCACGTGATCGTACAGAGTCCGGATCACCGGGTGGTTCTCCATGTTCTGCTGGGCTGTCTCATTCATCATCACCTACAAACAACACTCAACATGTTGCTGCTCTTGGAAAATAAAGCAGCTTTCTGACAGGAAAAGTAGGTTTTAGGCTTGCCAGAGTGGCTGAACAGCAGCTCCTCTCTGACACAAGCAGGCACACAATCTGCTCCCTTGGTTATCTGAAGGCCCTTTATATGTCAACAAATAAGATCCTTGTGTCTTTATGAAGGTCAAAACAACTTGGCTCAAGGACAAACTACTTCAGTAGCAGACAACTGGTGCAAGAAAACATCACCTTCATAAACAGCCCAAAGCAAAACACTGACTGCTGGGAAGAATCAAGAGAAGCTGCACCAAACCTGCAGCTCTCTGCTGAGAATCTGGTGTGCTCTGTGCAAAAAGTCTCACTTTTCATTGCCACCTGATAACTGCCTTGGAGAAAGATAAAGCAAAGCAATGTGTGAAACAGTTCTGAAATACCCAGAGAAAACACAGGTGGCCAGGGGGGCTACAAGGCCACAGGTGGGTTTTACATGAACTGTGCTCAGACATTACAGCCACCATCGGCACCCAGCAGAAGCCACTCCTGGCTCAGCTCTCTCCCTGCTGCCAGGGGTGACACCATGTCCTTGCTCTGGTTCTTCCTCCTTCAAAGGGACTTTATGAGCAGCTGCTGAAGTAGGGAATATGCTGAGACAGGTATTTAGTCCAACCCACTGAGGCAGCCACAAGGTACAGATATGAAATGGAGAGAACTCCCAAAAGTGATTACAATCCATTATCCCAATGGGCATAGCATGAATGGGATTCCAATTGATTACAATTCATTATCCCAATGGGCATGGCATGGATAGGATGCCAGAAGTGATTACAACCCATTATCCCAATGGACATGGCATGGACAGGATTTCAATTGATTACAACTCATTATTTCAATGGGCATGGCACGGACACAATTCCCAGCCTGGTACAAGCCCTCACCTCGATGGGCGTGGCACACACACAATTCCCAGCCTGGTACAAGCCCTCACCTCGATGGGCATGGCATGAACACAATCCAATCATGGTACAAGCCCTCACCTCGATGGGCACGGCATGAACGCAATTCCAATCATGGTACAAGCCCTCACCTCGATGGGCACGGCATGAACGCAATCCAATCATGGTACAAGCCCTCACCTCGATGGGCACGGCATGAACGCAATCCAATCATGGTACAAGCCCTCACCTCGATGGGCACGGCATGAACGCAATTCCAATCATGGTACAAGCCCTCACCTCGATGGGCATGGCATGAACACAATCCAATCATGGTACAAGCCCTCACCTCGATGGGCATGGCACACACACAATTCCCAGCCTGGTACAAGCCCTCACCTCGATGGGCACGGCATGAACACAGTTCCAATCATGGTACAAGCCCTCACCTCGATGGGCACGGCATGAACACAGTTCCAATCATGGTACAAGCCCTCACCTCGATGGGCATGGCGCTCTTGGCCAGCATCCTCTCGGTGTCCAGGATCTTGATGGAGGCGTCGGCCGAGCCCGTGGCTATCAGCTGCCCGTCCCTGCTGTAGGTGGCCACGCGGCAGGGTCCCTTGTGGGATGTCACGTAGCAGGTCTCGTACTCAGAGGCCTCAGGGGACATGGTCTGCACGTCAGCATCGAACTCCAGGTCGATGCCGGTGCCCGGCGCCACGGTGTCTGAGCGGCCGATGGCGTACTGCACGGCGCTGTCATCGTTCTCCATGCCTGGGGACAGCAGGGTGGCACTCAGCACTGCTCCTCAGAGCCTGCCACGCTCCTGGGAAAGGCAGCCCTGGGGGGAGAGCTGAGCTGGCAGAGCGGGTTGGGTCCCACAGCTCTGGGGAGGAGGGAGGGACAGCTGGGCTGGAGCAGGCACAGCTCCTCACGAGCTCTGGGAGTGCCCCAGTGAGGACTGGGAAAGGCTGATCAATGGTCTGGGAATACCCCAGTGAGGACTGGGAAAGGCTGATCAATGGTCTGGGAATACCCCAGTGAGGACTGGGAAGTGCTGATCAATGGTCTGGAATACCCCAGTAAGGACTGGGAAAGGCTGATCAATGGTCTGGGAATACCCCAGTAAGGACTGGGAAAGGCTGATCAATGGTCTGGAATACCCCAGTGAGGACTGGGAAGTGCCGATCAATGCTCTGGGAATACCCCAGTCAGGATTAGGAAGGGCTGATCAATCAATGCTCTGGGGATTTATCAGATTGGGAAGTGCTGATAAATGCACTGACCATCAGTCACAGGCCTCTGGTCACAGAGGAGCAACAAGCTCCAACCCTTATTACGTGAGTTTTAAAGTATAAAACCCAAAGTATTTACTGATTCTTTTCCTATTTAATTACTCTGAAGCCAAACGATCCCTGCACTGCAAGGGAAAAGCTTGCTGGTGTCCAAGCCCACTTCCCAGACTTTTATCTTTATTTCCAGGATGCAGCTACAGACCAGAGTTCAGCACTGGAAGAGGCAACAGGGCAGATACAAGAGTTTTCAGCCCAGTGGTGATCTTTTTGCTTCTTTCATGTCTAGAATTTGCATTTCAAACAGACACAAAGCTTCACAGATTCATACCCTCAGAACTCAGCTAGTTCAGGCAGCAGAACCAGTTGAGTTACACATGGTGTCATGGCCAGAGCTCTTCCAGGATTTGGCCAGCTTGTTCCAAGAGCAGCTCAGGGGTTCCCCTGTTCTCCCCACACTGTGGCACTTCCAGAGGAAGCACAGGGAGACAGCAGGTGACAGCCCTGCTGAGACCCCAGAGTGTGCAGCTGTTCCCTGGGGACTGATCTATAAAAGCCAGCAGAGATTGCCAATGGAAGGACTTGCTCCCTCTCCGACACTGTCAGGAACAGCCAGATTGGAATTATTTCTTTCTGAAGTCAGCAGAACTGTGAGGGTGTGATCTTCCCTCAGATCTGGGGGCTCAGTGACCCCATTCACTGGGATGTTTTCAGAAGACACCCAGAATCCTGAGTGTCCTTAGAGGAGTCCAAACAGATTTGGGCAGCACTCAGGGATCTGGTTTGTTGGTAATGAAACAGGAATGCCCTTCAAACCCCACAGAGGCCAAGGTTGTACCAGATGTACAAGTGCTGTGCTATTACCAGACACCACCTTTGCATCAAAGGTGTCTTTGCAGTGACACCAACCTCTTAATGCACTGGGGAATTAGAAACTAGACTTTCATGTCAGCTTTTGATTCCAGCTTACCTAACTTAATTAGGTGCAGCAGTTGTTCAGAGGGTGCACACACAGACTGTGGTTTGATCTCATTTATCAAGCCATTGGCAATGTTGATGTATCCATCATAGAGCAGCTGGCTAATTATCAGTTTGTAAAGTTGCTGGCGGTCTTTCAAACTGACTTTTGTCCTATACATTGTGAGCAGGGACTGCCTTGGGGGGGCCTGGAATGAAGAACAGAAATCACATACAAGAGAGTTGCATGAAACCACCAGAACCTTGGAACAAACCTCAGGGCAGGCACTAAATACTGCTGTGGTTTTGGTGGAGAGCAGAGATGGGGAGAGGACAGTGTGGAGAAAGAGGAGGGAAAAGGGAAAGAAAGAAGAGGAAAGGGTGAAGAAAAGGTGGGAGAAAGGGAAGGAAAAGGGAGCAGGGGGAGGAAGAAGCAGGAGGAAACGGAGGAAAAGAAGGGAGATGGGGAGGAAGACAGAGAAGAAGAGAGGAAAAAGAGAGAGGAGAAAAGGGAGAAAAATGAGAGGAAAAGGGGGAGGTAAGAGGGGGAAAAGGGAAGAAAAAACCTGTTGCGCTTGTTTTCTGTGTCAATGCAAACCTGGCCCACACACCGAGGCGGGCCGTGCTGAGCGGAGCAGAGCCGGCAGCATGTGCCAGCGGAGCCGCCGGTGCTGCCGGCGGGCCCGGGCTCCGATGGATGGATGCACGGGGCGCGCAGGACAGCACAGCCCAGCGCCGCGCCGGGCCCGCCGCCCGCCCCGCGCCCTCCCCGCCCTCCCGCTGGCGCGGAGGGGCCGCGGCCCCGCGCGGGCGGTGCCGGAGCCGCGGGCGGGCGGCCCCGGCGGTGCCGGTACGTACCGAGCCTTCCTTCTGCCGCCCGCGCTCTGCCCCTAAGATGGCGGCGGGAGCGCGGAGCGCATCGAGCGGCGGCGGCGGCAGCGGCGGGGGCGGCCGGGCTCGCAGGACGCTCCTCCGCGAAGGCTGCTGCATCGAGCGCCCGCACATCGATGGGAGGCGGCTCTTGGGGGGGGCGACACAACGGGGCGGCGTCACGTGAGCGCCACACCCCCCGCGTCACGTGCGGGAGGCGGGAGCCCCCCGGGATGGGGGACGGGGGCGAAACCGCGGGGACCCCGGTCCCGTTTTGGGGACCCCGACCCCGCTTTGGGGGCCTCGATCCCGTTTTGGGGACCCCCATCCTCAACCCCGCTCCAGGGACCCCGACGCCGCTTTGGGGACCCCCATCCCCAACCCCACTTTGAGGGGCCTCGATCCCCGTTCCCGCTCTGGGGGTCCCGATCCCCGACCCCGCTTTGTGGACCCCGACCCCGCTTTGTGGACCCCGATCCCTATTCCGCCCCCCTCGCCGCGATGGCGATCCCGGGGTCCTTCTCGCCGTTCCCCCTTCCGGGGGTCCTGGGGGCCCCTCTCGCCATTTCGCCCCTTCCGGGGGTCCCTTCTCTCCATTCCGGCCCCTGCGGGGGTCCCGCTCCCCATTCTCCTTTCCAGGGATCCCGGGGGTCGCTCTCCCCATTCGTCCCCTTCCGGGGATCCCGAGGGTCCATCCACGTTCCCCTTCCGGGGGCAGCGGGGCCCTGGCGGAGGCCGCAGAGCCGCGCTCGGGGCGGGACCGCGGGCGGGGGAGCGGCGCTGGCCCGGCCCCCAGCGGGCGCGGGGGGAGCCCGGGGCTTCTTTTGTGTCGCAGCCGCAAAGCTCCGGAGCGCCGCTTCCGCCAGACCCCGGATCCCAAACACGGCGACGTGAACGGGCTGGGAATGAAGCGGCTGGCGCTGCTGCCCGGCCCGGCCCCGTCCCCAGGCAAACCGTCCCCTCCCCGAGTGCTACTCACGTCAGCCTCGAGAAAGGGCAGCCGGAGCGGGCGCGGGTCGAGCAGCGGGGCTGCCATGCTCCCCATGCCCCGGGGCAGCTGTCGTCTGTCACACGCTGCAGCGACACGGCGACCCGACATCTTCTTTTTACCTATCCTGAACCACTTGTAAACACCAACACACACAACCAGGCTCTCCTTCGCTCTTGTTTTCAGCACCGCGGAGACACTGAAAAGTTCCCTTGGATCGCAGTTCTTCGCGAGCCCCGAGCGCCGGCTGGAGTTTCCTCGCTCCGCGGCGCCTCGCAGGGACCCGCGGGCTCCGGGCAGGCGGCGCCTCACGCCGCGCTCGCTGCGCTGCTCGCGGGCCGCGTTCGCTGACCGGCCGCGCTCCCGCTGTCCCGGCGTCCCCTCGGGAGCCGCGCGGCTCTGGGCGCTGCCGGGGGCTGCGGTGCGAGGGGTCCGGCCCGGGCGGTGCCTCGGCGCTTGGCGCTCGGCCCGCAGCGCTGGCGGCACGTGGCGCTGCCCGGGGCCGCTCGGCCGGGACGCACCGGGAGGCTCCGGCCCTGCTCGGCCCGTCCGGGGGGGCACCCACACAATGGCCCCGCTCGCGCTCGGCCCCACGCGCGGTGGCAGCAGCGCCGCTCCCCGGTTTGGCCCGGGGGTGGACAGGGGTGTCTCGGGGGGAGTCTGGCGGCAGCGGGACTGACCTGGCGGCGCTCCCGGGCGCGGAGCGGAGCGGAGGCGGCGGCGGCCACAGGTGGGAGCGCGGCGCGTTACGCGATTTGCGTAGCGGAAGCGGCAGCTCGGCCGGCGGGAAGTGCGCGGGCGGCGCGCGCCGGGGGGAGCGGCGCTACGCAAAGTGCGTAACGCGCCGCGCGGCGACAACGCCGGCCGAGGGGCGGGCGCGGCTCGTGCGCCCCTCGCGACGCGGCGGAGCGCGTCCGGCAGCCAATGGGCGGGCGGGCCGCCCCCGGGATGAGCCAATCAGCGTGCGCGGGCCGCGGGAGCGCGGCCAATGGCGGGCGGCGGGGGTTTAAAGGGGTATTTAAGGCGCGGCAGTTTGAATTCAAACAGCTCCGGCGGCCCTGAGGCGGCGGCGGCTCCGCGGCAGCGTGGGGCGGGCAGGGGGAATCGATCCCGGCCCACTGTCGATAACGAGTGGTAATCGATAAGGGACCCGGATTCCCTGTGCTCCGCTCACCGAGCCCCTCTCGCCCTCAGCCCGAGCCGCACGGGCCGCTCCCGCTCTGGCGCTATGGACAGGAACATGAAGGAGAACCACGCCGCGTACCCAGGCCGCGCTGCCAAGGTATGGTGCGAAATACGCGGTTTGTGTGCCTCTTCCTGAGAGCTTCCTCTGCTGCACCCTTGGTCTCCATGCCTGGGAGTTTGCCATTAAAATTCTGGTCTGTTCTAGGGGTGGTCTTTAGTTTTTACTTTTTGGGTTTGTTTCTCCCTGTTTCATAATAATTACAGGTTTCAAACTAGTAATTTGTCTTTCAGTAGCTTTCACCTAGAGAAAACAACCCATAGCTGGTTTTTAAAAATTACTGTTAATGTTAGCATATCTTATTATATGGGGAAATCTTCTTTATATTATAAGTATTTAAGAGCCCTTAAAGAGAAAGTGCATGTGTATAATCAAATTGTTTTAGATACAGTTTCTAAAAGCAAGCACTGTGCAAACGTTACTGTGGATACACATGTGCAGCAGTGCTCAAGATCACCCTGATTTGTGTCTTTTTTTCCATTTAGAAAATGGACATTTAGAAATACAGACACTGTCTGACTAGTTTAAATAAAACTAAATAGGCCTGGTAAGTTTTTGAATAGCATAAGCAAAATTTCCTTTTAATTAACTACTCAATGCATGTTTTTTAGTGTTTCTGTTGAAGTGCTTTTGTGTGGTTTTGCCATCCTGAGTGGGGCTGTGAAGGTTCTGCTGTGCTGCTGCACAATTAACACGTTCTCCTTTCTCTCTGAAGGTCACCAATCCCATCGGGGATGCCCCCAAACGTGTCCCTGTGTCACAGCACTCATCCCAGAGCCGCTCACTCACCAGTGGAGCTCCGGCCCGAGTTCTGTGTCCTGCAAACTTCGCCCAGAGAGTCCCCGTGCAGCCCCAAAAACCTGCACTGACAGCCCAAAAACCACCCAGCAACAAAACAGCGCAGCAGCCCCGGCCCAAAGCGCCCCAGCAGGCCACTGTGAGACCTCAGGCTGCCAGCAAGAGCAGTGAGAAACCTCCACAGGCTGCAGCACCTGGTAATTGCGAGGGTGATTTCCCTGTGAGCCCAGCTGTGACACTCAGGATGCTCCTAAAGCTGCTGCTGATCCAGGGACAGTCCTGGAGGGAAGCTCTTGGTGGTGCCCCCAAACAGAAGAGCAGCACATGGTTCGCCTCGGGTGTTGCTGCACCATCCCTGTGAATTTATCTCTGAATTAACCAGTTAGAGCCAATATGGTGTTAAAAACTTCCAGGTGCTCAACAGCCAGATGGGAGTTAATGTAATTTGCATTGAGACCTCACAGGTTCTCCAAGATTCATGCACAAGGATACTTTTGTTTGGGGAGGGGAAAGAATTAATGGGTTTTTATGCTCAGAAAGCTTTTTAAGTTGCATTTTGCTAGGGCTGTTTGTTTCCCAGCAGTCAGCTGTGCTAGGTTGCTTAAATTGTCATGGAAAGGATTCTAAAAGCTGCTCCAGATGATGCTCAGGGGTTAGAGGTGTTCCCATGGGTCTGGTTCATGAATTGATTTCCTTCTCTGTACACAGCACAGAATCCTGAAGGAGAAAACACCTCAAAACAGAAAACTGAAGAGACCAATAAGAAAAGTGAAGAGACTAAAAAGTAAGTTCTGTGCCTAACCTCTAGATAACTGAGCCCTGCTGGAGCTCCTTTGCTCTGGAGCCTGGTGACCCCCACACTGCAGGCACACACAAGGAAAGCAGCCTTTGACCTGGTAATTGCCAGGAGCAAGGACTTGGCTGTAATCTAAAGAAAACTTTGGGCTAAATGCAGAGTAGCTCATCCCAGGGGAGAGAGAGCACTGATAGCTCTGCCCCAATCACGAGATGTGCTCCTGAAAACAAAACCTCCTTCATCTGGGCAGGAGGCTGCAGGCTAACTTGGGATGAAGCTGGATTTGTTTATGGCAACTTTAGGTTGTTTTGCCATGCCCTGGTGATGCGTCTGGGTTAGGAGTATCTAAAGAGCCCAGCTTGGTAAACAGTCTTCATTTTGTTCTAGTGTGGTTGGTGCAGTGTCTGCAGAAGCCTCAGGAGGGAAGAAAATAGCTTTCAGAACTTCCTTTTGAAATCTCAATGCCTTCATTCTCTTGGTGTTTTCATAAAGACTAAAATTTAGTTTAGAGCACCTAACATCTTTTGAACAGGAATGTTGTAAACTGTAAATCTGAGTCAAAGCCAACACAACTCCAACTTTTAACTTTCCTCTTGCAGAAGACAGTGGTCTCTTGATGATTTTGAAATTGGTCGTCCTCTGGGGAAAGGAAAATTTGGGAATGTGTACCTGGCACGTGAAAAACAGAGCAAATTCATTCTTGCACTGAAAGTGCTCTTTAAAACACAGCTTGAGGAGGCTGGTGTGGAGCATCAGCTGCGAAGAGAAGTGGAAATACAGTCTCACCTTAGGTAAGGTTTAGTGGCTATTTACTCTGCTTTCTTTGCATGCAAATAAACAAAGTAACCTTCATTATGATAAGATTTCTTTACGATAAAATTTTGTGTGTTGTGAACTGAAGGAACATGGATGAGCTGAAATTCCTGTGCTTGCCTTGGAAGTGGGGGGAGCAGGACAGGGAAATTAAAGGTTTTGGACAAACACCTGGTTCAGAAGAACACTGAAATCTCTTTGCAGGCACCCCAACATTCTCAGATTATATGGCTACTTCCATGATGTGACAAGAGTCTACCTGATCCTGGAGCATGCACCTCGTGGGGAGGTCTACAGGGAGCTCCAGAGGCTCACCAAGTTTGATGAGCAAAGAACTGCTACTGTAGGTTGTTCCAGCTTCCTCTCCATTCCTCTTGTGTCTGGGATCTCTGCAGGACAGAGCCAGCCCTTCAGTTCTGGGGGAACTGAGATTCCTTAGCTGCTGGTTGGCATCTGGGCAGGGAATCACTGGGGAGACGTAGGGCTGTGCAAGAATTTATGTTCAGAATTGTTTAATATTGCAAGGCAAAGCCTGTTAAGGGTTAAGGAATAATTGCTTTGACTAAAAATTATAATTATGGGTTAAAAGGCTGTGCTGCAGCCAGATAAACTCAGGTGACAGTATCTTAAAGATTGTGGCTTAAAGGCTGTTCTTTCTGCACCCAGTACATCACAGAACTGGCAGATGCCCTCTCGTACTGTCACTCCAAGCGTGTGATCCACAGGGACATCAAGCCAGAGAACTTGCTGCTGGGGTCCAATGGAGAGTTAAAAATTGCTGACTTTGGGTGGTCTGTGCATGCTCCATCCTCTAGGTGAGAATTCACTCTCTTGTGCACTGAAACCTTCTGTAGAGTCAGTTCTGTCACACAGCTGTGGAAGGGAGGTACCTGGGAGCTTCTGAAATCCTGGGGAAATGCTGCTGTGACAAAGGGCCTGACAGGCACCTGGTGTGACAGAGGGTTGTTATCCTGGGTTTTAGTTCAAACCTTGCTGACCCTCAGAGGAACGTTGGTGTTGGGTTACCGTGGTCTCTGAGATGGCAAACCTGCACTTGGACTCAAACATTATTCTGGCAATTTGGTTATTGCTGAGACAGTGGGAAATTGCACCCTAGAAGGGAGGAACAGGTTTGTTCTAGCATGTGGGATGAAGAAAGGAGCTAGGACTGACTGATTGCAGGGACTGAGATACTTTCAGGAGAAGTAGAAAATGCCCTGCTGGCTTTTCTTTCCCAGCTGTTCTGGGTGGTGCTGAGGTACAGATGATTACCAGCATTACTTCTTATCTGGCTCTTGAAATATATCCTCTAATTATCTTAATCAATAATTAACTTGGACTTTTCTTCAGGAGAACAACTCTCTGTGGGACACTTGACTACCTACCTCCTGAAATGATTGAGGGAAGAACACATGATGAAAAGGTGGATATTTGGAGCCTGGGAGTTCTGTGCTACGAGTTCCTTGTAGGGAAACCACCTTTTGAAACAAAAACCTATCAAGAAACCTACAGAGCTATTTCCAGGGTAAGTGCCAGTGCTTATCTGGATTAGCTGGGCCATGCTTTTAGTTCTAGAAGGGTTTCAGCAAACTCTGAAGCATAATGAAGACAAACACAAGAATATACAAATACTTTCACAAGCAGTGAGAAGCTTGTATGGGGTTATAATGAAATTATTTTAGCAATAGGCAGAAAGTGCACAGCTTACAAGGCTGGCACAGCTTTCAAGGGGTAATTTGGATAGAGCCCTTTGGTTCTATCATTTGGTTATTGCTAAAGAACTTTTGCATCATTTTTAATGTCCTTTTTTCCCTAGGTGGAATTCAAGTTTCCTCCATTTGTAACAGAAGGTGCAAGGGATTTAATTTCCAAGCTCCTGAAGCACAACCCCTTCCATCGGCTGCCCCTGAAGGATGTGCTGCTCCATCCCTGGATCACAGCAAACTCCACCAAGACTCCCACCAGCAGGAAGAGTGATGGTGCTGCCCCCTCCAAAACATAGCTTGAGGAGGGTGACTTGTGGGATGGACAAGAGGAGCCCTGTACTGTGACTACTGTAATGCTTACAATAGGAAAAGCAGGTCTTGGAATCTAGTGGCAATTGGGATGCAAATCCTTGGGTTGGCTGGTGTCTTAAACTCGAATTGCAGCATAAAATTATTTGACTTTTCTCTGGAGCTTGTGGAATATTTCATGTACTTGGAACCAGTTCCATGTGGGCCAGTTTGCTGGGGTAAGTACGAAGCTGTTGGAGGCTCTTGTGCTGAAATGGTTGTTGTTCCACCACGAGGAAGTTGTTCTGGTTTTGGAACAGTGCAATATCCTGGAGATGCCTGCTCCTCCCTCCCTGGGCTGCTCAGGGTGTAACCTGTGGTGTAACCTGCAACTGAGCTGAATGCCTTTTTCAAGTGTTCCAAAAATGATGTGGCAATTGGTTTTGTCTCTAGTTTTAAATGTGAGCACTCACTTTGTAAAATAAAGACTTGTTATACTGCATCCAGCAGGGTGAGCTTCCTTGTGGCACTGCCTGGTCAGCACCAGCACAGCTGAGCTGCTGCTCCCAGGGGTGAATTCCCAAAGTAGAATTCCCACCTCTGTCAGAAGGCAAGCTCAAAGTGCTGGTGCCACACAGTCATTGACCATCCCACAGCCCCACTTTAGGGGTGCAAGGTAAGTACCAAATGTGCTGCTACTTCACCTGCTTGGTTTATTGAGAGCTTGGCCTGCTCTGTCCTTTTTCCAATTAATTTATTCAAACATTTTCCAGCCCTTTCTCTCAGAAGTACTTCCAGATTATGTTGGGTAACAGCAAATAGCAAGACCAGATGTTTATAGGACACTCCTTAAAATGCACCAAGGGTCAGGCCCCTTGCCACCAAAATCAATGCCAACTCTTTTCCAGGAAAACACTTAAAGCAAACTAAGAGAAAGCAATTTATTGTCTTTTCAGAATAAGACTTTGCTATTTTACAAACAGTTTTAAAAAATGATCCTTCTACAAGCAAGGATTCCAGAATTCAAAATATATTCTCAAATTAATTTAAAATATACTTTGCAAAAATCTTCATCTAAACAAACTGCCAGTAGTTTATACAACCACAAAAGTAATCAGAATTCTGGCCACAATTTATATGAAGCTGTTTCTTTATAGAAGAAAACTCTAGTGCTGGGTGCCTTCTATGATTTTGAAAAAACTTTGAATATTCCTTCCTTATTACATTTAAGACAAAGCATCTTTCTCAGAAATTATTCTAACTGAAGTAAACAAGGCTGCCTTGGAGTTATTTTGGAATTCTTATCCTTGATCCATATGAAACCTGGGCATTTCTGGGGGGGGAAGGAGTTAAGGTGCAATTTAATGTTCTGGCTGAGGGGAGGCAAGAGGCTGCTCATAACAAGAAGTTATTTGCTCCTTCTTCTTCCCTCAGCCAGCTCTTATCAAAACTCCACCCTTTCTTCCTCTATTCACTAAATTTTAGCAAAACTAGAAAGCTATTTTGGACTATTTTCCTGCTATTTTACTTAAATCAGAGTTTTGCATAATCAGATCTGTCAGAGCCACCTTGGGGTGAGTGCAAGCACAGAGAGAACTCAGAAAGGAGCAGGCAGCAGGTCCCAAAGAGCCCCAGCTCTTGCTCAGGCTCTCACAGCAGCACAGGCCTACCCCAGTGTGACAATAATTTATCAGTTGTAGGATCAGGCTGCAGCTTGAGTGGAACGTGGATATCCACCCCTGTAACTACATTCTAACACCACAGTATCCCCCCCATAAGGAAAGGCAAAGCCCCCTCATTGCTACATTCACCAGTCTCAGCCCAAAGCACAGGAATTCTTCCTGGGAAGCTGGGAATTGGAATGTTTGCAGTTAAAAAGTGTTTCCAGTACAAAGCCAGATCTCAAACTATTAAAAACCCCCAGCTCCTTTCTGCCCTGATGCTGTTTGGAGTACGTTCACATGGGTAATTCTGGTTACATTGATCCCAGTAGGCTCAGGGTTTCTTCTGAGTCTATAGACATTTAAAAACAAAGGGACTTTAGTAAGGCTGGCTCCCAGCCAGCACATTTTCAAACAATAAAATCTTGGACTATGGAAGCAATACACATAGTTTCAGAACAGTGCTTCACCTATTGTGCCTAAACCAAGTATGACTGCAATAATTTTCCATGTGGGTGCTCCTACTGAAGTCAGTTCAGTGCCTGTGTTGTACTGCAAGAAGGGCTATAACAAAAGCCTCTTCTAACAAAAGAAACACCCTGCTACTTTAGATTCCAATACCTACCCTTATCAAGAGAAGTACCCATCTAGTGAGATTTTGTTTATTCTGCTAGCAAGAGACTCAGTTTCTCAGCTACACAGCAATAAATGAAAGCTATGACTGTTTTTAAAAGAAAGAAAAAGGCTCAAAAGCTGGCTTATAAAGACCCAGAACTGTGCTCACTGTCAAGCATTTATATTCCCATTTGAACAGGTTTGTCCTAAGAATAAGCAGCAAAAGGGACAGGAGACAAGGACAGCACTTTTCACAGTGACATTTACCTGAAGGAACAAGTGAGAAACCAAGATGAGATCGACCTGAACCCAGAGCAGTCTTTGAAAGAAACGTTTGCCCTGCAGAGCTGTGTGGCTGCCCTGGAGAGCAGGCCAGGGGCTCAGGGACTGGAGGCAGGGGGTTTGAAGAGGCCGGCCAGGGGCTCAGGGGCTGGAGGCAGGGGGTTTGAAGAGCCCGGCCAGAGGCTCAGGAGTTCAGGGGCTCAAGGCAGGGGGTTTGAAGAGGCCGGGCAGAGGCTCAGGGGCTGGAGGCAGGGGGTTTGAAGAGGCCGGCCAGGGGCTCAGGGGCTGGAGGCAGGGGGTTTGAAGAGGCCGGCCAGGGGCTCAGGGGCTGGAGGCAGGGGGTTTGAAGAGGCCGGCCAGGGGCTCAGGGGCTGGAGGCAGGGGGTTTGAAGAGGCTGGCCAGGGGCTGGAGGCAGGGGGTTTGAAGAGGCCGGCCAGGGGCTCAGGGGCTCGAGGCAGGGGGTTTGAAGAGGCCGGCCAGGGGCTCAGGGGCTCGAGGCAGGGGGTTTGAAGAGGCCGGCCTTGCGGCAGGCGCGCACCACGAGGGGCACGGACACCACGGTGATGCTGATGCGCACGGGGGCGAAGAGCTTGTGCACAGCATAGGCCAGCACGAAGGTGCTGGTGCCAGCTGCCATCCGGGACTGCAGAGAGGCCTCGCTGAAACCCAGCTTCAGCAGCACCGCGCTCATGTCCACGCCGCTGCGGAGACAGAGGAGGTGCTGCTTTAGGTTAGCATGAAAAATACAAAAATACAAACTGTTGGGGGTCTGCTCATAAAGGCTCACGTGTCACGCCTCTACTCAGCCTTCAGAGATGAAGTTTCTCTGCAGTGATTCTTAAAGAGTTACTGTGAAGTAACTTAAGTGAAGTTTGCAGAGAGGAGATGCTGCTTTAGGTTAGGACTAAAAAGATGAACTGCTGGGGCTTTGCTCACAAGGGTTCATGCATCATGGTTCTACTCAGCCTTTGGAGATGGAGCTTCTCTGCAGTGATTCTTAAAGAGTTACTGTGAATCTATATTACACTTAGCAGAAATTATGAAAGAAGTGTCTTGCACATAGAATGATTTGGGAAGACAAACTCACTTCTGCTCCTCCCCATCAGCACAGCAGATGCTGTGGCAGAGCCCATGAGCACTGTGCTCAGGTCCACGCTGCTGCAGAGACGCTGCTTTAGGTTAGGATTAAAAATACAAACTGCTGGGGGTTTGTTCACAAAGCTTCATGTGTCACATTCCTACTCAGCCTTTAGAGATGAAGTTTCTCTGCAAAGTGATTTTTAAAGAGTTACTGTGAATCTCTGTTGGAATTTCATCTTCCCAAATTTATATTAAACTATATTCTGCGTCTTGGGGAAATGTATCATCTAAGCACAAACCACCTGAGGTATCTGCTGGTAGGCTTAGTGTTACAAAATGACAAATTGTCTAAAATCTACCAATTGAAGGAGGTGTTAAGGAGCTCAAATAGGCATTATCCACCAAATTCATTAATACAGACATAGCAGATTTCATCAGGGATTCAACCATACCTGAAGGAAAAAAAATGTTGTCACCCTGTGCCACAGTGTAGTAAACAGGAGAAATGAGGCATTCACCTATTCCCACTGGAGTCAGGAATGAGCAGCAGGGAATGTTTGGGGCAATAACACATTCCCGTCTCCTCAGCTGGAATACCTTGTGTAACATGCATTCCAACAAAGCCACACACAATTCCCCACCTGACTCCTGTATTTTCACTCTAATCCTCTTCTAGTGGCTGTTATTTTCTGCACTTCAACTGCACAAACTGTGTTCAACACCCTGAAAAATACCTTTATCTCTAAGCCCCAGAGAACTTTTGCATGGCTCTATCTCCCCAGACCAAACAAGAATAAAAGCTATCTGCAGAACAAATACATTTTCTGCCTGGTCAGTTATGGTGGTGCTGTGCCTGCTGTTTTCCCTGCTGATGAACCTGTGCAAAATGTCCATGTACAACTCTGCTGTCTCATGCCTGATGGGAGATCAGGTCCATTTATGGACCCATCCATACTCAAAATGCAGGAGGGAAGGTCCAACAGGCATGAAGTGCCTGTCTCCTGTCAGGGATGAGCACAATGGTAAATGTATTTTACTTTTACCACTATCTAGAGATGACAGACAGCTGTACAAACCTCACCTTGACACAGCCAGGTAGAAGATTCCCAGAGATACTAAGGAAATTCCAATATGGAAGGAAACCCCTACAGCACCATACTCTTTAAAAACTTGCTTCAGCTGCTGGGATTTGTTGAGTTTCTTGTTTTCAGCACTGGGATCAGTGGCTGCATTTTTGAGGGGCTCAGCTGCATCCTAAAAAGAAAACAATTAGAAGTATTTGTTAGCATAAAGCAAAGATCATATTACAGTTAGCTGAAATTATGAAAGAAGTGTTTTGCACACAGAGTGATTTGGGAAGACAGAAACTCACTTCTGCTCCTGCACATCAGCACAGCAGATGCTGTGGCAGAGCCCAGACAAGCTCCCTTCTCCCACCTATTCCTGTCAAAGGAATGCACTGACCTTGGTGTAAATTCTTACACAATTCAGGTTTCATAATTAAAACCAGATTATTTGATCCCAATGTGTGCCAAGGCACGCCCAGACAGCGGCTGGAGCCATGAGACTGAGGTGTGAGAGCTATTTGCTTCCACCCACTGCCCAGCTTCACCCAGTGACTCCCCGGAGCACAGCTCTTTGTTCCAGGGGCACTGCAAGCCCACCTGGTACCACCTCACAACAGCTCCCCGATGGAAGAGATCCAAAGTTTAAGTTCCTTTAAATCACCCGTAATGGATGAGCTGATCAAAGGGAGAACTGCAAGTGTTGACAGCCACAAGTAACTCTGTTGCTACGATGTAGGGAACAACTGCAGGGACATGCCAGGGCTGGTGTGGAGCGCCCAGCTGCACTGAAAATATTTGTCACAGCAGAAGTCATTGATAGATTTCTATTTGGGTACCTTTCAAGTGCAGAACTTTGTACTAAGCCATATCCCAAAGCAATCTGAAAAGAAATCAAAGGAGGGCAGTTGTGTGGGAAACTCCCCATGCTCGCCAGAGAAGAAATACTGACAGGAAGAAAACATTTCCACAAAAACCTCAGGATTTGTCTCTTAATTAGTCAGGAAACATTAGAGGAGTCCTTTCTTTCCAGCTGAGCTCAGCAGCAGTTGTGGCAATGTGACACCACCACAGGACAGGTAGAGCCACCAGGTGCCTGCCACCACTGTCCCACTGTGGTTTCAAGGCATACAAACCCGAAGAAAAATATTCTTGATTAATTATTGCACTTGCTAAGAGTGTAAATTAGCATACAAGACAGTCTTACAACCCTCAAGGCAAGCACACCACCCGCCCAAACCCTAACCCCACATTTGTTTGCTGTTTTTATCTTTTGTAATTATTTGTGTAACTTTGTATTTCATTTTGACAGGAAGTCATACAAACACAGAAACAGGAAATTGTGTAGCTTAGCTTATCCTGATTCTTGTCGTTTTAAAACTTTAGATTTTTCTTTTGTGACGCATGAGCTCTGGGTCTTTGGGATGGATCATAAGGACTGAAAAATTGTTTGTTCTGATCTTTCAAGTCCATTCCAATTCCCCTGTATTCACAGGCTCACACACCAGGAATGGTATTGAAGCAAAACATTAAAAAAGAACCATTTCAAGAGATATTATTTGGAGTACCCAGGGCAGTCACGTAGGGAATAATGCCCAGCTTAGCAAGTAAAGCCGCTGCCAATTTCCATGTCACTCTGCGACAATATTTCAGCTAAAAAGCCGATTTTATTCGCATCATTCAGGCGATTCAAAGCATGAAAACACATCTAGAACACACCTCACAACGAGGCAGCAGAAACCACGCTGCAAATTACACTGCAGACATAAAGCTCACACTGCCAACGTGCCCACCAGCAGGTGCGAACCAGCTCCCACAAAAACAAGATAAACACGATTTATTGATCCCATGGGTGCTGGGAGAGGGGATTGAGGTTAAAAACACTGAAATACACCCCGAAAAGCTGAGGAGCAGGGTGAGATCGGGGCGTTCAGCGCCGCCGGGCAGGCGGCCCCTCAGCCCTCACGTACCTTGGTGCGGGCGCGGCGCGGGCCCGGCCCCGGCGGCAGCGCGGCCCAGGCGGGGCAGGGGGAGCGGGGCAGGCGGAGCGGCGACAGCAGCGGCGACAGCACCGGGGACGGCCGGCACAGGCGGTACATGGCGGCACCGCCGGCACACGGCAGCGGCCCGGCCCCCCGAGCGGCATGACGGGCCGGGCACACGCCCCGACCGCCTCCTTAAAGCCGCAGCGTTCGCGTTGGCGAGGCGCGGATATGTGCTGTGGCACAGCGGGTTCGTCCCGGCCGTGGCCAGCCCGGCACTGGACTCCTCAGGGATGCGGCAGTCACGGCTCCTCTTGGCAGCCTGGGTTAGGGCCTCACCGCCAATTATTTCGTCCTAATATCCAGTCTAATCCTTCGCTCTTTCATTTTGAAGTCATGTCCTCTCGTCATGTCACTGCAAGCACTTATAAATGGTCGCAGAGCTACAGAATATCCCGAGTTGGGCTGCACCCACAAGGATGATCCAGTTCAGCTCCAGGTTCTGCACAGAACGCCCCAACACTCCCCAACAAACGAGAGGGATTCTTCCTCAGGAACTGCAGTGACAGGGCGAGGGGGGATGGCTTCAAATGTAGAGGGGGGAAATTCACAGCCCAACAATCCCATCTGGGCATCCCTGGCAGCGCTGTCTGAATGCGCACCTTGGGCCGTGCCCATTCCCTGGGGAGCCTGGGCAGTGCCCAGCACCTCTGGGTGAAGAACCTTTCCCAAAATCCAGCCTAACCCTCCCTGGCACAGCTCCAGCCCTTCCCTGGGTCCAGTCACAGCAGCTTGCACTTGGCCTTGCTGAATGAACTTCACCAGGTTCGCAGTCTCACCTCTGAAGCCTGTCCAGGTCCCTCTGGATGCCATCCATTCCTCCATGACCACCCGACACAGCTGGGAGCTGTCACAAGCTTGCCTTCACAACTGTGGTCACAAGGGTTTGTTTCATCCCTGCATTTTTCTGAAATGCAGACAAAAATGCATTTTGCTGTGCCACCACAGACACGGCTGCTCATGGCAGGGTGAAGGGTGAATATCCCTGACGCTGCCTCCCCAGGTGGAGCCCCAGCAATGAGATCCTGCTCTCTGCCAGCTGCAAAGCCTGTCCTCTTCAGGCACGCTGTGTTTCCACAGCCATGTGAGCACACAGGCCTGAGGACAATGGGAGGACTGTGTCCATAAATAAGAGGAATTTGCCGTTCAGGAGCCCGGAGTGGAGCTGCACAGGCCAGCACGGCGTGGTGCAGTGCTGCTGGGTGGCTGCTGTCAAGTGCAAGGCTCCACAGAACAGATGGGTCTCAGAAAGGATCTCAGGGGAAGAGAGGTTGAGAGCTCTTCTTGTATTGAAACAATCTGTTCTGTCTCAACAGCACTGCCAGTTCCACGCTTTACACTGCCTGTAGTTCTTGCTTCATAAATCCAGCCCCTCTCTGGATGCTTTGGAGAAGAACACAATTCTCAGAACACAATCTCAATGTTTATTACTGCTGCAAAGCAGTTTGCTGTGACTGTGTGTTTTCTGTGACTGTTTGCACACCAACACCACTGGAGCAGACAGGTGATATTGGCATGGCAGTGCTCTGAGCAGACCACACTACAGCTCTGTCCATTTTCTTTCTAAATAATAAAAAAATCCCAGGAGTTAATTCTGGTCTCAGCGAAGGAGATGTCAGGGGCAGCTCTGGGCTCTGTGTCTGTCTGGGAGATCCATCAGAGCCTCTCTGGGACAGAGACCACGGAGCTGCTCTCCTGTGACAGATGTGTGGCTGCTGCTGGACAGCCAAAAATCCTGGGCGAGTGCAGAAAAGAGCAGGAGGTCATTTAATGAGGCATGAAAGCATTAGGGCTGGCACTTGTATATGCACAGCCCGGCTGTCTGCTGCCCCCAAATCTCAGTGGGAGGTTTTGTTTGGAAGCAGGAAGGAACAATATGATAAACAGCCAGTGATAGATGCTTAGTGAAAAGGGAGCAAACAGCCAGGCTGGAGACACCTTAATGTGAAGATGGTTTATAAGAAAAAGACATTAGATCTGTCCTGCTCATTGTAACTAAAACCAAGGGGAGAAGGTACAGCTTTCAGAAACAGCTCAAGGAAAGGCTTCTGCACAGACACACATATTTACAAACACATCTCAAAATGTTTTGGTGTCTGCACTAAATATAAGATAAACTGAAAAGAGGCATGCTGCAAAATGCATGCTGCTAAAAAAATGCACAGATCTCAACAGTGTGTCCTGCAGTCCTGAAACACAAGTGTGGGGTGTGGAGATGTGAACCCCAATTCCAGATGGCTCAGGGATATGTTATTTAAAAATAAACCTAAATTACTGACATACTTTATGTACTACATTTGTGCTCTGTCTGAACCCCTGTTCCGTCTCTCAGCCTGTCTTTACATAGATAAATTCTTATTTTCCATTTGCAATTTTCCTACAGGCAGAGAGTGCTGCTCTGGTTTTGTGTTATTTGTGTTATTGCAGTCACTGTTTATCATCAGTAAAAGGGAAGCTGGGATTTGAGCTGAGAGCTATTGAAGAGGCAGTAGGTAAAATGTCACCAGGAGATGCATTTGAATTCCTGTGAGGCAAAGACTTTTCCATAATGACCATGCTCTATAATTTGTCAGAAAGGTTTGTCATGTTTTTATCAGAATGTGTATAATGTAGTAACACAGGGGGTACTCTTTATCAAGGTATCTATTATAAAGCTCTTAGATGACAATTTCCCTTCCATAATTTGACTTTCTGAAGTCAAAATCTCTCGTGGTTTGACAGCGTTGGAGGAACAGTGCCAGAACTGAAGTGTGCTCTGATGTACAATTTCTGTAACCAGAAATCCAGGATGCAGAGTTGTTCAGTCTGAGCTTTGCTGAGAGCCCAAGCTAAATACAACCACTGCTGCCTGTGGGACTCTGCAGTGAGCAGCTTTAGGAGTTAAATCCATTTGCAGGGATAATGAGATCAGTAATTCAGTAACAGCTTGGGAGAATGTCTTAGCCAACCTACAAGGATGTTTTGATGATGAAGAAATCTTAGAAGTCTGCTAAGTTTTCTAAATTGCATGAGAGCAGATTCATTACATGTTTTTAGAATTATTTAATCTACAAATAATTCAGGGATTGTGAATGTGCTGGCACCAAAATTTAATGCCTTCTAATGGACATGTAGGAAGTGGTTCCTGTGTGAGAGTGGGAGGCAATTTCTTCTTCGTGCTGGAAGCTGTGTCATTTAGCATTATTACAGATGTAGTAATGTCATGCATAGAAATGTAATGAGATGAGCTGTGAACTGATCATGAGCCTCATTTAGAACAGAAGCTAAGGTAAATTTTTTCATATTATAGTAAATTAAGGGCATGGCATGTGAACTAGTTTTAAGTAGCCCTGTTCTTTAGTACATTGGCTTTTTCACATCATGTTCCCAGAGTGTTTGAATCATGAAGACAAGATAATGGGGTAGTTGATAAGTTGAATAAGAATAAAAATGATATCAGGAAAGGAATATCCATCTGCAGTTGATAAACATACTTATTAGTGAAGTTCTGGATCACGGATCCTTGAATACGTACAATCAGCTTTCAGGGACTTCTTTCTCCTCAAGCAAAACCAGTAGAAAGTCATTAACTCTTGGGGAGAAGACTGCAGTGCTAGGATTGCTAAATCAAGTGAAATCCAGCCCAGGCATTTTCATCTTTGAGAGGACTTCAGGGCAAGAAAAACTTCTCAACAGGACAGCAAAGAAGGAATTATTTGTTTATTTTACCTGGAAATCCTTGAAGAACGGGGCTGTGTGGGCCTGTCCTGGAGATGTGGGAATCCCTGATTGTCCAAGCAAGGGGACCTGTGGGTGCAACTCAGATCCTCCTTAATCGGGAAATTTACATGATCACTTGTGGGATCCTGTGCACAGGGGGGAACTTCCCCTACCAAGCAGGTCTTGCTCTTTAACCCTACTCTATTTCTGGCCACGATGCTGTTCTGGCCAGGGTGTATCACAGAAATAATTTCATCTACACACAGCCCGGGTTTGCAGAAAAAATCATTCCGTGACACATGTATTTGACTGGATTTTCCACCAATTTTATGCAGTCAAAACCCACAGAGATTCATTGGTTCAAGGTTGATTGGTTGCAAGCCACGTAGTTATCAATGTTTGGTTTCCTATTGGGTACAGATCGCTTCTGATGCTAATTTGCTCCTCATTCTTATCTCTTCTTCCCTGACCAGGTGCTCAGACCACCCCAGGCTGTTGTTTGGAGCTGATGGTTCGTTAATTGCCGTTGATGGATGTTCTCCTTTGAGTGTCTTCTGTGCCACTCTCAGTCTGTTGAGACAATGCCCATGATAGGAACTCTAATTCCCTTCCCCAGGGCAAAAGCGAACACAGGCTGTACTTGATGATACCAAAAGCCTTTTCCAACCCAGTTCATTCTGTGATTCTGTGAAAACTGAATAAAGTTATAAAATAAAAAAAAAAAATAAACTTGGTATATTTTCCAACACCTTGGTTGACACAAGGCAGCAGCATTAATTCTCCTCTCCACAAGATCCTCACCAGGGATCCTCTGATGAGACCTTTTTCCATTTGGCCGGTGTGATGTGCAGCCTTTTGGGTACGTGTGAGTGCAAATCACATCCTGCCGGGTGTGGGATTGACAGCCCGGCAGCGCAGGGAGGTTATTTCCTCACGGAGCAGCTGAACTACAGGAGTGACAGCAGAACCTCTTCCTTGGCACCCGCTGTGTGTCACCCTAAGGGTGGCTCAGCTCCTTCTGCCCTGGCTCTGGCAGCTCTGGGGCACACAAACCTCCCTTCACAGCAGCACTGCAGCTCTCACCTTGCTGAAACCATTCACCTGGGCTACGTGTGAGGAGCAATGACTGCTGTACCCACTGCTGGTTCCTTGAGATGTGCTTGCCATGGAGCCATTCCCCACTGGAACACAGGCTGTAACATAAACTCATCTTTTTTGGTGCTGTCATCTTATTGCAAAAGTCCCATAACTTCTCGGTGATTTCTCATGGACAGCTCCCCACAGCACTGACCCCTTCTTCTTCACAATGCAGCCAACAAACTCCATCTCTCTCTCCTCACCCAGCTAACCCACTCTTTTGCAGGACTCTTTGTATTGGACACAGCTGTGGCCTATTAAGGGCAGGCCTGTTCCTGATCTTTGGTGATTGGTACAGCTGCAACTCCTCAGGTGTGAGACCACCTTCTGCACTGTCTTTATTTCCTTACATTCTATCCCTCCACATTTTGGTACTCAGCAAAGTTTGCATAACTCATGTCTGTGAAGAATTTATCATCTTCTACCCTTAGATTGATATTTATGTTACACCGAAGTGCAAACAGTCACTCCTGTGCCTGGGCTTTGGCATTTGGAGAAGATTTTTGATGGTTATTTATTTATCATTCAGTGCAGCCCACTCTGAGGTGAGGTGTCTGCTCCAGACCTGCACCTCTAGAAATGAGCTTTCAAACTTGGAGCAGCCCAGCAAAAGAGCAGTGTCTTGTGCTGATTGCCAAACACAGAGAGACTGCAAATGATGCTGTGTGCTGAGTTCTGTTTAACATCTGCTGCCACTAACACAGGCAAAGTGGTATTTTGTGACGTGAAAAATGATGGGGCCAAATTTGGCAGCTGAGTGCTTAAACTGCTTTGCCTCACCAAGGCATTTCACACCTCATTTGATTCCCATAGACTTTTAAATTTGCATTGAGATTCTTCTTTAAGTTTAAAAGCTTCTACTTTAGATTTAATTTTTGATTCCTCTCACTACTGATGATAATTCAGCTTCATGAGAACTTAAGAAAAATTAGGCAAGAAATGTTCCAGGCAGTTAGGGAACAGATTGTCCAAGGCCAGGTTGGACAGAGCTTGGGGCAGCCTGGGACAGTGGGAGGTGTCCCTGACCATGGTGGGACTGGATGATCATGAAATTCTCCTCCAACCCAAACCATTCTACGTGGTTTGTGTTTGTTTTTCTAAATGTTCAGCAATTTCAAATTGTTTTCCCAGCATAAGAGCCAGTTGTTCTTTCCCCTTCAGGCTGGAAAGCTGTGTAAATAGTTGATAACATCCTCTTGTAGCAGCCCATAACTCGCATTCCCAAGGGCAGATTTTGCTGCCCTCTGCTCCTCTCCAATATTACTGTAAAGCCAATTGTCAGTCCATTTAGATGGAGCAAGTACCAGCCAAGGCCACATTCCCTCTTTTCCACCTCTCACTGCATAATGCCATAATGAGATTCTGGTCAGACGGTTCACTGCAATGCAATATTCAATCTGTTAAAACTCGTAAAAGGCTGCTGTGAATTGCTGGGCACGGTGATTAGCCCCTGTTTGTCCGAGGTTACTGGAAATTGTCACATCTTGCAGGTGCTGTGCTGGGA
This sequence comes from Ammospiza caudacuta, assembly GCF_027887145.1. Classification (NCBI taxonomy): domain Eukaryota; kingdom Metazoa; phylum Chordata; class Aves; order Passeriformes; family Passerellidae; genus Ammospiza; species Ammospiza caudacuta. The sequence goes on from NC_080607.1 coordinate 17,539,165, forward strand.
CACGGCCTTGGGGAGGAGTGACGCACTCTGTGCTCCAAGGGACACACACCTTTGTACAGCAGGTCCTGGTGGGACTGGCCAGGAGAAACCCACCTGTGAACAGCCCTACAGCAGGAGAAAGGGACCAAGGGGTCCTCAAACCCCGCCAGCCCTACGCTCTGCAGAAGGACAAACAGCAAGTTCTGCACAAGGGGAGGTCCCAGGCTTGCACCTTATCTCTGTTCTTGCACCTGGCACAGGGTTAGATGGGATATTAGAAAATAATTCATGTCTGTGAGGGTGGGCAGGCCCTGGCACAGGTGCCCAGAGCAGCTGTGGCTGCCCCTGGATCCCTGGCAGTGCCCAAGGCCAGGCTGGACAGGGCTTGGAGCCCCCTGGGACAGTGGGAGGTGTCCCTGCCATAGCTTTAGGTTCCAACCCAAACCATTCCATGTTTCTGTGATTCTGAGTGTCCTGACACCAGCAGGAGAGGTGGTGCCTTCTTTTGGTATCTTCTTCTGCTCTCCTTTTCAGCCAGAATTTGAGATACACCAAAAATTGTAACTACTTGAATAACCAGACTCTAAATAATGACAATATTGCATCTATACAGGCATTTCACAGATGTGGGTAGCTTATAATGAGCCCATGGCTAGGGAACAATGTCAATTGCAGCCACAGCTCTAAGCAGCTTTTTGGTCTGCTGATCTTTGTAACATTTAACAATGGGGAACATTCTGTTAAAGCATCTAACCTATCATTTGTAAAAGATTTATGCCATGCTTTCAAGTGTGAATTGGTGAAGTAGAACCACTATAAACAGAGTCATTGTGTCTGAGGTTGTTGGCTTTGAGATCTTACAAAACAAGGAACCTTTCCTGGGGCTCTGGGTATGCTCCCAGCTGTGTTATAGTGCCAGGAGTGTTCTGTTCTTGCTTCATCGTGGTCCTGATTGTGTGATCTCAGGAGGAGGAGAGAGCCTGCTCTGCGGCTCTGGGAGTGTGCCCACCTGTGATTTGGTGTGTTCTCTGTCACACTGGCACAGGTGCCCATCCCTCACACTGGGTGTGAGCAGAGATGCTCTGTGTGTATCAGTGAAATCCTTTCACATCCTTTAACATACCTGACACATCCTTTAACATATCTGACAGCTGACACATCCTTTAACATACCTGACACATCCTTTAACATACCTGACAGCTGACCCATCCTTTAACATACCTGACACATCCTTTAACATACCTGACAGCTGTCATAGCCTTTAACATACCTGACACATCCTTTAACATACCTGACAGCTGACACATCCTTTAACATACCTGACACATCCTTTAACATACCTGACAGCTGTCATAGCCTTTAACAAACCTGAACATGTACTGCAGGAACTTGCTGGAGACCAGGCTCCAGTCAGGAAGACTTTGCCAAGATCCCTGCGCCAGAGGGATGTTTCCAGCCTGCTGATGGTATTTGTGCCCTGCCAGCTCTTGCCTTACATCCTTCAGTCAGTGGATGGCACTGCTGGCTTTCCACAGCTGGGCTGCTTTGGGGAGCTGAATTGTGAAGTGCATTTGTGACTCACTGCTGGCTGTGAAACCAGCCGCTGGGAAGGGGCTCCTCCAGCAGCCTTGGGGCAGCCAGATCCTGGAGCAGGGATGGGGACAGGCCCTGGGCTCTGCCAGGGTGAAAGTGGCCCCAGCACAGCACCCTCACTGCCCAGTCCTTGTGGGGAGTGGAATGGTTTGGGTTGGCAGGGATTTGAAAGACCAGCCCATCCCACCCCTGCCATGGACACCTTCCACTGCCCCAGGCTGCTCCAAGCTCTGTCCAGCCTGGCCTTGGACATTCCAGGGATCCAGGGGCAGCCACAGCTCCTCTGAGCCCTCTGTTCCAGGATCTCACCTCCCTCACAGTGAGGAATTTCTTCCAAATATCCCATTATTCATTATTTCTTATTAATAATGAGTAACGCATTCTTCATTATTTGTTATCCTATGGGATAGGGCGTGAGAATTCACTTATTATTCATGGATTTAGCAAATTTATTGGTTTGTCGCAGACTGCTCGCTTGACCTCACTGAGGCAAATTCTTAGTTACACCGTTGTGATCCCAGAGCTGGTAAAATGGGAAAGAAGAGCAAGGACATAGAGTAAGGTGAATTTAAAAGGGCAATCAGAAAGGAGAGCTGAAAAATGGAAAGCTATAAGGACCTTGAATGTTGTACAAAGTTATTAAGCATTCAAGGCAAAGAAGAAACAGAAGAAGTGCAAGGGAAGGTCAGAAGAAAAGCTGTCTGTGAACAGATCTTCTTTTTCCAGAAACCTGGATAAGTCCTAAAAATAACCCAATTCCAAAAGATCCTAAAGAAACAACCTGCAAACACTCTTGGTTTAGCTGGGTGCTACTCAGTGACATGAGTAGTGCTGCAATTATAAAATGGATGTAAATCAGAGTGATCTGTGCCTTAATTGCCAGTCTGACAGAAGAGCAGATCCAGTCCTGTGCAAGCCCCAAGTGGTTTCTGTGGTGTCTCACCCCACAGACTAATTGGTCACTTGTCTTCTAGAAATGCTTTCAAGATAATTAAGAAAAATAATAAATTGGGAGAATATTTTGCTTCTAATTGGGTGTCAGATGTATTAAACCCTTGAGAAACTGAAGAGTTTGCTAATAACCAGAAACCCTCAGCTTTCTCTGGTGCTGCCTGCTTTGTTCTGAGTTGTTTGGGGAATAATCAGCTTTTAATGGATGTGACATTCACCACAGCTAACCAAGAGGCTTTGGTTTGGGAGAAGTCCTGCTGCTGCCAATGTGGGAACAAATTTTGCTGGTCTGAAAAGAAAAAATTCCTCATTTTTGGTGTTACAAAACCCAATTTTGCCTGTTATTTAAAAGCTTTCAGCTGCCTCAGACAGTACTGCAGGACAAGTAATTGTGCTGGAGAAAAAGGCCTAAAATACACATTTTCTGCTCTAAACTTCTCTGGGCTAAGCAGCTCTGTTTTCTGCTGGCTTGGGAAGTAGATAAACATCAGTGTGCCTCAATTGCTGGGAATGGACCTTAGGAATTCAGCTTGTTGATGCAGCCTTTGGGGTTTGGAGCTCCTGGATGATCCTTGAACCCACAAACATCAGGCATGTGCTTCTGAGCGGTTTCCATGGAAATAACATTAAAATCTATTTAAAGAATGGAAGAAAAATGTACACATCTTTTATGGATTTTTACAACAAAATAATTGATTCTAAAAGCTGGGGTGAAGCAGTTCACACTCTGATGCAATGGGGCCCAGAAATGTTTAATTCTGGTTTTGTGAGGGGTGAAGTGTTTCTAAATGCTTGTGACAGGAGAACACTGTGCAGACAGAAGTTTCATGAGCATTTATAATTCTGTTTTATCTTCGTTTTACTTGCAGAGGAACTCTCCTGATGAACATGGCAGTTTTTGTAAGCCAGTATTTAATATCAATATTTAATTCTCAGCAAGCAGAAAGGGCTTGGGCTTAGTTCAGATTATTTATTTTTTGTTTCCAGAATCAACTCAAGAATTTAGGAGGAAATTATGAACCCTTTGGTCCATTTTGAAGTTGAGGAGATGGCACTGAAGTGAAAAACAGAGCATTCAGCACTCACAGAGACCCCAGAATAATAACCTGGCATGTAAACAGGCAGTGGAAAAAGGAGGAAACCAGCCTGGAAAAACCCTCTGCCTTTCCTGGTAACTGCAGGGGCAGGGAAGGGAAAGAACAGGCTGGGGATGGGGACAGAAATGATCTGAGAAGCAGCTGCCAGGGGATAGTGACCACAGAAAATGTCCTTTATTAATGCAACAAGACTGGAACTGCCTGGGCAGCGTCACTTTTAGCTGGGTCACTGTTGCTCCAGTGTGACATCACCACCAGGGCTGGGGATGATGAAATTAATAGAAACTGGGCATGTTAATTAAGAGCCAGGTCAGCTGTCCTCTGCTTTTGGTGACAGTGTCATCCAGCTGTGATAGCTGAGTAGATTTTCTCACCCGCCAGTGGCAGACAGGAATTTTTAGCAGCTGATAGACCCCAGATCAATAACTTACATAAAGCAGCTCCTGAGTCACCTCCAGCAAGTGTGCACATGTGAAATTGGGAAGGAATAGTCTGGAGCTTGTGCTGCTCTGGTGTCACAGAGTGGGGGACGTTCAGAGGGCCCACAGTGGCTCTGGTGCAGCTCTTTTTTCTCCAGACTCACACAGTTCCTCCTGGAATAGGAATTCTCCCCAGCTGTCTCCCACAGTTCCTCCTGGAATAGGAATTCTCCCCAGCTGTCTCCCACAGTTCCTCTTGGAATAGGAATTCTCCCCAGCTGTCTCCCACAGTTCCTCTTGGAATAGGAATTCTCCCCAGGTGTCTGCACAGCTGTTCAGATATTGTACCCAGGTGTCTGCATAGCTGTTTCTCTTGAAACCAGATATTCTCCCCAGATGTCTCCCATGGCTGTTTATCCTGGTACCAGATGTTCTCCCCAGGTGTCTCCCACAGTTCCTCTTGGTATAGGATTTCTCCTCAGATGTCTCCACAGCTGTTTTTCCAGAACCAGATGTTCTCCTCAGGTGTCTCCCACAGTTTCTCTTGGAGCAGGATTTCTCCCCAGCTGTCTGCACAGCTGTTTCTCCAGAACCAGATGTTGTCCCCAGAAGCAGAGAGGCAGCCCTGGCTCCCCTGTGTCCCTATAGGACATGAAAGAACACAAGCTCACGCTGCTGTTCTCAAGGTGAAGGAAAAAGGGGAAGTTTATTTTCTTACTTTAACATTTATAGATTTCCAAAAGTGACAGCAGATTGGAGGGTGACAGTGCCACCTCTCCAATGACACTGGACAAACCAACAGTCCATCAAATTTCTCTTCTTCCATAAAGGAATGCAAAACAATGAGTTATTTACAGAAAGTGAGAAAGTTCACTACAAAATGTCAACATCAGAAGGCTTAGAAAATCTTAAAAAACCAGGGTGACACCCCTGTGCCACTCCTGCCTGCTCCTCTGGACTGCTCTGCACGGAGCAGCTCCAGCACCAGGAACTGGAGTTTCCCTCCTTTCAGAAAGTTTCCCTTTTAGGCTGGAACAGACAGAAAATGTGACCCTGGGTGCACATGGCAACATTTGCCTCTGCCCACGCTGCCAAACACAGCCTGACCTTGCAGCAAACCATGGTCTAAGCAAGAAATGCTTAAAAAACCTTGGGGCTGTTCACATTTTTAGTTGAAGGAATGAGGAGATAATCAGTTCACAGGGAATATTTCAGTGGACAATGCCAATCCAATTGAAATGTTAAGCTGTATATTCGCGCTCAGCAGTAGATTTATTTTTTTTTAAATGATGTAAAATGCCAGCTAGAAAAGTGTTTCCCATCTAGGTTAAGAATAGGGGTTCTTGCATAAGCCACTGGAGCTTTCAAAAAGTGCTTAAAATAATTTCCTGCAAGCTTTAAATGGAGTGAAGATAAAATTTGGAATAATTTCTGTGGGTACCTGCATTGTATTTAACTGGTTGGTATCAACATCTGAATTGAATTTCTAAGGCAGCAGCCATAGGTGCTCACAAATTAGGGTCTCTATTACATGATTACATGCTTTTAATTTAGTTGTTACAAATGCTCCAAATGAATGAAGGCACCTTTATTTTTAGGAAAAAAAAATTCCTAATGTTAACTTAAAAACCTCACCTATTCCTAATGTTAACTTAAAAACCTCACCTCATCCAGCTTTTTATTTCCTGCTGTGGAATACCAGGGGCAAACTTTACATTTTTCTTCTGTAGCTGGAGAATTTGTGTATTAGAAAGGTCAAGAATGTCCAATATTCAACATTCTGGACATTTTTTGAAGATCATGGAACATTACCAACTGTTTTTCTCTTCTAAATATACAATTTTATTCTAAACATGCAGTTGTGCATTTCATAAAGGTTACAGAGTTTGTGAGATTCCCATTCTCATATCTTTGTTAATATGAAAGGACCTGAAGGTTGCACATTTGAGTGCTCAGAGGTTGGCAACTAGAAAACAAACCCAGATGAATAACCTGTAATGAATACTGGTTGTACTTTGGGATTTTGGGGTTACTTGGGGTGTGTAAGCACAGCAAAAAATCTGATTAACAGATTTGTCACTGGTTTGCAAATAATTCAGATTTCTTCTTCACTTTCTTCCTTAAACCTCAGTGTAAGACTACTGTGAGCTCTCAGGCTCAGGTTTAATTGTGCCTCAGAAAAATTTGGTGGCTTTTTTGAACACTTCTTGAAGCACATAAAAAGAATTCTGGTGGTGAGCAAGTACTTCAAAGCTGTATTTGCATCTCTGTAAAAAACCCAAACAACTCTTGTCCTCTGCTGCAGAAACGTTTGAACGTGGCTACTTCCTCATTCACATGAAATTTTGTTTTTATTGAAGACTAAATCCTTTTGTAAAGTGCTTTTTAACGAGCACTGAGGGCTGCTTGGAGCTGCCTTGTGTCCTGCTGGCTGCCCATGGGGTGTGGGACAGCTCCTTGCTGGCCAGCTGCTCCGAGCATTAATCCAATATGCAGATCCCGAGCCTTAATGAAGGACTAATTAATGCTCTGGCAGAGCCTCAGCAGCCTGGTGCACCTTCAGGCTCTCACTGGGATATCTCCTGAGCTCTGGGCACTCTCTTGGCCGGGAAGGTGAAGGAGAAAATAATCCAATTCCTTCAAATTCCCCTCGGAGCTCAGTGCCAGCTCCAGAAGGTGCAGTTGTTAATGACCTAGATGTGATTCATCCATTATCAGGTAATCTGAATTTAGCTGAAGTGATTGAAATTCACGGAGCTGAAGTCAAAAACCTCATCTCCTTTAGCAGAGAGCTGCCCATAGAAATGAGCAAAGAATCTGAAGTTAACAGAATGATTTCCAATTTGAAAACTCTGGCTGCTTTGGACTGCCCGGTGGAAGAAAAGCTGAAGGAAATGTGATTTCCCGTGGCTTTGGATGGGCTTTTTGGGATTCTGGGGTTCTGAGAAGGCAGAGAGGAGGCTCACACATGGATATTCTGAATTATCCCCAGGAGGGAACAGGCTGAATGCCCCATCCTGCAGCTCTGCTGGCAGCAAAGCTCACATTAAATCCTGGCTTTCCCAGGAAGAAGTGATAGTCTGGCAGAGTACTAACCAGTAAATAAGTCATCTCTTGGTTTTACAAAGCTGGCATTACTGCATGAGCAGCTCCATGTCTCATTTTATGTCCCTGGATGAGAATGGAGCCTGGACAGTGCTCTTAAACACAGCCTTACCGTCCAATGGAATACTTACAATTTCAATTGCTTTTGTGTTTATAAAAGAGTACATGGATGACACAAGCTTTTGGAAAGACCAGGGAATATTTTAAATTTTCTTTTGTTTTTCCATGCTTTGACATCTCTCTTTTGTATATCCTGGCTCTGAGTCACCCTCAGTCTGCAGCTAAGCATTGCTGATGAATTCTCCCCTGTATCACTCATAGGTCATTTGTTTCTTTGTCTCTGTGTTTGATTTTCTTCTGGCACTGATGAAACCTTGCACGGGCTCTCCAGGGTGGCCACCCCAGCCTCCAAACTAACACAGGATTTTTCTTCCTTCACATATTTTTGCCATTTTTGAATTGAAGCAGCCGTATCACACACACAGAGCTGGGACTGAACTGCCCGGTGATAACTCCCTGCCTCCTCCACATCCATCCTTTGTTCCCTTCTTCCATTTTCTGTGCTGCTGTGGTTTTGTACCCTGGGGTGACAGAACTGACCTCTGCAAGTTGCCAGCTCTGGAAGAGTCCTTAAAAATCCTTTGTGTGATAAAGAGAAATTCCTGCCACGGAGCCCTTGATTACTTTTTTGTCTGCAGAGAGCAGCAGCCTCTGAGTGCTGGGACACCCTGAGGTTGAGTGCCCTGAGTGCAGGCAGAGCGAGAGGAGGTTTTGAAGAGGGATCCTTCCCATGGAGAGAGAATATTGCATGGCAGAGGGCAGGAAGGAACTTCACTAGACTTGAAACAACGCCTGTTCCTTTGAATCAAGTTGTGAAGTTATCCTATGAGGGGAGGAGGAAAGAAGGAAGAAACAATCTGTGGGTTTCTTCTACCCACCTTGACCCCACAAACAAGGATGGGGTTTTTTTTTTTGTGCTTTAAAAAATATCTGTGGTTAAAAAAAATCAAACAACCAAACAAACAGCCCACAATAAAGCAACACGAAAAACCTCTCAACCAACCCCTTCTAATAATAAAAAAGTTCCTTTCTTGCTGTTATGCTTTTCTAGGGCTGAGATTAACCATGGAGCTTCCAGCCTGGGGGAGCTCTGTCAGGGTTTGGGGGTGTGGAGGGATGAACTGCAGAAGAGCTGGGGCTGGGATCTGCTCTCAGGGGACCCAAAGCACATGCAGGCTGTGCCCAGGCCACAGCAGGGCTGTTTGTCACAGCAGGGCTGTTTGTTTGTCACAGCAGGGCTGTTTGTTTGTCACAGCAGGGCTGTTTGTCACAGCAGGGCTGACCCACAGAGGGCTCTGGGGGTGACAACTGAGCAGGAAAAGTTTCAAATGTACCACGTTACTTTCTCTCTCACACCGAGGCAAAAGCACCATTCACACCTTAGAGCAGTCCAGCTGCATCACTGCAGCATTAAGTGAAAGGTTAAGTGATACACAAAGCCACAGACAATCCAGAACAATTTCTTCTTTTGAATTCTTATTAATTCCTTTGAAATTTTGCCTTTTGGCTCAAACTTTGAATTCCAGGCTCTGGGAAACTGGACCTCAACCCTGCTCTGAGACTTTCTGACCGTGTCCTGTAGAAGATCTGAATCCCCTCAGCATCCAGCAGGATTCCTCCTGCCCCAGCCTTGCCTGCAGCCTCAGCAGCTGAGAACGCCCAGTTAGGCCATGATAGTTTCAGGTTGTATCAGGATGAACTCTGTACTTTCAATCTAATCTAATGTTTGATCTTTCCGACCCCAAATCAAAGCTATTTTCTGAAGCATTGCCATGGTGATGCACAACACGGAGTGTTGTCATTGCCAGGGCTTTTAGAGCTTTATTGAAATGCTTTTGAGCTGCAGAAAAAGATCTATGGGAAATAATGGTACATTATGTCGGAGATTGATTTACAATGGGCTGCTCTATAAAATATTTAATAGAATCTCTAAAATTATATCAAGACAAGTTACCAGAAAATTAAAAATACCGAAGTATATAGAGCTGCAAACATGGGCATTAGTGAGTGAGTACAACCAGGCCTCTCCTTCCAGAGCTAGGAAGGAAAATATGTTTGCTGGCAAATTGAGTAATTGTTTCTGAAAATTGGCAGCTCCCCATTTCTGGGTAAGCCTTCAGCATTACCTATTCGTAAGAAACTTCTTTGTATTCACAGAGTGCTTACTATTGTGAGGCTAATAGATATGTTTTTGATGAACACATTTTTCCATTTGAATTGTGAGAGCAGTAACCTTTAGTCATCCACAGACAAGATCATTTAAATTCTAGGCTCAGTGCAGCAAATTTGCTCAGTTCAGAATCTGATATGCACATTGGCTTAATTATTCTTGGTTTTGGCTTTTTTTTTTCATTGTGATGAATCTTGTGTGATGATCAAATAGTGACGTTTATTTTACTTGTGTGGCAAATTCATTTGTGGTTTGATGGATTTATTTCTCCCCTATTCAACCCTGCTCTTTAAAAATACACAGGATTGCTTTTATTGCTTTTTCAGAGCAGCCTTTGTAAACATGTAAAGATTCTGTACATCCAATTCCATGTCTCCCAAAAAGCAGCAATGGGTGTCGGATGTGGAATCCTGACCCAGCCGAGGATTCAGCACAATCTTGAACCATTCCCAGGTAGCTCAGACTCCACCCAGTGGGGATGGGACCCAAACCCACCCAGTCCCCAGGTCGGGCCGGGTCCTGCAGCTGCTCCTGAGCTGGTGAATCAGGCTGGGATTCAGGCTGCCAAAACAGCACTCAGGGCTCTGCCTTTCACCTTGCAGAGCATTCATTCAAACATATTCTGTCATTTCCTCTCAAACTTCTCTTTGCCGCTGATGGCGAGAGAAACATTAAATTTGCATGCATCAATTACTAAGCAGTTATGTTAACCACATTGTTAGGTTCATTAATACTGCTGGAAAGTGAGGCTAATTATATCCTGCTTCCCATTTGGGCTGTTGTTTCTGTCTGAGTTGTAATGTGACTAAATTATTATTTTGATTATGCTGATGAGTTAGTTCATTCTCATTTATCTCCTGATTCTTTTCATTCAGAAACCTTTGAAATCTGCACAGATGCTGCACTCTGAGAAGCCTCCCACAGAAATTCAAGCAACACAGTTCTGTTCTTCCCAGTTCAGAGTTATTGGAAACTGGGAGGGGGAAGAGAATGGGCCATTCTCCATCCATAAGGATATATTAGGTCATCAGATGGATTTTCTGAGTGAGTTTGGGCAAGTTATTACAAATCAATGCAAATTAGTTCAGCTTTGCATCCAAGCAGCCCAATAAATGGATTGAGGCAGCAGATTTGAACTTGCTTGTGCTAACAGTTACCCTGATCTGCTCCTTTTTCCAGCAGGCCCTTACCAGGTCTGGAAAAATCCTTTCCCAAGGATCTTTTTTTTCCATTCCTTATGAAAAATCCTTTCCCAAAGATCTTTGTTTTCCATTCCTTGTGAAAAATCCATTTCCAAGGATCTTTGTTTTCCATTCCTTGTGAAAAATCCTTTCCTAAGGATCTTTGTTTTCCATTCCTTGTGAAAAATCCTTTCCCAAAGATCTTTGTTTACCATTCCTTATGAAAAATCCATTTCCAAGGATCTTTGTTTTCCATTCCATGTGAAAAATCCTTTCCCAAGGATCTTTGTTTTCCATTCCTTATGAAAAATCCTTTCCCAAGGATCTTTGTTTTCCATTCCTTGTGAAAAATCCTTTCCTAAGGATCTTTGTTTTCCATTCCTTGTGAAAAATCCTTTCCCAAGGATCTTTGTTTTCCATTCCTTATGAAAAATCCTTTCCCAAAGATCTTTGTTTTCCATTCCTTGTGAAAAATCCATTTCCAAGGATCTTTGTTTTCCATTCCTTGTGAAAAATCCTTTCCCAAAGATCTTTGTTTACCATTCCTTATGAAAAATCCATTTCCAAGGATCTTTGTTTTCCATTCCATGTGAAAAATCCTTTCCCAAGGATCTTTGTTTTCCATTCCTTATGAAAAATCCTTTCCCAAGGATCTTTGTTTTCCATTCCTTGTGAAAAATCCTTTCCTAAGGATCTTTGTTTTCCATTCCTTATGAAAAATCCTTTCCCAAGGATCTTTGTTTTCCATTCCTTGTGAAAAATCCTTTCCTAAGGATCTTTGTTTTCCATTCCTTGTGAAAAATCCTTTCCCAAAGATCTTTGTTTACCATTCCTTATGAAAAATCCATTTCCAAGGATCTTTGTTTTCCATTCCATGTGAAAAATCCTTTCCTAAGGATCTTTGTTTTCCATTCCTGTGTCATTTCCCAGCCTGAAGCTCTGCCAGTCTGTAGGATGCTGTCTCTCCTGAAGGAGGCACCTGACACATTCACGGGGCCATTTCCTAAATATAGGCAGAGATTGCACAAGTCCTTTGGTGATCAGCAAGAGCTCTCAGCGCTGAGGCTGACACCACTCCTGCCTGTTCCTGGTCTCTCCCTGCCGTGTCATGGAGCTCCAGGGAATCAGGAGGGAGCAGAGAATGAAGCTGAGTGCCCGGAGAGTCTCCAATCCAGCACACGCCAAGGAAGTGACACAGCTCTGCCTTTCCTCGCCCATTCACAAGGCTCATTAGCACTTGGTTCACCATGTAAAAATAAAAGAAAATGGAAGCAGAGCAGTTAAGGAACAAATTGGCAATTACAGAATTGTGTCTGAGCACTTTTGGTCACTTGAGGGCCGATACTTGATGTGTTTGGGGTTGGTGCCCCTCTGCTTTCCCAGCCCTGCAGGTGTCCCAGGAACCCCTGGATGTGGCACTCTGCGCTCTGGGCTGGTGACAAGCTGGGATCAGGCACAGCTTGGGCTCCTGGAGGTCTTTTCCATCTTCAGTGATTCTGTAACAACAACAAAATTTTCCAGCTATAAAATTTTCCAGCTTTGCCAAATCTCTCTTCTTCCTGCCTGTGACATCCAGAGCGGCCACGAGCTACAGAGAAGTGACAGAGCCACCACAGCTGTCCCCCACACCCTGGGTCTGACCTTGGCATTGGTGCCACTGACTTCTCCATTCTCAGTGAGCCATAAGGACAAACCGCCAGCCACGATAACTTGTTAATTAAACCAATAAATGGATTAAACACTGCACTTCTTTACACAAAAAAAAAAAAAAAAAAAAAAAAAAAAAAAAAAAAAAAAAATATTCAGATTTCCAAAGAGCTTTTTAGGTTTTGGATATCTGGAGCCCAGTCCTGCTGCCTGAGTAGCTGTAGCCAGGAATTCTGTGCTTGCAGGCTGTGTCCTCCCACAGGAACACCAGCTCCAGCTCCTATTCCTATTCCTATTCCTATTCCTATTCCTATTCCTATTCCTATTCCTATTCCTATTCCTATTCCCTTTCCCATTCCCATTCCTGTTTCTGCACATTTTTGTTTCTGCCTCTCTCTGAGCTCAAATGAAGGCTGAGCACTCTCCCTGTGTCCCTTGGCAGGCTGGATACAATGCAGAGTAACTTCATTAAGTTGCTCTGGGGGGAAAAGCAGAGTTTGCAGCAGTCAGAGGAGAGCACAAAAAAGCAGAGCATCCTCTGTAGCTAAATGATCAGTTATCCTGCAAAAGGAATTACAGATCCAGCTGGGGAAAAGGCACTTTGGATAAGCTCAGGGATCCCACATTATGCTCAGGATCAGCTCATTATAAAAAAGCAGTATAAATGTTGGGCATTTGTGTTTCTTGGTCTTTCTAATTGGGCAGTGGCATTTAATGAAGCTGTGATTTTTTTCCTCATTAATCATGCAAAGTATTTAAGCAGCATGCAGCAGTGCTTTTGGAGGCTTTGCTGATAATTTGTGCTGCTCGGAGCAGGGCTGGTCCCTCTCAGTGGGAGGAGAAGCTCGGGCTGGTCATGTCAGGCAGTTCAGGAGCTGCAGGAGAATCTCCAGGTGGGTTCTGAGGACCTCATTTCCCCCAGGCTGTACAAACAGCTCTGCTGCCCTGCCAGCAGTGTCCAGCACCCTGGGTGGAGCCATCCTCAGGGACAGCTGGGCTGGCAGTGCCCAGAGCTGTGGGCACGTCTTCCACCCTGGCATGGATTGGCTTCTTCTCTTTTAAAGACTTTTATCTCTGTGTGTGGCACAGGATGCCGGGTCAGAGATTGAACAAGTCTCCATTCTGCCGCTTTCCTTCTCTCACAAAACTTCCTGATTCCCTGAGGCTTTTAGAGGGAGAAATAGCGTCTAAGTTGTTCTTGGACAGAAAATAAAATGCCCACAGGCTCTCCACTCTGCTTGGGGCATCATTAAGGCAGCTATAATTGCACTAATTTTAGTGGAAAGGAGTCTACTTCAGTTCCCTGAGTGCAGCAGGAGTTTTGAGGTTGTTGTGATGCTGAAATGATTTTAAAAGTTAAGCACTGCAGCTGTTTCAGAAACTGGCTTACAAAAGTATAAATCCAAACTCCCGTTGATGTTAATTGCACTGAACGATGTACTGAGCTAATTGAAAGCTTTTAGCTGGTTTGGTTATCCATGCACTCCTCACTTCCTTGTCCAGGAGTCCCAAATTACATATAATGAAAAAAAATGAAAGCGTTAAATGGTTGCTGCAAGTGCTTGGAGTGCAGTGTGCCATAACATCCACGTCACCAGCACAGGAAACAGAAAATGTTCTTGTCTGGAACATTTCCATTCATAGAACGATTTGCTTTGAGAGGGAGCTTGAAGGGATCTCCACCCCCTGATCTCCCACAGTGCCAGGGTGCTCCCAGCCCCGTCCAGCCTGGCCTTGGGCACTGCCAGGGACCCAGGGGCAGCCACAGCTGCTCTGGGCACCTGTGCCAGGGCCTGCCCACCCTGTGAGTAAATAAAGAATTTTTTCCTTGTAATTAATCCCAGTCTTCCCTCTGCCAGCTTGAAGCCATTCCCTGTCACTCCTTGTCCCTATCCCTCTCCAGCTCTCTTGAAGCCTGCTTAGATACTGCAAAAAAAGTTCCTCTACAAGACATGGGGAAGGATTAACACTCAAGTTCTACATGAAAAATTATTTTATCTTTAGATATCATGAAAAAAAAAAGAAAAAAAACCAAAACACAAAAAAGCCAAACAAACAACCAAAAAAGTTTTCTTACCGTATATTTATGATTCGGGAAGGTTTCTGAAAGCTGTAAATTTCCAGCTAAGGATTGTAGATCCGACAGCAAAAAGCTTGAGCAAGATAACAGAAATTCCTCAGTTTTGGTGGTTAATATTGAAGCACCATGTCTCCATAGAGGAAGGGATACAGCACATTGTCACAGCACAATGTCACAGCACATTGTCACAGCACAGTGTCATTGTCACAGCACAATGTCACAGCACAATGTCACAGCACTGTCACAGCACAGTGTCCCTGTACATTGTCACAGCACTGTCACAGCACAGTGTCATTGTCACAGCACAATGTCACAGCACAGTGTCATTGTCACAGCACATTGTCACAGCACTGTCACAGCACAGTGTCATTGTCACAGCACAATGTCACAGCACAGTGTCACAGCACTGTCACAGCACAGTGTCCCTGTACATTGTCCCTGCACAGTGTCACAGCACAGTGTCATTGTCCCTGCACAGTGTCACAGCACAGTGTCATTGTCACAGCACATTGTCACAGCACTGTCACAGCACAGTGTCATTGTCACAGCACAATGTCACAGCACAGTGTCACAGCAGTGTCACAGCACAGTGTCCCTGTACATTGTCACAGCACAATGTCACAGCACAGTGTCACAGCAGTGTCACAGCACAGTGTCCCTGCACATTGTCCCTGCACAGTGTCACAGCACAGTGTCATTGTCACAGCACAATGTCACAGCACATTGTCACAGCACTGTCACAGCACAGTGTCCCTGTACATTGTCACAGCACTGTCACAGCACACTGTCATTGTCACAGCACATTGTCACAGCACAGTGTCATTGTCACAGCACAATGTCACAGCAGTGTCACAGCACTGTCACAGCACAGTGTCATTGTCACAGCACGTTGTCCCTGCACACTGTCCCTGCATGCTGGGGTGCCTGTCTCTGTGAGCAGACACGGACAAGGACTCCCTGTTCCCTCTCCAAGGAGGGAACTCTCCAGTGCAAGGCCACCAGGCTGCTCCTGTTTTGAGGCCGGGGCTGATGAGAGGATCTGGAGGAGTTTCAGGTGTGCCTACCTGCACACGGATCCAGCTCTGGCTCCCTGCAGGGTCACTCACAGCCTGCACAAAGGCCTGGATGGATCCCAGAGCTCCACCAAACCGAGCTCCTGCCCAGCTGCTCAGGCTGGAGCACATTGCCAGGACCCACCTGTTTTCTTCTTGTGCAGGTG
Organism: Ammospiza caudacuta; assembly: GCF_027887145.1. Taxonomy (NCBI): domain Eukaryota; kingdom Metazoa; phylum Chordata; class Aves; order Passeriformes; family Passerellidae; genus Ammospiza; species Ammospiza caudacuta. The sequence goes on from NC_080607.1 coordinate 17,554,666, forward strand.
AATTTCTTGTAGAAGCTGCAGAACTGAATGGCTGCAAAGATTCCCCCAGCTTTAACTTTTCTGTGGTTATCCAAGTAGTGCTTGGTTTGAAGCTTCCATCAAGAATCCCATTTTCATCATAATGAAAAACAATCTGCAGGAGCTATTTATCTTTGCTTCTGTTTCCTACATGCTGGTCTTGGATTGTGTAACCAACACCAGGTGGACACTGAGAAGTTTTTCTGTGATAAACCAGTTAGTGATTTATATATTCAAGATGATAAAAGCAGCCCCAGCACCTGCCAGTGAGCAGAGCACTGCTGGAGGGCTGTACCTGCCTGGCTGTGTCAGCACAACCATGATTAATGTATTGATGGTGCTTGGCAGGGACCTGAAAACAATTTTCCTTGAAAACAGCGCTGTGTTATGTCCTCCAGTCACCTCCTCCTCTGAAACTGCTGTGAGGATGATCTTTGCTATTGATAGTAGAGGTGAGAAGATGAAAAAAACCCCCACACCATCCTTTTGTGCCAATAGGTCCTAGGAAAGGAAAGAACTGAGTGTTCGTGGTTCTTGGAACTTTTGGCGTGTCCTGTTTTACTCTGTAGTTACACCCTTATCCCTGCAGCATAAAAATACCTCCATAAAACATGAATTCATCTCCTGGAGGACAAGAGAACTGAAGAGAAGGAAATAATAAGTCTCTAAATTAAATTAGTGTTTGTATTATAGCTCTTCCCGGTTCTGACATGGAGCTGCTGGTCTTTGGCATGAGCTGCATCATGGCAAAGCTTTGGCATGAGCTGCACCATCAGGGTGGGTGGGGAACAAAGAGGATGCAAGCCCTTGGAACAGCTGTCAGGGGGAGTTTGTAGAGCCATGGAATTACTGAGGATGGATCAATAATGGTGAGGGTGCTTTAAGCTCTTCTAATTGCGAACCCAACACTGCCTCTAGACATCAAAGTCCACCTCTAAACATCAAAAACAATCAAAAGCCTTGGCAAGGGGCAGGAAAATGGTTGATTCTTCAGTTTTTGAAGGGGTTGGAGGAACCTCTTGTTTTGGGCCTCCCCACTTGCTCTGCCAACAGGAATTCTCCTGCAGCACCTCCTGAGGGGAGTTACCTCAAACCTGTGTGGAAAACAGCCAGCTGAACAAGGTATGGAGGAAAAGAGGTCTCTTAGATAAATTCAGCACGAAATATTTACCATGTGTGGCACAAGCCTTCCTCCTTTAACTATTTAACTCTTCTCAGACCTAGAGCTTGCAGCAGTAATCACAAAATCCTGTCTTGGTCATTTTGAAACGTGTAATGAAATTTGCTGTAAAGTGTGTGAAGTCTGCTTTTGATTACAGATGCAGCAGGAACTTTCCAGTCTTCCTTACTTTTATTTGGAGGAGGAAAAAAAAATCCCTTTGCGGTGCATTATGGCAAACTTTTAAGTGTCAGCATGGCTGCAGTGAAAATGTGATCAGGCTGGCACAGCCAGGGTAAATCAGAGTGAAATTCTGGTACGATCTCTTCCCACTGTTCAGAAACACCACTGTGAGCCTCACAGCTGTTTCTTCTGTCTTTGCAGGAGCCCCCCAGAGAGAGAACAATCATCTGTTGTCCAAAAACCCGCATTTTCTAACAGGAACAGGAGAACGAGAGGCACGGATGTGGAATTGTGGCAGCGTGTCACAAAAGAGAGCAGCCAGGGGACAACCAAAGCACAAATCTGCTTCCTGAGGGAGCACAGGGAAGGTGCCACTGCCTCCATCCAGGACAATAAAAGCAGCATGAACAGAATCACTGATGATATAAGAGGTGCTGATGCACTGGAAATTATTTTCCCCCATGGGCACTTCCTTCAATGTCCATGGCCAGCAGTGGCTGTTTGATTTTGTTTGGAAAATGTAAATGGAGAGTTTGGAGTTGTAAATATTTGCATTTCAGCAGCCACACCACACAGTGACCAATGGTCCATTGCATTGCTGTTGTGGCTTGTGGCTGCTCCCAGTCCCATTTCTGGGGTTCTCCTCCCAGTGAGGCTCCCAGCAGCACCCTGAGCCCTCTGATGGATTTTGGGAGCAGTTTTTGGGCATTCTCAAGCATTTTTGTTACTGATGTGGGCCAGTGTAACAAGTCAGAGCTTGCAGAGTTTTTCAGATTAGAAAACCCCTGCCAGTCTCTCACAGTGTGGCATCAAGCAAGCTTTAATTATCATGTGCTTGACAGCAAGAGGTAATTGATTTGTAATTTGTCTTGGGCTTGTGGTTTGGTTTGGGTTTGGCTTTTAATAAGGAACTGCTCTAATTGCCATTTAATGTGCACTGTTCCATCCAATACTTATATTTTTCCACTTGAGTGACTCTTCCCATACTGGTGTCTGTTTAAAATGAAGTTTTTTGTCAAAACAAGAATTGTGATGGGCCACAATCTTCCTCCCTCGAAAGAAAGCAATTATTCAGCCAAAATATGTACACTCTGGTGATTATGTGGATGTATCACTTCCTGCTGGGTATTAAACGGTATGATTTCTGGAGTCTGAACTGGGAATATGATTAATAACAGCTTCTGATACAGCAGATAGCAAATGAAGGCCGAGCAATAGTAATTTTTCATTTGAATCTCAGCCAAATTGGCTGTTTTGCAGTACGGGTCTGTGGCAATTATTTGTTGTTCTGCTTCCTAATGCTGATTTCCTTCCAGAGTTGATCAGCATGAATCTCAGGGAAACACTGAGTCCATAAACACTTGTGGCCAGGTGGAGAAAGCAGAACTGCTGATGGGAGCTGCTTAAAACCAGGCCCTCCTGCAGGACAGGGCCTTTGTGGAGAGCCTGTGGAGAGCCTGGTCCTGGTCCTGGTCCTGGTCCTGGTTCTGGTCCTGGTCCTGGCCCTGATCCTGGTCCTGGTTCTGGTTCTGGTCCTGGTTCTGGTCCTGGTTCTGGTCCTGGCCCTGATCCTGATCCTGGTTCTGGTCCTGGTTCTGGTCCTGGCCCTGATCCTGGTCCTGGTCCTGGCCCTGATCCTGGTCCTGGTTCTGGTCCTGGCCCTGGCCCTGATCCTGATCCTGATCCTGATCCTGATCCTGATCCTGGTCCTGGTTCTGGTCCTGGCCCTGATCCTGGTCCTGGTTCTGGTCCTGGTTCTAGTCCTGGCCCTGGTTCTGGTCCTGCTTCTGATCCTGATCCTGATTCTGGTCCTCATCCTGATCCTGATTCTAGTCCTGGTTCTGGTCCTGCTCCTGCTCCAGGTCCTGGTCTGATCCTGATTCTGGTCCTCATCCTGATCCTGATTCTAGTCCTGGTTCTGGTCCTGCTCCTGCTCCAGGTCCTGGTCTGATCCTGATCCTGATCCTGGCCCTGATCCTCATCTTGATCTTGATCCTGGTTCTGGTCCTGATCCTGATACTGGTCCTGGTTCTGGTTGTGGTCCTGGTCCTGGTCTTGGCCCTGATCCTCATCTTGATCCTGATTCTGGTCCTGGTCCTCATCCTGCTCCTGCTCCTGCTCCTGCTCCTGATTCTGATCCTGGTCCTTCTCCTGGTCTTGGTTCATCTTCCTAAGTAAATTCTAAATTGCTTTGTGCCAGTTTCTCTTCAAATGACCCTTGTAAATGTGTGGGTCTCGTTTGTTTTCCACATTTTAATTGAAACTAGCTGGGTGTAAGGCAGCAGAACGGAGGGTGCTTAAATTCTCATTAAAACAACATGAACAAAAACAGCTTTCATGTGTGCAAGGCACAAACGTGACTGCAAAACCAAGATAATTCCAGATTTTCTGTGAATTGTCAGCCTCTGATTCCAAGTGTGGCTTCATAAGGAAAATGAAACGTGGCTTATACACACACAGGTATAAATGCATAGATATATATATATATATAAATATGTATAAATGCATCTATAACTCATGGTAACTGGAAGGTTCTGCTGCTACTTTTCACTGTGAGCTACCAGTTGCATGATGTGAAAATGCCCATTTTGGCTACTTAGACCCCTTAAATATCCAGCCAGAGTGGGTGTGATTATCCAGCTTCCAGCACACTGGACAAGGCTCTGTTGGAACCGCAAAGAAAACAAAATGATGTTTGAAATCCATTCATTACAGCATTAACATGAGCATGCCAAGCAATTTTTTTGGGAACAATTACAAATTTTCAATCAGAAAAGGCCTTTTTCCAGACTTTTCTCCCTTACAGAAATTACTTTTTGCTTTTAATACATGCTCACTGATTATGCAGGTGGCTTAATGACCTTGTATTCACTGCTGCTTCAATGTGGGAGCTGTACTCTTAGTTAATTCCATCTTTGCCTTTATTGAGAATATCAGATTGCTCCAGGTTCTTTGATCTGGTGGTTTTGATCATGGAGGGCTCTTGCTCACCATTTACAGAGCTGCCCAGATGCACTTATCTCTTCAGAAAAAGTAATATTAGACCTTGTGTTGCATGTCCTGCTCATTCCAGCTCCCAACAGGGCAAGGAAGGGCAGTCCAGCAGTGATTTAATTTTCCCAATAGCAATATTTGTGCATATGCCTCACAAGTTATTTGCCTTTTCTGCTCACCAGTTAGACAGCAAATTGGTAGTAATTATCACATTAAAAGGAAAGCATTACTTCAGGATAGCTGAATAATTTTTCATTAAGGAGAGCTTCCAAAGGGACAGCATTTAAGAAAACAAAGCACAAAACTGTCACACAGCTCCAGCTCTCCCAGGGAATTCTGCTCCCCGAGCTCTCTATTGAAAGTGCTGCTAAATATCCACCCTGCCAACTTTTCCAGCTCCATTATTTGACTTTGATGAAGGTGTGGGGTCCCCTGCATATTCCCTGATATCTCCCCTTGCGGGATGAGATCTCCTGAGCAGCAGGCTTTGGTGGCTGAATCAGAAATCCTGTTCCTTCTGTCCATGGCGCCACTTAAGTCCCGCTTTGGTCTGCAAGGCATCAACCAGAGGAAAGCCAAGCCCTTTCTGCAGCTTTCCTGAGGAAAAGCAAACCTGAGGTGCCCAGTGGGAAACCCAACACCTCTCCACAGATTGCTTTGCACATCATAATTGAGCCGGGCTTGAATATTTCCCCTTGGTTCAGCCTGGCAGTGATTTAACAGCTCTTAGATTCTGCTAAGGAGCTGCACGAGGTCAAAAGATGATATTTAAAATCCACCCTGCCTGAGAAATAATGAGTTCCATTCTGAAGGAGAGCATTGATTTTCACTGTGCTTCTGCTATCACACAGAACTGAGACACCTGTTACAATATTTTTCTGTTATTTGAACAAATAAAAAAATTGTTATTTGTTATTGAAATTTGTTATTTGCTCTTGGGTGCTTTAAATCTCTGTATTTTAAGTTTTAAGTTTGAAAGGATTATTGGCTTATCTGTCATTTAACCCTTACAAGTACAATAAGTTTTTGGCCAGTACAAATTAACAATACCAAAATAGAAAGGCCAAAGCCACAGGGCAAAATTTTCTGGAATCTTTTGTAGGTTTTCCTTTTGGGAATGAGCAGTGGTAGATAAAATAATATAAAAATCTTCTTGCTAAGGGAGCAGGGTGGAGGCAAAGGCTCCCTTGCCTCATTTCTGGGTTTGCCTCTGGAAATAGCTGAGCATGGGAAGTGCAGCTTTTCCTGCCAGCCAGCAAAGGAGGGATTTTAATACAAGAGAAAAAACCCTTTACAAGGAGCAGTCACAGTGGTGTGTCAGCCCCTGGTGAAGCTGCCAAATAAACAACCAGAGAAGGCAGAAATCAATTCCAGACCAAGTTAGGTAATATGATATGGGAAAAGAAAGCGATGAAGTGAAACTTGGAGAACATCTTGTTTTTTCTGCTTGGTGAATTGGTTTGTAAAAAGAATATTTGGTCACTTATGTGTGCCCTGTCTGATTCCATGTGTGCCTGGTTTAATTTCAGTAGATTTTGTACCTGTTTATTACCCACTCATAGAAATTATGGAACAGAAAGAACACTCCTTTATCTCTTGATAAAAATGTACTGTCCTGTGATATTTTGCTTGTTTCCAATGTCATTCCCATTTTCCCAGCATTTAAAACTTAGCATTTAGTAGTTATTATCTTTGTAACAGAATTTATGATGTGTGGTTCCTATTTTAAAGAGATTTGTGTTAAGAACAAAAGAATCTATGGATTTTGGGCAATAACAATAGGATAGACTTATCAAATTGCACCTCAGATCATCCACAGAAAGGCTAAATTCCATGAATCAGTGATGGAAACAATGCTTGCACTGTTATTACACCCACAAGTCCACTTGTACTTGTTCTCAGTTGGAAATAATTTCAGTTTCAACTTCTCTTGCTTAGTTAAAGGCAAAACCCCTGTGTGTTTTTTAATCTAAATGCAGGTAGCCAAAGAGAACAATGGCTCATTAGTAAAAGCTTTTTACCACAGAAATATGCAACTGTCCCTTTGTCTGCAAATACACACAATTCCTGATTTAACAGGAACTGTTAAACTGTGTCTCAGTGCACATTTTTCTGCGGCTTCTCATTTTAATCAAAGGGAGCTTTGATTTCATGAAGAATCCCCTGTGGGGTGATGCTGGCTGGTTGAATTCACCTGGGTGGATTTTAAATTTTTACTTGTGGCCTCTCCAAAGTGGGTTTGCCAAGGGGAAGATGCTCAGAGCTGCTCCTGGGCACACATCCGCAGGTTTTGGGGATAGGAATGACATCCCAGCGACTGGAGCCGCACAGGATCATTTATGGCTTGGCAGATTTGTGCCACGTTACACATGGATTATTGGGGGTTTTTTTAGGTGTTCTCCTGGCATTAAACAGGGAAGCACTGTCAAATATTACTGAGGGGATGGGGGGAATGATTTATCTGTTGAGTTTCATTTGAGAGCGGTGCAGAGGAGCAGGGGCAGAGCAGAGAGCCTGCCCAGAGCTCTGGGGTGTGCCTGGCAAGGGGCACGGACACCCAAAGCAGCCTCATCCACCCCTTGTTGGTGTCCCTGTCAGCTTAAACAAACCCGAGAGGAAAACTGATTTTAGGGAATTGTAGCTGATTCCGCTTTAAAAAAAAAAAAAAATAAATCTGTTTTAGCACTCCTTTGGTGATCACTGATGAGCACTGTGTCCATTTTTGCTGTTGCCTTCCCCTGGAGCTGAGTGTTGAGGTCACAGCACAATGCAGGGGTTGCTGTTCTGCCTTGATTTGTGGATTTAAATAGCCCCCGTTTCACTGAGACACACCGCTGTCCTTCAGGAGAAATACACAGATTGTTATTACATAAACATCCAGGACAATGCAGTTCCCTTGTGATGACAGCACTGAAGTGTTTGGGTTAAGTTTCGTACACCAAGCTGGATGTTCAAACACATTAATTACTTTCTTACAAATAAATTTACTGCACGCCTCATATTCGGTCCTGCCTCCTTTCTGGTTTGTTTTGCCAAAAATTTCTGGATTCCCCAAGTCAGTTCCTTTCATGCAGAGAAATTTGAAAATGAAAGATGACATTTATTTACTGTCCCTGTGCCATTTCAAACCCTGAAATTACGAGTCCTTGATTTAGATTTAGACCTTTCCAAGTACATGCTGTACAATTTTAAGATTACTAAAGGCAAACTTGTTCACAAGTAGCACATAATTGACTGGAAGCAGAGGCAATAAAAGGCTGCGAGTGCAAGGGCTGGTGTTTTGCCCAAGTGAGGAATAAGCTCAGACTCACTGTGAGAGACAAGGGCTTGGTGAAGAGGTTCTCTGGTCTTGAAGGCTGAAGACAGGAGTAATGTGCAGGCTTTGGGAGATCAGACAGGAACAGGGATGGTTTCTGTCTTAATCAGCTGCAGACTCTTGATTTCACACTTGTGGAGTCCTGATTGGCACCACAGATACTCACCCTCAGGGCTCTGCCACACCTCACACATCCCCACGTGCACCCAGGGCTGTTTGCAGCCTGCTCCCACTCTGTGCCCACCCAGCCTTCTCCTGCCTCTCATTTTACCTGATCTTCCCTTTGAGGTGTTGAGGAAAACCTGCATTGCCCTGCCAGGAGCAGCTGTGCTGTGCTCACGTTCCTGCTGCAGGCAGGGCTGGGGGATCCTGGAATGCTCTGGGCTGGGAGGGACCTCAAACCCACCCAGTGCCACCCCTGCCATGGCAGGGACACTCCCACTGTGCCAGCTGCTCCCAGCCCTGTCCTTGGGCACTGCCAGGGATGCAGGGCAGCCACAGCTGCTCTGGGCACCCTCCCAGGGCAGAATTCCTCCCCAATATCCCATTTCACCCCCTCTGTTTCACTTTGAAGACTTGAATCATCCCACAAGAGTGGATTTTCCCCTTGGAAGTGGGGCAGGGAGCTGTGGGGCAGTTGCTGCTCCCCTGGTGTCCCTGTGCTGTGCAGGGCTCTGCGGCTGAGACTGGGCTGCAAACAGCAAAGGGGTTCCCCGTGTCTCTTGTGACACCCCATCTGTGGCTTCCTCCCAAACTGAGGTTTAGGTGAAGCCACCAAACAGCAAACCCTGGTCCCCACCCAGGCCCCAACAAATAGAAGCTTTTTATTTCAGTGGCAATGCAGTGTTTGTACCAATGGCCTGAACAGTGACCTTGCTTGACTGCAGAGTTCTGTGCCTGACTTGGTTATTTGCCCATTAATACAAATGCTGTCAATTATAAAATATTTAGACACTTATTGATGGGGAAATTGCCTGCACAGTGCTGAATTTAATGTGAAAGAAACAAATCTGTCTGTAATTGGCAGAATATGCTGTGTGGAGTTGACTTAGCAGGATAACTCCTGTTCCTAGGAATTCAAATATTTGTCTTAAATATATGAGGATTTCCTAACACATCTTTGAGCACATGGCAATCCTACAATGTCTGTGAACTTCTTGATTTTCCTGCAGAAAAACTGACTCAATAAATCCATAATAATGATACCTTTAGAGGCAAAATATATAATTTAGCCTGCCATTTCTTAGACCATCTGGGGGGAAACTGCACATATCTTGTTCAGCCCAGCACTCTCCTCAAGGAAGAAACATTTGTTATTTTGAGCAGGTTGCATGTTGGTATACAGGTGGTGATTACATGTTGGTATACAGGTGGTGGCATTTCCCTGCAGCCCTGCCCAGGGGCAGATTCCCAGCTGGAAATGTTGCTCTGGGTGCTCCTGGGTGGCTCCTGCTGGACTTCTGACCCTGGGGGTGGCTGAGCATCACTTCAGGGCTCCCTCCTCATCAACATGTTTATGTCTGTCCTGCTGCCTGCAGTGCAGCCCTGTTCTTCCCTTCCTTTCCCCTTTTCCCTTTTCCTTTTCCTTTTCCTTTTCCTTTTCCTTTTCCTTTTCCTTTTCCTTTTCCTTTTCCTTTTCCTTTTCCTTTTCCTTTTTCCTTTTCCTTTCCTCTTCCTTTTTCCTTTTCCCTTCCATTTCCCTTTCTTTCCCCTTCAATTTCCCTTTTCCTTTCCCCTTCTCCTTCCATTTCCCCTTGTCTTTCTCTTCAATTTCCCTTTTCCCTTTTCCCTTTTCCCTTTTCCCTTTTCCCTTTTCCCTTTCCCCTTTTCCCTTTTCCCTTTTCCCTTTTCCCTTTTCCCTCCCCCCTGGCTCTGTAGCTGTGAGCATTCCCTCTCTCGCTGCTGTTTTGGGGTTCAGCCCCAAGGACATTCCCTCTTTTCCTTCCCACCAGGGCCAGCCTTGCTGTGACCCTGCATCCCTGGGTCCATCAGTGCCCCACAGAATTCCAGAGCGGGCTCAGAGCTGAGGGTGTGCACAAACCCTGGGGCTGAGCAAACCCACCCCTCTCCTGGGTAACCTGGTGCCACAAGGGGTCAGGGATCTTTGGGGGGGGCGGGGGGTTTATGGATTCTCTTCCTGCACATGGCACTGAAAATTTGGCTTTTCCCCCTCATTTTTGTGAAGATTTCCGTGCCAGGAGCAGCCTGGGGCAGTGGGAGGTGTCCCTGCCCATGGCAGGGGTGACACTGGCTCACCAAGTTCCCTTCCAGCCCAACCCATTCCATGATTCTCTGAATTGAGAGGCCTTTCCCCAGTGTTAGTCTCTGTTTTCAGCTTTATGAGCCCCCAGACTGGTTTGCTGTGCGTGGTGCTCTGACAGAAGCAAACATGATTCCCAGTGATCTCTCCAGATTTTATTCAGCAGAATAGGTTTTGCTTAGAGGCAAAGCACTGCATCAGTCCTGCTAAAATTGCTTTTAAAAGAGAAAAAAGAAGGACATCAGAGAAATAAGGAGGACATCAGGTGCAACAAGAGCTAAATACACAATAACCTGAGGCAGAACATCGTGGCAAACCATGCTCCAGAGTGTAGGGGTACAGAACACTGAGGAAAAGCAGAGATTTTTTACAACAGGCAGGCACAGTTCGTGCACACCACAGAAGTTTTGTGGTTCCCGTGCTGATTTCACCTCCTTGTGCCACCTCAGCTGCTGCAAGGTGGGACAGGCTGGGCCAGCAGGACACAGCTGAGCTGGGCTTGGGGACACACACACAAAGCTGAAAGCTTTTGGCTTTGCCAGTCAGTGGCATTGTCTTTGGTCTCTTCTTGAAACAGGGAGAATTTCCATTTGTGCCTGCTCTGCTCCACAGTGAGGTTTTGCTTCTTTTATTATTTTAATTTGACCTTTCTAAAATGAAGGGTTGTAGGATTGGGTAAGTGCTGGAACAGAAGGAGTGCTGGAAAGGGGGAAGTCTGGAGGATGTGATTATGAGAGGAAGTGAGAACTCAATTAAGGAATTTTGGGTGTGATCAGAGGAAAGGAGAAGTAGGGAACATGAGGTTGGTTTGTGGTGGGACAGACTGTGGCTGAAGCACAGAGTGCTCCAGTGCAGTAGTTTTAAGTGAATTTGCTCACCAAGTTGCACAGGTAATATGCTGGGATAGGAGAACTGGTTCTTGGCCCCAGGAGGATTATCCAGCCCATAAGAGTGGGAAATGGGGCTGTTCCTGTGGGATGCTGAGGATCAAACGCAGGCCAGGAGGTGCAGGGTGGGAAATGTGACTCCCCACAGGCAGCAGGGCTGGGTCTGGAGCCCCTGAAACAGCAGCACCAGAGCGGGGCAGAAATGGGGACACGGGAGCTGGGGAAGCTCTGCGCGCATCAATTGATTCTCACCTGGCAGAGGGGAGTCCCAGAAAAAGAGAAAAATATCAACCCAGCAACTCCACCAAAATAAGAAGGAATAAACCAGAGAGTTTTAAGTCAAATGAGATCTTTGAGATGTTTGAAAGCATCAGATAGCTCTGAGGGTTTGGGGATCCCCCCCTGCTGAAAGCGAGGTACCAGCAAGGTGCCAAGCAGCCTTTGGGATGGCTCAGGGTGCTCTCAGCCTGGCACTGGTGGTGTCACTGCCCGTGCTGTGTCTGCAGCAGCCCCTGCTCGGGGACAGTGAGCTGGCTGAAGGCGCTGCAGGGTTTGTGGGTTTGTTCTGCAGAAAGCAAAGACTGAACTGGTGCAGCTGCGGGAGCTCGCTGTGCGTGGCACTGACACCCAGGGGTTGGAGAGGGTGGCACACAGCCCTGGTGCTCTCCTGTGCCCAGGGCAGCAGCCCCCAGCCCCTGAGTGCAGCCTGGAGCTGAAGGAAGGACATTTATTATTGTTCTGCCCCAGGAGATTTATTTCTCAGTGGGTAAAGTCCTCTCTGCCGCACACATCTGACTCCTTCCAGCTGCTGAACTGGTGGTATTCCAGCAGCTGAGAGGTGGGTATTTCTAAGGACTCCCTGCAGATTTTACACAAAGCTGCATTCAAAGTGTTTTGCATTTTAGCTCTTTCTGCTGTTCAGATCCGTGGATCTCATTAGTGAGGGTTTATCAAAAGGAGGCTTCTAAGAGTTTTTACAAACGTAGCAATTACTACATTGATCAGGGCATTCCAGCTTTACAAAAATAATCAGAAATTCAAGGGCATAATACTCTTATATCACAATAAATAATGCAAAAGCCTTCACATGAGTCAATCCTATCAGGCAGCTGTTGAAGCCACGCTGTCACTGACACTGTAGTGATAACTGATTTCAGAGCAATAGAATTGTTTGCTTTCACCCTTTGAAAACTGTACTCAGGCTGCTTTATGGCAATCAGCAAAAATGTCAGTCTATTCTTTCATTAAAAGGTGGGTGTAGAACAATGCTGTTACCTGCTGGTGTTTGGAAAAATAGCTTTCCACAGAGGTTACTAATGAAATCTTTTAGAAAACTGACTTGTTGGCAGTGGCACTGAGATAAAGCAACAGGCACAAACGAATGAGGGAATGTTATCTCAGTCTCTAGAAAGTGGCATTCCCTTTCAGGATTCCTTTCTCCCAGTAAGTGTTTTGTAACCACTCTGGATTTCTTTCCATTATAACCATTTGAAAAACTTCAAATAATTCAGTTGAAACCGGTTTTCACTCTAAAAAGTAGGAAACAAGGCATCATGTAGGAGGCTTTTGTCTTTCCTGCACCCTTCCTTCAGGCACTGCGTTTAAAGTGAGCTGCTCTGCGTCTCAACATCTACATAAATATATTTATATTTATACACCCATGCCGTGTTTTTTCCACCCAAAACCAGGTGTTTACAGCATGCACTGTCCCACACTCATGCCATAGCAGCAACACACGATTTCTTTGAAAGTCTTCCTCATCTCCAGGCTCCTGAAGGCGTAAATGAGCGGGTCAATGACGGAGTTGCACATGATGAGCACCAGGTAGGTGTTGAAGTGCGCCGTGTAGCAGATGCAGTAGGGGTTCATGGGGCAGGAGATGATGAGGATGAGGTGGAGGAAGAAGGGCGCCCAGCAGACGATGAAGACCCCCAGGAGGATGGTGATGGTGACGGCGCCCTTCATGCAGGTGCGCTGGGGGGGCACGCCCTCGACGGGCAGCGCCGCGATGCGCTTGACGTGCAGGCGGGCAAACAGGAACATGTGCACGTACAGCGAGGCCATCAGCAGCAGCATGGTGAAGAACATGGTGATGAGACACACAATGACAGTTTTGCTCTCCGAGTAGGCAATGAAAATGATGCCACAGATGATGCACGCCACCCAAATGAGCACAATGAGGGTCAGGGCTTTCTTCACCGTCATGATGCTGTGGTAACGGAGGGCATAGAAAATAGTGATGTACCTGTCGATGGCTATGACCAAGAGGTTGCAAATGGAGGCTACCAGAGAAATACAAATCATGGAGTCAAAGACATTGTCCATGTGCTGGATGAAGTGGTCGTCGATGATCAGGTAGCCGTTGCTGAGGATGGCGATCATCACGGTCTCCAGGGCGTTGGACATGCTCACCAGCATATCTGCCACGGCCAGGCTGCAGAGGAAGAAATACATGGGGGAGTGCAGGTTGCCGTTCTTCAGCACTGCCAGGATGACCAGGATGTTCTCCAGCAGGCTGATGATGCCCAGAGTCAGGAAGACCTCGGCTTTGATGAAGACCTGCTCGCAGAACCCGTCGCCGCTGCGGTTGGTGGGGACGGAGTCGTTGAGATCCTCGCTGGCGTTCAGCAGCAGGGGCTGCAAGGAGAATGCAGAGCGTGTGGTGTTCATGGCCAGCACAGCAGCTGGGCTCACCCCTGGCTGGGCACCTGAGGCAGCACAGGTTAAAAAGAGAAAAAAAAATACAAAATGGAAAGCAGGTCCTTCCAAGCTGCTGCTGTGCATGTGGGGTGCGATCGAGCAGGACTTTAGTCACTTTTACAAGGGCAAACATCAAACAATCTGCATTTACAGTGGGTTCTATGCCAGGCTGCTCTTTCCTTTAGAAGAAAGCGATCTCCCAAGCCTGTGGGCAGCAAACAGCTGTGTCTGCAGGGAGGAATCGGCAGCAGGGCATGGCTGGGCTCAGCTCTCCTGGTGATGAGAAGCAGAGTTTCCCCTTCTGCCGGGGCAGCCAGCGTGCTGCAGCTCAGCCCAGCATCCGTTGCTATTTCCGTGGCAAGGAAGGAGCCGAGAACGAAGGGATTTATAGATGCAAGAAAGAAAAACCAACTCCTCCTGCAGCGTGCGAGCGGAGCGTTGGCCATTGAGAGCGAGCACCTGCGTGAGTGACAGCCGGAGCACCTGGAGCGGCATCCCGAGCATCCCAAACCGTCTGGCGCCCTCTGCAGAGCCCGAGCAGCCTGGACCTGCCCCAAAATCCCTCTGGAAAACGTCAAATCCATCCCGAAACACTTCCTGCCCGCTCCGTGGCAGGGTTTTGGTGCTCGGACACCCTCCGTGCACCTTTGGGTGGCCACTAGGACTGGCCTGAACGGGGATTGTTCCCATTCAAACCTCGGCAGGACTGGGGAGATTTTCATTTATCACATGTGAGCAGGCAAGCATAAGGTAGATTTTCCTTGGGCTTTATTCCTTGTGTATTTCTGTGGCACAATTTTCTTAGTTTGATTTTTTAAAAGCGCTTGCTGATGTCTAAACCCTTCCCACCTCATGTTTTTGCAGAAACAGTTTGGAATCATTAATGTTTGGGGCTTCTGTGCAATTTTCTTAGTTTGATTTTTTAAAAGCGCTTGCTGATGTCTGAACCCTTCCCACCTCATGTTTTTACAGAAACACTTTGGAATCAAGTGCAATGTCACTTATATTAATGTTTGGGGCTTCTCTTGCAGGTTTGTTAGCTTAAAAAAGTCACAAATCTCTCCCAGTTTCATTGTGAGCTCACAGAATTACTGCCTTGCACCCACAATTCAATACCAAGAGGCAGCACTTCTCAAATTTAACCTGCAGGAGACAGATTTACAAGGACAGGGTCCAGTGCAGCAGTTTAAAGTGAATAAATAGCTGGGGATTTGCTCATATTACCAAGTTGCACAGGCAATATGCTGGGATAGGAAGTCATTAAATGTGTTGCATCATGAATTTCTGAACGTATGTGACAGCAGGACAAGCTACCATTTGCACTGAGGTGCAATTTGAGGTGGAAATGGAATTTCGTACACCCAAGTGGATTAATGGCACCATCAGCTTTGCCATTAAGCACTAAAAATAGTGGGCTGGAGCCTCCTGCGTGACAGCAAACTCACACTGGCTCTGAGGCCAGTGCTGAGGGGGGAGAAGCTGTGTCTGCACCAAAAACAGCAACATGGCAGCCCTTGTTTCCAGAGAATTTCTCTGCTCAGCTCTGGAAAACCTCAGTGATCTGAAATGTCATTAAATATTTTGTATTCTCCTTAGTTCCAAAGGATTTCTCTGCTCAGCACTGGAAAAGCTCTGTGATCTGAAATGTCACTAAATATTTTGTATTCTCCTTATTTTCCAAAGGGTTTCTCTGCTCAGCACTGGAAAACCCCCATAATCTGTCACAAAACATTTTATATTCTCATCTAATAAATTGCTGCTCCTCAGCTTCCCGTTCCTGCTTCATGTCCAGGGATCCAGGGAGTGACTGGGATTATTGCAATGCAAAAACAATGGCAATTGCAATTACTGCAAAGCAGGCAGGTTGCTCTCACATCCACCCCAGTGCTGCGGTGGATTTTTGTGTCCTGGATGTGCAGGACCCAATTCCCATTCCTTTCTTGGCCAGAAAAATGAGATTTCCCGAGCACAAAGATGGATTTGTCAGCTTTGCACTGCCAGACGTTTCCTTCAGCAGCAGCCTCTGATCCAGCCCTGCCACCATCTCTGCTTCTCTGCCCTTCACTGTCTGAGCCTTCCAAACTTGAAATTATTACCCAGCCCCAGAATCTCCAATGAAAGTTTTGTGTGCTTCAATCACAGCAGATGGGTCCCTTAAAGAATCCTGAGCAGCCCTTAAATAGAGCTCAGAACAACCTGCCCTGAGCCCACAGAGGTGCAGCGGGTTAAATGTGGAAATTAGATTTATGGTGATGTCTCTTACATTGCTCTCATTTGTGTTCTGTCCTAAAATAACTCCTTTTCTAAGAAAAATAAGCTGTAAATAAGAGGATGTCAGCACAGTTAATGAAATATTGGCTGTGATGAAGGCAAAGCAAAGGTTTGGCTGTTTTATCCACCAGCAGAAATGAACAATTTTCCCAGGTAGAAAACTCTGCCATGTTTTACAAAGCAGTTAAAAACAAGGCTGATTTTATTTTTTTAATGCTGTTATTGCTCAGTTGTTTCTTCACTAGTGAAACTATTTAATCCTCAGGGAAAGGTAAAGGGAAAGTAGCATTTACTGCTAAATGTGGATCATGGAATTTCCTAAGAGAAATTATTGTTTAACGCTTGACATGAGACTGGGCTGATAATGGCTGATAAATGTGTATCACTTTCCTTTATTCTCACTCTTTTTAACAGTGGTTTCTACCAGACAAAAGTGGAAATTTTAAAGGAAATTAGAGGATAATAAGCAGATATTTTCTCCCGTGCAGCTGGGAATTATTGTTGTCCTGAAGTTTCAAGTAGCCAAACCAGTGAGTGAAAACCTCTCAAAGACTTTTCCTCTGTGTTGTTCTTTGTGGAAAAGGACTTAAAAGTTGAAATATGTTCTCTCAGCAAAGCAAACAATGCTGATTTTGAATTCTGTGCACATTTCTGGAAGGGGCTGCCTCAGCACAGTTTAAATTTCTGATAATGAAATATTTGACAAAATAAAGGAAACTTCAGATCTGATTCAGCATTTGTACAACATGAACCGCTTGACTACTGACTTTGAGAAAAAATCTCTTTAATAATTTTCACTGAAACATGGAGATCACTCGTTATGATAAAGAGCAGAAACACACTTTGGGACATTTTCTATGATTGTATAAAATGCTTATAAAATATATAAAATTGTCTAAAATTATTTCTAACTCACGATTATAAAACTCAAAAAAATCTTTAATAATTTTTACTGAAACATGGATAGATCACTCGTTATGATAAAGAGCAGAAACACACTTTGGAACATTTTCTATGATTGTATAAAATGATTATAAAATATATATAAAATTATTTCTAATTCTAATTTATTAAGCTCAAAAAAATCTGGACATAGGAGCCTCACAAGAGCATGGCAGGTGAGGAAACCAAAGTAAAGACACAGTGATTTACTGAAATGCTGTGTTTTTCTTCAATATCTTGAGGAGACAGCTTTCCAAGAGCAATTTTTGCCCTCTCAGAGTCACAGGCTTCAGGATCCCTTGCCACACCAGGTCTTGGATGTAATAATGGAGAGATTTCCATGTCTTCCTCCAAGAAGTTGCAGTTCCTGCAGCTCCCATCACGCCCAGAGCTAATAATGTTATTTTCCAGTCTGAGGCAAGGATGGATCTGACATCAGCTGTGGTCAGAGATGTTAAATCTGCCTGGGCCACATTGCTGGCAGAGGTTTTCACAGTGGAAGGGCAAATCCTCACCTCATACAAGGAGCTGAGTCCCTGCTGAAACCAAGCACCAGGAGTTTGCATCCTCTGGGATGTTATCCACTGAATGCTCCTTCCTCAGCGAGGGGAAGGAGCACCAAATCCTGATTGCAGCGAGGGGGCTTTCAGAGGAAGATTTCTATAATTTCTGCCAGTTAAAAGGTTAATTTAAACAGCCTCAACTTTGGGACATTTTGGACAATTTTCCTTCCCGTCCCTGCGTAAGAGGAGACAAAGCAGAGCTGATTGCAAAACACTCACCAGCACCTGCAGGTGCTTCTCATGTGAAAGGGAATTGAAGTGTTTTACACCGACAATGCTCAGTGTCAGTTCTGTTCTCTGGTTTGCAGAGTGAGAGACAAGCAGACGTGATTGATCCAGCTGCATTCTGCTCTTCAGCTTCACCAGGGCCAAACACCCCTGGAACATCTTCCCATCTCCCTGGAAGCTTCAGAAACCCCCTTGCCCTGTGCTGCTGGGGCTCAGGGATGGCTGAATTTGGCATTTTCGTACCCCAGCAGCAGCGCTGGGGTTTGAAAATGCCAAGTTTTCAAACCTCATGCCTGGACCAGAGAGAGTTGAAGGATTTTGGAGGCTGGCAAGGTTTAAAGATGATTTTACTGAGCTGTGGATGCTGTGGGTGGATGGATATTGGGAGAAGTTGCTCTGCTAAATGCTCAAAGCTCCTCAATTTGTTGCAGCACTCGCAGTGCAGTGTTGCTGCTTTCCTGACAAGAAGGACAGAAAAAAGCCCCACAACCAGACCCAATCCTTTAATTTTATTCACCAGTTAGGTCTAACTGCTGCCTTTCTAATTTTGTCCAAGGGTTTCCTGCTCTATTCTTTTTGTGGGTTATAAAAATTCCAACTTCAGTGCTTTTATCTGTGTTGTTTTTACCAGTAACTTCCAGGACAGAGAAAGGCTGGTTATTTGTTATGGTTTGGGGATAACAAGGAATTGCCTACCCTCCAAAATGCTGCTCCTCAACAATAAAATGGGATTTAAATGCTCTTCAGGTTTAGTGAAGTTGTTTTTTTTCCCAGATTCTGCAGTTTGCAAAGTGAGCCAGCTGTTTTGAGTAATGTCAGACTACTGGGTGTCAATACAGAATATTTTCTGTCAGAAATGGAAGGTCCTTAATTTAGAAAGCAAAGTAGATTTGGAAAGCCAACATGATTCAGGTAACCTTTCATGAATTTATTATGGAAAACAGAAGTGACAACTACTTATTTTGCCATTTCTTTCCTTCTTTTTATTTTCACTTGAAGTCTACAAGATGATTTACACATCTTTGAGTTCAATAATAATCTAATAATAATAATAATAACAATAACCTAAACCTCTTAATGATAACCTAATCTATACTTAGGTGTTTCTGAATAGCACATTTTCCTGTTTGGCACAAAAGGAGAAGCTGAGGTTAAAGTTTTGTTTGCTCTGAATATTGTCTTGGAAAGAAAAAGGGGTTGCCATGAAAAGGTTCCATCTGTCACTCATCCTGCACCACTTCCGATGGCAGAAATATCGGAATTGCAGCTGGTTCCACACTTTTGTGGCTGCTTGGAAAGTTCCCAAAATGTTTTGCAGCCTTGCTCTTCCAGGCAGAGCCTTGGGGACGCAGGTGCCAGAACCCCCAAGGAATCAAGGCTGACTTGAGGAGCTGCAATAGATTGTGGAGCACAAACAAAAAATAGATTGTGTCACAAAAGGTTTTGTGCTCCACAGCCCACTGCAGAGGGGCAGAGTGACCCTTCAATCCCCTCGTACTCCTCCTTGTCCCCCCCTTTGAATCCGTGTTCTGTTATTGCCCTCTGGTAGTTATTAATTATTTTTGTATGTAAATCTGTCTTGGTTTGAAAAGGCAGAATTATATACAAAAGGCAGGAGGCTCCCTTGAAATGGAGAATGTAAACCCCCTCTCTCCAAATGGGGATGCTCCCCCAGCCCCTGAGCCCAAAGGCAAGGCTGATTCCCATGGATTTCCTCCTTTGAACAGTGCCAGCATCCCCAGCAGCCTTTCCCTGGCCACAGTCACCGAGAATCCCTGCTTTTCTGACTCATTTAAACTCACAAACCCTTCAAACTTGTTCCTTTATAATCCACTTTTACAGAGCCTTTCCCTGGCCACAGTCACCGAGAATCCCTGCTTTTCTGACTCATTTAAACTCACAAACCCTTCAAACTTCTTCCTTTATAATCCACTTTTACAGAGCCTTTCCCTGGCCACAGTCACCGAGAATCCCTGCTTTTCTGACTCCTCTCATTTAAATTTACAAACCCTTCAAAATTGTTCCTTTCTGATCCATTTCCACAGAGCCATTCCCTGGCCACAGTCACCGAGAATCCCTGCTTTTCTGACTCCTCTCATTTAAATTTACAAACCCTTCAAAATTGTTCCTTTCTGACCCATTTCCACAGAGCCATTCCCTGGCCACAGTCACTGAGTGTCCCTGCTTTTCTGACTCTCATTTAAACCCACAGACCCTTCCAAGTTGTTCCTTTCGGATCCATTTTGAACAGCCTGGAATTGCAGCAGTTTCTGGTGCCACCCTGTGTCCCAGAGGAGCAGATCTGTGCCGCTGCCACTTCCTCTGGGCATTGGGACATTTTGGGTTTGACTTCTTGGCCCTGGGGTGCAGCATCAGGATGAGCACGGTGAGACCACCAGGGAGGGTGAGAGGGTGAGACTTCTGCATGAAATGAGTTTGAAAAATTAATTAATTTATGAATTGGTGCTTTGGCTTTGCCTGGAATTGCTCAAGGCCAGGCTGGGCAGGGCTTGGAGCAACCTGGGATAGGGGAAGGTGTCCCATGGCAGGGGATGGAATGAGATGAGCTTTAAATTTCTTTTTCAACCCAGAGATTCTGTGATTCCATTATTGCTGTTTGCTGCCCAAAGGAAATTGCCCAGGTGGATGAAGAATTGTTATTTTTGGAAATGTATGGGCTGTCCCTTCCCTTGATGCTGACCATGAACCACTGTCAAAGCTGCTGGGGACATTTTTGCTGTTCAAAATTCAGCAGCTGAGTTCCTTGTGCATTATCAGTCAAGGGAATTACTGATAGCCCCATTGCTAATTACTGATTTGCTTTATTTATGTGTCAAGCTGCCACTGTGCTTTGCAGATGTATTTTACAAATAAGTGAAGAATAACTAAAGAAGCCAAAAAATGACACTTCCATCAATCAGACTTCATGTACCAACTTCTTCATTGTAATATATTTGCTCCAAGTTCCTACTTTTATTTCTTTTCCTTTTATGGATCCTCCCATTATGCATCCAGAATACTGAATTAATTAAAAAATTAACTCATATTACCCTGAAAAAATTATGACTCACATTTTATGGGAGAATATTTCTTTTATGGTGTATCAGGTGAAACATATAAAAGTTTAAATTTTCTTCCTGAACAAGGGTGCTGCAAAAATGGGCAGAATTTTGCTGAGCATCACTAGATGTCACCCTCGACCTGAATTTAGTTTTACAGAAGTTTTAATTTTAAATTACTCATCTTCTGTTCCCACACTCTCCCCTCTTCCCCCCCTTGCATTTAATGCACCTTCCAGTTCAGTGCAGCACAAACTGTCATGCATCAAAATTTTCCTTGCTTAAAACCAGAATCAAAATTAGACCAAGTGGAAATTGCTGGATTCTGCAGTACCATCAACTTCAGTGCTTGATCAGCACTGAGGGGACAGAAAAAGCAAAACCTCCTGGGACAGGGTTTCTTTCTTTCTGTCTGGTTGGATTTTGTTCCGATCCTGTTGGAATCTCCATTGTGGGAAATGAAGAGGAATGCTGAGGTCAAACCCCCATAAAGTCACGAGGAGCTCTCACTTCTCTGTTTCAGCACCATTTTCACAGGAAAATAAAGAAAGGGCCCTTTGATAAAGCAGGTTCAGGCTGCAATTTTCAGGTGCAGCGAGTTTTCAGGGAAAGGCTTTGTTTTTCAACTCTGAAATTCCTTGTGAGAGCATTCCAGCCCTGCTGGAACATTCACGCTTGAGTGAGAGGCAAAAATGTGTTTATGAAGTTCATGCTGTATTTGTGTATTTATTTAAAGGATAATTTCATTCAGCTCTCATTTTTTTTTTTTTAACCTGAAATAACTTATTTCATGGAGTTCTTTCCTTAGGTGAAAACGTTTGGGAGATTTCCTTAGGAAATTCTTGATGAAATGAAAAAGAGAGTTTTGCATATTAAAATAATTAAATAAAAATAATTAAAATAAATAGAATCCTGTCATTTCCCCACCCTCAAATGTTCTGTGCTGCTGCAATCATGTTAGAAAGAGAAGTTCCTTGGGATTCTTTAATTTTCAAAAGAAAATCCTTGTTCCTCAAGGGCTGAGCATTCTAACAGGGAAGAGGCTCCCCCTTCTAGTCGTTTTGGGAACACTCAGAATCACTAGAAATGTGATTCTGAGTGAATTAATTGCTATTTTATTTTAACCAAATGGCTGTCAAAGAAATGTGTTTCTCATTAATCCTTTTTCTAGTTTAGTGAAAAATTTCCATCTGCCACTCTGGACATAGAGCACTCAGAATTAGGGCATTGAAAGACAATCTTTTATTAAATATTTCCTTCGAAGACCTGGATTTAATCAGGCCCTGTTACATTATTGGCTGTGTTAGGCTAACACTCCATCAAAGACACTTTAAATCAGTTCAAACGATTAAACCCTGGTTACATCAGCAAGTATTGACCTTCCATTTAATTTCCAGAGCCCCGGGTGACCTGGGGGAGTTCATTGCTGATCCTTTCTCTCCCATTTCTGCTGCATTCACTGATGGGTGGGATTTGTACTGAGCCGGAGCCCAGCCTGGGCTCAGAGTGACCAGAGGCACCTGCTCTGCCCTGACCCCTCAGCTTCCTGCCCTGTTTCTGCCACAGAGCTGCTTTTAGAGCAGCAGAGGAAGGACACCCGTCACCAACCCCACACGCTTTCAATTCCTGTTGCTTCTTAAAAACTCTGCTTTGCATTGACGCTTCAGGGCTTCTGATTTTTCTCCTCTGCCTCTGCTTGGGGGAGAAGAACTTTCAAAATGCGAAGAGTTGACTTTCCAGCTGTGTCTCCTCAGAACTTTCAAAATGTGAAAGTTTCACCTTCCACGGTTTTTGTCAGGGCTGGGGTTTGATTTCAGGAATGCTTTGCTGGTAATTCCCTCTCCTAATCACAATTCTCTCCACCAGTACGGACAGCAAAGAGCATTTAAATGCACAAGATTCCTCTAAAGATGCACAAGATTCCTCTAAAGATGCACAAGATTCCTCTTAATGCACAAAGATGCGCAAGATTCCTCTGAATGCACAAAGATAACTCTAAAGATAAAGAGATTTAAAATGCTGTTTATCTTTAGAGGAATCTTGAGCATTAATCTGCAGGTGCTTCCTCCCAGTTTGCAGCTCCCCATGCTGAGGTTTGGAGATGTGTTAAAAATTGCTGCTGTGCATAAAAACACTGCTGGGAACGTCCAGCATTGTGTTTGGAGCTCCTCAGGCAAACTCCCTCACATTTACATGGAATTTCTGTGGGAACTGACATATGTTGGGTGTTCAGACAAATGCAGTGTAATCAATCTTAATAAATAGTAATAAATCATCATTGCAGTATTGAGGGCTCAGTGATTTCAGGAAGGCGCTGGAACATAAATATCAGTTCAGGAAAAGCAAACAAACAGCTTCTACATTTTTTTGGTCTTTCCACAGAGCTGCCATGAGGAAGCCAAGCATCATTATTGTTTCTTTCAGTTCTCAGCATAAAAGGAAGTAACACTTAATAAAAGCCATTGGCGGCAAGATCTCATAAGAGAGAGAGGCAGAGAGAGAGAGGAGCAGCATGCTGAGGAGGAGCAGGTGTGATTCATGAATAAGCTGCTCCTTGGCACCCTGTGGGATTCTGATGAAACAAACAGAACTTCCCCAGGCATGGATAACACGAGAACAGCAGACACTTTTTCACAGGTAAAGCACAAAGTGTTGTGGCTGGTGTGGAAGTGCTGCTTGCTGTGCATAGCTGAGATGGTTTATCAGGAGCTGGGGAGGACTTGGTGCTTTACTGGCAGGGGATTTGCAGCAGGGTTTGGTGTAATGGGCTATTATGTGATGTGAGCTCAGCCTGCTCTAATATCTCACTGAGTGTTTGCAGAAGGTGGGCAGGAGACAACATTTTCATGGGCTTTATTCTTGAGAAAGTTGAGATGTGCAAAGTTTTCCTGATACAAGGAGAGGAGATCTGTCTTTCTCCTGCCATGCTAGAGAGGATTTATTAACACTTTACATTATCTGTGCTAAAAATTTCCATAAGGTAATTGGAGGGGAGAAAAAAAAGTGCTTTATATTACAGGCAAAAGCAGCCTTTTGATAATCCCGCTGGAATCTGAGGTGATTGATGTGCCAGGATTGAATATACATCAGCCTGCAGCCCTGTGGGTTTGTCTGAGTGCCTGCCACACACAGAGGCTTGGAGCATCCTGTTTGTTCCAAAATTTGTTTTAAAATACCTGGAGAACTGAGTTGTGGGGAGCTCCTGGGACAGATGATGGGATTGGCAGAGGGAAAAGAGGAATCAGGGGAAAAGAGAAATCAGGGAAAAGAGGAACCAGGGAAAAGAGCAGTCAGGGAAAAGAACAGTCAGGAAAAACAGGAATCAGGGAAAAGAGGAGTCAGGGAAAAAAAGGAATAAGGGAAAAGAGGAATAAGGGAAAAGAGCAGTCAGGAAAAAGAGCAATCAGGGAAAAGAACAGTCAGGGAAAAGAGGAAACAAGGAAAGGGAGCAATCAGGGAAAAGAGGAATAAGGGAAAAGAGCAGTCAGGAAAAAGAGAAATCAGGGAAAAGAGTAGTTAGGAAAAAGAGGGATCGGGGAAAAGAGGAATCAGGGAAAAGAGGAATCGGGAAAAAAAACACAATCAAGGAAAAGAAGAATCAGGGAAAAGACCAGTTAGGGAAAAGAGCAATTAGGCAAAAGGAGGGCTGTGTTGTGTGCAGGCTCTGAGCTCCCTGGCTGGCCAGGGCTGAGGGCTGGGGAGGATCCAGCCCTGCTTGCTTGGTTCCCCAAGTGAGAGATTTGCCAGTCCAGGCTCTGGCAAACCCCAGAGCAATCCCACAAACAGGAGGAGGAAAAAAACCCCCTATTTCTGGCTTTTTGGTTTGTCACAGGGGAACAGGGCAGGGGCTGCTCTTGCACGCTTTGAGAGTTCTCCTCCTCCAAGCAGAGGCAGAGGGGAAAATCAGAAGGGCAGGGGCAGGAATGGGTGATCCAAACACTGAATTATTGCGCTTGCACGCATCAACTGATCCACCTGAAGAGCCATAAATTGCACCTGGCGCTGCTGCAGGAGATGCTGAGGTGCTGCCATCTCCTTGGGGCAGCTGTTGGCGTTGGGAGGGCGCAGTCCCAGCCCGGCAGGGTTTCCCCTCTCCCTGCTGCCCCGGCACAGACAGACACATGGACAGACACACAGACACACAGACAGACAGCTCAGCAACCTCTCACCTTCCCTTTGCACTGCTGGGGGGTCGGGGGCAGCACGGGAGTGGAAATAACCAAATGTTGGCGGCCGCAGAGGGCCTGGCTGAGCGAGAGCCAACAGGAAACCACGGCCAGGTGGTGCCACTTGTCACCGAGTGCCACCGCCAGCAGAGCGCACGCACAGCTCAGCCTGAGGGAGCACCAAAATACCCACAAAAAACACAAACTGTGCCTGAGAAATCAATATTTGAACCGCTTGTGAACTCCTCTGGAAGGCAGACTTTATGTCCTGCTGGGGCTTTTCATCTGAGAGCTGCTCAGATCACGGCGCAAGGTCAGACCCTCGTGCTCTTTCACCCTGCTTTACTTTAATCAACTGCTTTAAAGTGCTTTATCCCCATGGATTTCCCCTACAATTTTCATCAGACTTTTTCTTAAAGGCCACTTCTCTTAGATGATTGATTTTTTCCCTTTTTTAAAATTTTTTTTTAATTTTATTTCCCTGGTCTTTTCTAAGGTAGCTTAAGGTGGATTTTCGCTGTATACTTACCAAGGGATCAATTCTATTTAAATATTTTCCATATTTTCTGACCTGTGTATTCATGAAGGTGCATCCAGCCCTGACAGCAACCCCTGAGGGACAGGGCCAAAGCACATCCTGAGGTGTGTCCCCCTCAGTTTCCAAAAAAAGTTAAATTTCCTGCTCCTGAGCCATTTGGAGCTCCTTGTTCCATTCTCAGTATTGCCCAAATTCCTTTGGGATTTTGATGTTGTTACAATCAATCTCTCCATACCTTTACCACTTTTGGTTTCAATAAAATATACGTTCATATACCAGTAAGAAATAAAATACAATAAAATATATTTGGGATATTTTATTGTATTTTATTATCTTAATATTATTTATATATTAATTTTATTTTTTTCCTCCAGCTCCTTCTGGAAGTGGCAGAATGAATATTCCCAATATTCATTTCCCAATATTCATTCTCCTGGGAGCATGATGAAAATCCCCAAGCCTTTTTTGAACAGAAGTTATTTTCTGACTTTAAGATCAGCTTAAATAGACATCCAGGTAGCTGATCCTGAGGAATCTGCCTGTTGGAAAAAATAGTGTATTTTTAAATTATTAATAGTGTATTTTTAAAGTATTGAGAACTGAACAAAACCATTTATAGAGACAAGGATCACATCCTGCTGAATCTGTCAGAGTTTCAGAGGAGATGGACAAGGAGAAATTTACCTCAATATTTTTCTAGGATGATTTATCAACAACCCAGGAAAAGCCAGGTCAGAAATGATACATCAGCAGATGGATGCTCGTTGGGTTTTTAGTTTTTTTTGGTTTTTTTGCAAGCTCTTAGTCCATGTTTTGGTTAGAACACAACGAAGGGTTTGTTCATTAAATGTTCCAGCTAATTAACAGGGAACTGGTGGAGCCCCTCAGTGAAACGCGCACGAAATCAGAGCTGCTTTCTCTCTGTCACTCCCCATCCCTCTTGCTGAGCAGGTGTTAATGTGATTTAATAAACCTGCAGCAGATGAAACCTCTTGTTCAGCACTTAGCAATTTCAGCAGCCCAGAATTAATCTTTCTTTTACAAGACATGAGGGGCGCAAGGTGAGACTGTGAGCAGAAGGATGCACGTTCTTCTCCAAAAAACTGAGATGTGGCTCTTAAGTATCCCAGCAATCTTTGTTTCGTCGCAAAATTAACCTGATTCTCACAAATATGATAATCCTTGATACTTCTTATCGCTGTGGATTATTTTAATTACCATCACTAAAGGCACAGAATGTTATTATTTCAGTAGCAAACTGAAATGCTCCTGTATGAGGCACCTCCTTTATTCTATTTCAGTCCAGTTTGTAGCAGAGCATTTAAACTGTCCCTCAGCACACCAGGAAACTGCTGGATAAGTTCACACTGAAGGATCGTTCTGAAATCAAATCTAATTTAAAATATTCAGGCCACAGGCTGTGGTGATGCTGAGGCTGGCTCTGATAAAGCAGCAATGGAGGAGATTCCCAGGATTTCCTTTTGGAAATAAAAGCTCTCAGGCTGGATGGAGTTTTCCAACGCTTTTAAATCTCTGCCTGCCCCTTCCCCCTGGGAAAACTGAGCCTTCAGTCCTTTGCAGCCTTGTACTTAATTAAAGTGCAAAACAAGGTTAGATATGGGCCAAAACTTAATTCTTCTCAAGAAGAATTTGTTTAATTGTTTAATTTGTTTAATTCTTCTTAAGGGTGTGTAGTGGCAGGAGACCCCATCATTTTCCTTGCATGGCTCAGTGTTATCCTTATATTTTCCAGACATCTCAGAAGAACATCTTTTGCTGTAATTTCTCTCTTTTGCTGTAATGTAATTTCACCTTTTTTGCCGTAATTTCACTATTTTGCTGTAATTTCTCTCTTTTGCTGTATTTTCTCTCTCTTGCTGTAATTTTCCCTCCTATTTCTCCTCACCCCTACCCAGAGGGAGCCTCCTGCTCCTCCCTTTTGGCAGCAGCTCTTGGTGACCCTGTGCCTTCCCCAGGCTGTGAAATCCCAATCCTTCCCTTGGAAATCCCATTTTTCCATTATTGCCCTCATTATCCTGATCTGGACCCATCCAGGTCTTTTCTTGTGGCACGGAAACCTCCCCCCTATTCCAGCAGGATCCCCTGTCAGTGCTCAGCTCTCTGATTTCAGTGTTTTGCTGCTGTCTGGGATCTCCCCGAGGGAAATTCCCTTTTATTGCAGCAGCACCATGGTGGGAGCTGCTGTCACTTTGCAAGCTGCTCCAACTTCTGGGCTTTTTCTGCACAAAATGTGTTTCAGCCAGTGCTTGTGAAGCTGGCAGCTCCTGCTGAAAAAAAATCCAGATTTTTTTTTTTTTCCCCTTTTTTCTGCTTGCTGAATTATAGATTATTGCTGTCCTCATTTGTCAAGGCTGTTTGGAATTCAAATCCCCTTCTCAGTTCTTTCCAGCTGCCCATCAAAATCTGCAAATTTAATAAAAATCATCTCCAGTCCTTCAGCAGATCACAGTGTTCAAATAGCACAAAACTACAGCAGTCTCCTGTGCAAACACTCAATTTATCCTGAATTTTCGCAGTGAAATTACCTCCCAAGTGTCATTTCCTGGTGAGTTCTCAGGGCTGATGGAGCAGGAGGCTCCATGGTGGTGATTGAGGGAAAATCTGAAGTCTGAGACCTAGAAAGTGTCATTTTTTTCAGAGGGAATTTTAAGAAACGTTAGGGCTTTGAGATTCCTCAATATGGTGATATTTTCAATATTGCAAATAGTTAAAATTGTTGGTTTTGTGCTATGGACACACCACTGGGCACCAGTTTATATCTTCATGGTTTTGAGAACTGTTCTTGGAGATTTTGGTGTTGTTGCAATCAATCACTCCATGCCTTTGTACCAGTGAGAAATAAATTACAATAAAATATCTTTGGGCTCCTCCTGGAAGTGGCAGAATTTCCAATGTTTTCAAGGAAATCAACTCCTGCTTGATGAATCCCTTCTCTTTTGAATAAATATTGACAGATGCTATTCAGCCACATATGGATCTGCAAAAATAATGCAAAACATTATTACAGATGGATAATTTATTTGATGAATAGCAGCTCTGTTTGACAAATAATATCAGTCTGTCTCTAGGCTACAGGAGGTGGCATTGCCACATAAAAACGCCACATCAGTCACCTGGGCTGAGGTTTCATGGAAATTGAAACTGGAGATACCCCAGTCCTGGGGGAAAACCACTGCCCTGGAAATGCTTGGGAGCACTCAGAACATTTTGGGCTGAGTTCAAACCTGGTGAAAGTGAATAAATTAGGGGAGGGAGGTTGATAACACCAGGCTGGAGCTTTAAGGCAATCCAGATTGTGTCTGTGGTCTGAAAATCACTTAAATGGCACGTTCAACATGCAGGCAGGGTGAACTTCAGTCAGATTTATGCCTCAAAATTAATGAATTTTCTCCCTGTAAATGAGCAATGAGGCCTGGCCTGATCCTTTTCCTTAGAGGGGAAAGTTCCAGAAGCTGCCGGAGGGCAGAGGGTTTGGAACAAGCGCTGCCAGCCCCTTCCCTGCATCCTGCACAGCCAGAACAGCTGAGGATGTTCAATGTTTCATCAGGACACGAGTCAGGAATGCTCAATAACGAAAAGCCTCACTGGAGCTGAATGAAAACCTCTCCTCTCTGGTGCAGGGAGCAGGATTTCTGCATGGCTGGGCTTTGTTGTCTCAGGAGGTGACAGAGATGGGGTGGGTGAGCTGTGAGCATCCCCAGGTGTGCCTGGGGTGGTGTGTGTCCCTGTCACACCAGCGTGACAGTTCTGGGGGGCTGGATGGAAATCTCTTGTTGGGGGGCCACATTTCCAGTGCACACATCCCAGGAGCATTTCTGCAGTGGGATGCTGTCAAAGACATCTTTTATGAAAAATTCTTTTTTTAGGATTTTTTCCTCCTGAGAAGCTGGGAGGCCTCAAGAACAAAATGTGAACAGTGATTATCTGCTGCTGTGGAATGCAACAGGTGCATCTGTGATTGGTGTCATGTGGTTGTTTCTAATTAATGGCCAATCACAGTCAGCTGGCTCGGACAGAGAGCTGAGCCACAAACCTTTGTTGTCATTCTTTTTCTATTCTTAGCTTAGCTGGCCTTCTGATGAAATCCTTTCTTCTATTCTTTTAGTATAGTTTTAATGCAATATATATAATAAAATAATAAATCAGCCTTCTGAAACAGGGAGTCAGATCCTCGTCTCTTCCCTCAACATAAGACCCCTGTGAGCACGGTCACAGGATCCAGGCAGGGTGGGATCAGAGGAATGAGAACAAAAAGCCGCAAGTGGCTCCAATGGCTCGGGTGCCAGGGCAGGTTTGCAGGGTTGGATTGTGCCCTGGCGAAGCCCAGAGAGCCCAGGGGGTGCCCAGGAGCCAGAGGCACCCTGTGACCCTCTGGGGCAGTGGATTGCAGAGAGAGCAGCCAGAGGAGCACATCTGGTGTTTTGCCCCTGAGCGGTGCCCCACGAGCTGGGCGCTCCCTCTGCCCTGATCAAAAACCACTTGGATGATGTGGCTTCAACCACATCATTTTCCTTCATGGAGTCTTGGCAGATCTGGGATTTTCCCAGTGATATTCCTACATGCAAACCCTCTGGTGGGTCCTTTTGGGTAAATGGGAGAGGCAGGAAGGCCTGGGAGGGGCCATGGCAGGGCAGAAATCTCCTCTCTCGCCTCTAAACACATTTTATACCAGGCCAAAAGTATAAAAACCTCACCTCTCCTTCCAGAGAATGTGTGGAGCCCCAGGCTCTTCCTTCAATTGTGAATTCTTTCAAAGCACTTGTGTGGCTGTGCTGAGTTTGGGGAGGGTGATGACAATTTAATCTGGTTTAAACAAGCTGCTGTAGCCTGGCAGGTAAGTGAGGGCATTATTAACACAATCTTGTGTATTTCCTTAATGTGCCTGCTTTGTAATAGAGGAATTTTGCCTCCCTCCCAACCTTCCTGACCCCTTCCCAACCCTCCTGGCCCCTTCCCAACCCTCCTGCCCTTCCCTTGCTCCCGCACAGCCTTGCTGGGCTCTGCACCTGGCCGTCCACCTGGAGAGTTTGGGAGGAACCTTTGGAAAGCCCTGGAATCTCTCCAGGTGGTGAAGCCATTCTCAGGGCACAGGGAACCACTTGGATCTTGGAGTCTGCATAAAAGATTTCCAATTTCCTGGGCTGTGCTGGTCAAACCTCCAGGCTTTTCCAAGCTCTGTCTCTGCTGAGGAGTGGCTGTCGCCCAGGCTCTGGCTCAGAGCAGGGTTGGTTTTTCCCCTCCAAACCCTGGCACTGCCTTGCTGCACTCAGCAGTGACACAAACTCCTGTGTGAGTTCACTGACAGATCAAGCTCCTGTTTTGGGGAGAGAAAAAGGGGAAGTGGAACTCTGGCTTTTCATGTGCTTCACTGAGTCCCCGTGGCAGCTGCAGCTCCCTGTACCAACAGCAGTTTGCCCCCTCTTCACCCTGAACATTTCAAATGCTCCTGGTTTTTCCTTCGTGTTGTCCTGTGTGCAGGGCTTTGCACTCAGGATGAGGCAGGCTGCCATGCAAAATTGATGTTTGCACTTCTTGCCAGGGTTTCTGACTCAAAAGGGTTTCTGACTCAAAAGGGTTTCCCCCTGGCAGTTCTATCTCCAGATATTACCACCACATCTCCTCAAGTTGTAAAAGCCCCTGTATATTTGATGTCTTGTGGACTTTGACCAGGTTTCAAAGGGAGATTATATTTGCTGGGCAGGCTGTCAGTAGAATATAAAATATGAGTGAAATTGTAATTTTATGGCAGCTGCTGTGACTGTGTCACAAGCACTCTGTATCCTCACAGCCTGATGAAAAACCAGGCTCTAAAAGCATTTGATTGACTTTATTTTTTTTTTTTTTTCTAGTTAAGCCAGGAAAAAATCCTCAAAATCATGAACATGGTGAAAAACAAAGAAGTGAGCATTGAGGGAGCTCTGCATTTGGCACAGAGGGAGGGGTATGCTGAGAAGGTGAGGCTGCTGCTTTGATGCGTCTGGTGATGTGTTCAGATGTTCTGGAGAGCCCTGCTGAGTGAGGAGGGTGTGTGCATTGCTCTCGGGGACACAGTCCTGGTTTGGGGGTCACAAAGAGCCCAACTCCCAACCCAGCAGGGCAGGTACAGCTGGCTGTGCTGCCTGTGCCCTGTGTGGTGGCTGCTCCGTGGAAATGCTGGCATGGCCTGGGCTGGGGAGCTCAAACCCACACAAGGGTTGTTATTCCAAGGGTGGCAACAAGTCCTGCGTTAATAAATGTGGGGCAGAATCCCAGAAATGCAGAATTCCATTCTGGTTTGGGTTGGAAGGGACCTTGAAGCTCGTCCTGTTCCGCCTCCCTGCAGCTCCCACTGTCCCAAGCCCTGTCCAGCCTGGCCTGGAACACTTCCAGGGATCCAGGGGCAGCCACAGCTGCTCTGGGCACCCTGTGCCCACCCTCTCAGGAGGAATTCCTCCCAGTACCCCATCCAACCCTCCTCAATTTCAGTGTGAAGCCATTCCCTGTGTGCTGTCCCTCCATCCCCTGCAAATCCTCCCTCTCCATCCTTCCTGCAGCTCCTCCAGGCACTGCAAGGCTTCTCTGCTCCGCCCTCAGAGTAAAGAATTCCTCCCCCAAATTCAATCCAAACTCGCTCTCCGTCAGTGTGAAGCCATTCCCTGTGTCCCATCCCTTCCTTTGCGAATAATGTCCCTCTCCACCTTCATTAAGGTGATTAACAAAAGTCAGGAGGGTTTTTCCATCTGTCTCCACGTGGAATTCTCCTGCAGGGCTCCAGGGCTGTTTCTGCTCACAGAGAGAGATTTCACCCGAGCACAGCAGGGTTTGGGTGGCCAAACATTATCCCAGTGTGGGATGTGTTGCTGATTTCTGTTCTGTTTTCCAGGATCCCCAGGATTTGTTAACTGGGTCCCAATTTAACTTCATTATCTACAAATACAAACACTACCGCTGGCAGAAACGGATTCTGCAGGTAACCCTAAAAATTCTCACCTTTGGTGCAGTGTATAACAATATAACAAAGCCAGCTTCTGGCAACAACACCTGATGATGATTTCCTGCTTTCATGAAGTCAGGGACTAAGGTTTAATGGTTTTTTTCCTGGATTTCACTAAAACTTTTGTAGTTTGGACAGCATTTGTTAATGAACAAGTCCAAATCATGCATGCTACAGGGTGGATTTTATTTACTACATCTTAACTGTACAAAATGGAATTTTTCCAGCATTATCCACCCTTTTTTTTTGGAATGAAAAGATTATTTCTTTAGGCATAAAGTGGAAAAAGGGAGAGATGTGTAGCAGATGTGGAAGTTATCAGTCTGGGAATCTGGATTAGCTTAATTTCAGTTCTCTAATTACCAGCAGCCTTCAAAAGTCAGAGATAATCTTGAGAAAGGTTCTGCTTTGGAAGTTCCCTGCTATAAACCGGACAGAGGGAAAGGCCACGTTTGGTGGTGTGGTCTGTACAAGTTTTAACTTTTAACTTAGAACTGCATTTCAGAGGCTGAAGGAGTGAGGAACTGGATGAGTGGTTCTGCTGTTAGTTTGGGCTGAAGGGGAAGTTTCTGCACTGGCTTTTGAGATATGGAGAATTTAAAACGAAATAATATTCCAGAGTGATGAATTGATGCATATTCATCAAAAGAGACGTGTGGAAACACAGCTTACGAGGAATATCTGTCACTAAAACAAACATTGGGCAATATTTTGGTGGCGGAATGTAATTTTTCAATTATATTTATTCTGCTCTTTTATCTGAACGAAATTGTGCTTCTGCCTTTGCCTTTCAACAAAGATGTCCTCAGGTGATGCAGAATTTCCTCTTGCAGCTGGATTTCAGCAGCAGGACCATCTTTAACATCGAGAAGGGCACCATCAGGAAGCAGTTCCCTTTCTCCCAAGTCAGGGGCTGCGAGGACTCGGAGAGGAGGCGTTTCAGCATCCTGTTCCACGGCAGGCAGCACTACGAGCTGGAGGCTGTGTCCCTGGAGGACAAGAGGAAGGTGGGCTTGGCTTTGGGTTTGGGACGGCGCTGAGGGGAATAACAGCTGGGATGGGGGCACCCAGCAGGACCCAGGCACTGTGCAGGCAGGTGGGGCTGCAATTCTATTCACTGAGAAAAGCAAGGCTCAGCTTCCCAAGGATAATGTGATAATGTTTGCTGGGAATCGCAGGGAGGAACCTCAGAGAAAGAAAAAAACAATTACTATCCCATATATATATATATATATATATATATATATATATATACATATATATATGTATATATATATAAAAATTATATGCGATATATTATAATAATATATAAAATTATATTTTATATATAATAACAAATAAAACTTTTATATATAATATATATCAATATATAATAGATAAAATAATAATAGATATAATATATAATATATGTTATAATAATATATATAATATATGTCTTTTCTAGAAAGAAAACAATTTTAATCTAATATTTGGTAACATATATAAGTATATATTATAATAATATATAAATAAGATATTATATATTATATATTATATATTATATATTATATATTATATATTATATATTATATATTATATATTATATATTATATAATATATGTTATATGTTATATGTTATATGTTATATGTTATATATTATATATTATATATTATATATTTTTTCTAGAAAGAAAAAACAATTATAATCTCATATTTGCTAATTAATATAATATAATATAATATAATATAATATAATATAATATAATATAGCCACAGCATGGGGGGAGCTGCTCTGGAGTGTTAAAACAGGCAAACAGAGCTGGGGATGTGCTCAGCTGAGTCCTCATTGCAGCTTCCCAAGCACTTTTTGTTCTCTGTATAAGGTATTTCATAAAGTGCCCGATTTTGAGGATGAATGAGGATTGTCCTCATGCTGAGAAAAGACCCAGTGGTTCATCTTTGAGCATTGTCTGAGATTTTCAGCTGAATCAAGCGAGTGCTGCTTGGGCTTGAACTGAGCTGAAGAGAAAATTTGTCCTGGACTGCTTTGTGTGTGAATTAAAAAGTTCTGGCTTACAGTAACCCCTTCAGAGTAAAATTATATTCTCCTCAGACTGACAGGTTTAGAATAGTGGCCATAAAACCGAATTGCTGTTAAGGAGTTTTGCATCATAGAAAGCCCTGGGCTATTTTATGTTGATTTATTTTACCCATTTGATTGTGACTTTGTACTTGTAAAATCCAAATATTGATGTCTTATTCAAGGGAATTAATGTGGAAAATATTTTTTTCTCTGCTGCCACTTATTATCTAGATAATCTACCTGCTGAGCAGAGTTATTCAGAGCAATTCTTACAAGAGACCAGTGGAGTCCTGGCCTGGGAGAGCTGCAGAATGTGATGTGATCCACGAAGGGCTGCTGGATTTGCAGGAGAACACCTTAACCTCCACTGAATGGGTGAAGTATGAGCTCTGGCTTTCCTTAAAACTTCTGGTAGATGCATTTAGATTTGAATGTGCAGATAAGAACTTTATTATTTAGTTGTTTTTTAAAGTGCAAAGGTAGATGCCCAGTCTGCATGAGATGGAAGCACTGCAATGACCTGTCAGGGCAATAGAGTTACCCAAAAAACCAAAGTTGTGATCTGGAGCCTGCTGGGAGCATTGGCTGCACAAATCTCCAATGGTGATGGTGCTCAGGACAAATTTGATGCTGGGACTTTTTTCCTCTCTTCACTTTTCCCTCGATTCTCAGTAACCCAGTGGTTTTCCATGGTTTGCTCCCATTCTGCAAACAAACCTGAGACAGATCCTAAAACACCTGGAAATTTCTTAAACTGCCAAAGGAAAGAGAGAAGAAAAAATTCTGTCTAGCTAATGAAAAAAAAATTCATATTGTAATTATCTGCACAGGATAATTATCACAAAAGACTTCACACTTCACAGAAAATGATTTTAATTGCTTTTAAAAGGCTGCCACTGTATGTGTTGTAAACACTATCCTCCAGTGCATCCAGGATTTGTTACCTTGCAGCACTGAACAGGTTTGTTAACAAACAAAAATGGATTTTTATTTATCTTCAAACCCCTGGTTGTTTTCTTCTTGGTACTTATCCTCTCTCTTCCTCCTTTTTTTTCTTTTTTTTCTTGGTAAAGTAAGTGATGGTGGGAGCACCTGGAGATTTGATTAACCCATAAGTCCCTGCTGGAAGAAAGGAGAGATCAATGGCACTGCCAGCTCCATTAAACAATTCTTATCACTTTGACTGCTTGTATGGGAATTGATGCAATTTTTATTTTATGTTTAATTTGTTCTGGAGCAGCTATATTCGCTTAAATTCTTCACAGAACACCTTAATCAACCAGCCACACCTGGAAGAAACAGTGGAGGGAGAGTTTTGTAGAACTGCCACAATGATAAAGAAAGGCAGAAACCTTCCAGAAAAAGGAGGAGAAAAATGTTAAATAGCAATAAACCCACGGTAAAGCCCAAAATCCTGTTGGGACCTTTGTTAAAAAGAGCAGGGCAGAATTCCAGAGGAGAGGCCGAAGCACAGGACTCTGATGGAATGGAAGCTCTGTATGCTCCGGCCATTTCTTCCAGTATTAATTATAAATTAAAGAGCTTTTTCCCCCAAATTTTGGCAGAGTCACTTTGCTGGAAGCCCTCAGGAGCAGAATATTTTAACCCATTCCTTCCTGGGAATGAGAAGATCCAGGATGAGTTGCCATGGAGTAACAGGATAACAGGATTTCCAGGAGAGGGATATTGGGCTGGAAGATGGGGAACTAAATTTGGTGATTTGTTTATAGCTTGGTGGAGTGAAATCTGGAAGACACACAAACTCTGGAGCCTTAAACACTACTCAGTCACAGGTGGATTCCTGTATGGCTCAGAGTCCCAAAGATCCACTACCCCAAATAAATAAAAGGAGCAAATGGAGAGGGAGGGACAGAGCATGGCTGAAAAATTAACAGGACTTGTGTCATTCTGAATTGATGGTCAGATGTAATTCTAGCTCTCACTGGGCATGGCAGGCTGTTCAGATTTTATGTCACACTTTATTTGGGTGTCAGATGAAAGCAAGAAACTCTCAGATAAGAACACCTCACAGATTTTACGCTCTGCTATTGATATTTGTGGCCGCTCCGTGGAGGATGCTGTAGGAATGTGGAGATTTATCGCCATGGGAAGGTGCCAGGCTGTGTGAAGAGGACACCAATGAGCCGCGTGTGCATCCCTTGTCCCTCAGGTGCCTGGCAGAGCTGCGGGAGGGAGAGCTGACCTTGTACAGCCTGGGGCACAGGAGCCCTGCAGCCACCATTGCCCTGGCAGCCGGGAGCCTGGCGCTCGGCAGGGACAGCGCCTGCAGCTCCTTCTCCCTGCACAC
The DNA here is from genome assembly GCF_027887145.1 of Ammospiza caudacuta. Taxonomy (NCBI): domain Eukaryota; kingdom Metazoa; phylum Chordata; class Aves; order Passeriformes; family Passerellidae; genus Ammospiza; species Ammospiza caudacuta. The sequence goes on from NC_080607.1 coordinate 17,591,314, forward strand.
CGGGGACCACCGCTACCTGTGAGTACATCAAAGATCTGCCAAAGCACAGCTGGGGCTGCACTGCTCTCCACGGAGAAAAGCAGGGCACCACTTCCCGTGGATGTTTGCTGGGAGTCGCAGAGAGGAGCCTCAGAGAAAGAAAAAAGCCATTTTAATTTCATTGTTTGTGCCAAAGTAGAATGCGGCATGGAGATTGTTCACCCAGGGTGATGGGGTTTTGTTTCTTTGAGCAATCTCTGCCAGCTGTGTCCTGCGGGTCATGAGACAGTCACGAGATCTGGTTGGGTTGAGTAGATTCAGTTTAGATGTAGTGTGATATAATATAGAATAATATAGTATAATTCTTATCTCATATTTGGTAAAACATATATTATATATATATATATATATATATATATATATATATATATATATGGTATTATATATAATTATTATTTTTATATAGTATTATATATTATGTAATAATGGTATTATTATATATATAGTATCTATTATATATAATATAATAGTATTATAATATATTATATGCATAGTATTATATATTATATAATAATAGTATTATAATATATATAATATAATAAAATATAGTTTAGATGTAGTGTAATGTAATATAGAGTAATATAGTATAATTATTTTCTCATATTTGGTAATACATATATATATGTATATAATATATATATATATAATATATATAATATATAATATATATAATATATTATACATATAATATATATTGTATAATATTATATATATAATATTTACATATATGTATATATATGTATATATGTATATATGTATATATATGTATATATGTATATATATGTGTATATATATATGTATGTATATATATATATATATGTGTGTGTGTGTATATATATATAATAGAATATTGGGTATATATCGTTGCTCCTGTGTTTGTGCCAAAGTAGAATGCAATGTGGAGATTGCTCACCCAAAGCGATGGGGTTTTGTTTCCAAGCGCATCTCCAGACTGTTGGTCAGCAGACAGCCACAAGATTCTGCTCGGAGGAGTTGAGTGCTTGTGCAGATTCAGTTTAGATGTAGTGTAATATAAATATAGATAAATACAGTATAATAAAGTAATTAATTAGCTTTCTGATACCAATGGAGTACTCCTCATCATTCCCCCCTGCCATGGAGGTTGCTTTGAATACTCTACAGAGGTGCTGCAACACAAGCTCAGGATGGCCCAGAGTGAAAGAACATTCCTGGAGGAATGAGGCCGCCAGAATCAGCTGGATTACCCTGTGCTGGGCAGGACGCTGTTCACTCCTGCCGCTGTTTCTGGGTGATTTTTTCCTCCTGCCGCTGTTTCTGGATGGTTTTCCCGTTGCAGGCTGCGGGTCCCGCTGAGCGTGCAGAGCCGCTCCCCCGATGTCGCTGGCAGGATGCTCGGGCAGTGGCTGTCCCTGCTGGAGCGTCACTGCCAGCCGGGCAGCGCTGCCACCCTGCCCCCGGAGGGCTCTGCGGCCTGCAGCATCCCCGAGGCCGACTGTGAGGAGTTCGTGGCGCCTCTGAGCGAGCAGAGAGAGGAGAGTGCCCGCTCTGATGGCGGTTCTGCAAGCAGCGGCCCGAGCAAGCCTGCAGAGCCTGCAGAGGGACAAGCAGCCCAAGCAGGAGCTCTGCCACCTGCCCTGGGCAGGGCTCAGGTGCCACCAGCCCCTCCTGCCCTGCCACAGCCCTGCAGTGCCCCTCCAGCAGCCAAGAGAACCAAGGCCTTCCACTGGGATCCCGTTCCCTGGGACAAGGTGAGGATGAAACTGAGGGCAGCTGTCACCCTGTTTTTTAATGATTTTTCTCAGCCTTCTGATGTTGACATTCTTGTAGCCAACTTTCTCCCACACTTTCTGTAAATAACTCATTGTTTTGCATTCTTTTCTAGAAGAAGACAAATCTGATAGACTGTTGGTCTGTCCGGTGTCATTGGAGAGGTGGCACTGTCACCCTCCAATCTAACAGTCACTTTTGGAAAACTATAAATGTTGGAGTCAGAAAATAAACTTCCTTTTTTCTTCTTCACCTTGAGAACAGCAGTGTGAGCTTGTGTTCTTTCATGTCCTATAGGGACTGGCAGCTGTTAAAGATAAAAAAACCTAAATATTGTAGCCCATGTGACATGGGGAGTTATAAGAATGCAGCTGGGCCACAAAATGACCTGGATGCCCCTCTCTGTGTTTGCATGGAACAAAGGGCCTCTGTTCTCCTGGCTTGCTGTTTACCCTGTGTCCCTCCTGTATTTTTAGATCCAAAAATCTGTCTGGGCATCGTGTGACCCGTGCAAGAGGCAAATAGACGTGTGCAGGCTGTGTGAGCAGTTCCAGATCCAGGACACAGCAGTGCTTCTGGGCAGCGAGCCTCCGGTGAATCAGCACATCCTGCTGGACAGAAAAGTTGCACACAACTTCAGTGAGTGGATGCACAGCAGGGGCTGTGAGCTGCCCTCTGGGAGCCAGGCTGAGCCCTGCCTGCATTTGCTGCTTGTGCTTTCTGCCACTCACAGGCAGCGATCGAGGCTGGGTGGAAATCCTCTTTTCATTCAGTGCTTCTCTCTTCGTACAAGACCCCAGGGCTCAGCTGCTCCAAAGGGGCTCTTTGCTGTAGAGATAAACCCCCAAGCTGATTTGTTTAAAATCCAAACCTGGCTGTGGCACTGAGCTGTTGTGACCGTGTTCACAGAGGTTTTGGGTTGGGGAAGAGACGAGGATCTGACTCCATGTTTCAGAAGGCTTGATTTATTATTTTATGATATATATTACATTAGAACTGTACTAAAATAATAGAAGAAAAGGTTTCATCAGAAGGCTGGCTAAGCTAAGAATAGAATAGCAAAGAATGATAACAAAGGTTTGTGGCTCGCCTCTCTGTCTGAGCCAGCTGACTGTGATTGGCCATTAATTACAAATATCTAACATAAGCTAATCAGAGATCCACCTGTTGCATTCCACAGCAGTAGATAATCAATGTTTACATTTTATTCCTGAGGCCTCTCAGCTTCTCAGGAGGAAAAACCCTAAAGAAAAGATTTTTCATAAACGATGTCTGCGACAAGCTGTGATGCTGCTGTCTTGGGGCAGATGTGTAAAGCCATCCTCAACACCTGCGGAGTCAATTTGAGCCTCTGACTGCAAAGGCTTTTCCAATTTAATGGGCTGCAAAGCCCCCAGGAGCAGGCTGGGAGGCAGAACTTGCAGTGCTGAGCTGCAGTGGGGTCAAGGATCCTGTACATGGGGTGAGGAGCCTTTGGGGCAGCTCCAGGCAGGAATTTTTGTCTTCTCCCTGTCCAAGGGCTCAGCATCCTGTTCCTGAGCACAACCCTCTGCTCTCCTCCTTCAGGTGAGGTTCCACCCAAAGCCTGACCTGGAACAGCCTTTCAAAGCTAATGAAGCAGCTCAGCACCCAGCCCTGCTGCTCCTAACAGAATATTGTAAAGCTCTTTCATTCCCTTGACGAGAAGTGGTGGATGTTAAAGGAGCAGCAGTAATTGTTCTTCAAAGGGCACCCTGGTTTCTGCTACAAAGATGCCTCTCCTAAAATTTTCTATAACCTGGAGATGCTTTAAGATGGTTACATGTGTAAAGAATTTGGGGCAGTCAATTCTGAAGTTTTAATGATTTCATCTTGATGAATATGAATAAGAAAAAAAATGTATTTTGGAGAGCGTGTAAAGTTTTAATTGGGACATGTAAATGAAGATAACTCAGAAGTATTGCATCCCTTGACTAACAATTTGAAGGGTTAAAAGGAAGAGTGATGGCAAAGTGCTGTTGCAGATAAAAGAATCTTGTAATAGCACTTTTATCTACTAAATTATTGCAGTTTCTTTGAGGAAATGCCTTTCTTTTGCTTTGCAAATAGCACAATTCCTCCTTTTGATCCTGTTCCTCTCACAGCGTTTTTCACAGAGATTTTCTACATCCCTTTCTTAATCTTATCCTCATCAGTGAGAGTTTTGGCATATCCTTATTATAATGGACAGTGCTCAGATCAAAAGTTAATTTGATCCTGAGAATTCTGATTAATCTTCCTGCAAGTGCTGCAAACCACAGTCCTTAAATTAATGAATAAAACCATGAAGCCTTAAAATGCCAGTAGGTTCAAAATTCTGGAGATTGTGAGTGGAACACCAGAGGAAAATGAGAATTCTGAGACATTTCCATACTAAATTCAAGGCCAGTGTAGGAGAAAATATAAATTGAAATTAAGTTCTTTAGTGGATTATTGTTGAAAAAAGAAATTCCTGCCACACAGGGAGCAGGTATCAGTCAGAGACAAGAAAATCATCCTGAGATTTGTTTTTTCGTGATGATTGCTCTGTAAATTTAAAGAAAATATGAAGACTGAGATTTTGCCGTATAATAGCAGCTGCTAAATATTTTATATTCTGGTTGTTTGGGTTTTTTTTCCTTTCTTTTTTAATTCTGCTAAATATAGGTAAGATAGTTCAGTGATTTCCCTTGCCTTGAGCACTTCCTTCCAAGTAACCCCAGAATCTTTTTTCTCCAGACATTTTCCTTAAAAGTTTCCGTGTAAAACCAAGTGAGCTGAAGGACAAACTCTTCATCGTCCACGAGGAGAGTGGGGGGCTCACAGATGAGCAGATTACAGCACTGAGAAGGTAATTTTGGGGGGAATTGTCTGGGTTTGGGGCCTTTTGGAGAAGGCAGAATATTCTGCAAGTGAAGAGAAGTTTGGAAAGTTGGCTTGGAGAGGAGGAAGGCAGACAAGAGTTAAAGGAGGTTTGTGGGATATTGGGAATATTTGTGTGGCAGGGATTGGGGGTTTGGAGCAGAGTGGAGATTTCTGTAGCTGGACAGATTTCAGTGTGAGCAAACGATTGGTGTGTGAAATTCACTGGAATTTATCTTTTTGGATAGGTTGAGATGTAGAAAGAAAGGAAAGAAGTGGGATCCTGGAGTGGGATCTGTTCCATCCCAGTCCCCATGTGATACTTGGGCCATTTTAATAAACATTTTTACATGCAGAAGCTTGGTGTGAAACTCCTTGTAACTAAGGGTCTTGTAACTAAGGGCATTGTGACCTTCTGAGCCATGCACTGATGTGAGCTGAACTGTGTAGTAAATGAGAAAAATAAACAGCATCATCAAAAATCAACTCAAAAGTCCCATCTCAAATTCTTTCCAAAACTCCCCACAAGTGAATTATCACACTCAGGATTCAGTCCTGGCGCTGCAGGCTCAGTCCAGGATCTCCAGGCTGCTGAAACTGCTGTGGCATCACTGATTTATGGCCTCTGGGCTCTTTGCCATCAGACAATAATAATAATAATGATGGCAATGAAGCTTGAAATATCATATTTTTTTTTCCTTGAAGTCTTTCTTTGATGGCAATAGTGCTGAGGGAATATTCCCAGCAGTGGAATGTGTAAGAGATATCGATTGTTGCCTTGCTCTGTTGCTGAATAATTTCAAGGATTCAAACCATCCTATCTGCCTTCAAGGGTTCTGTCCCTGGGATTGTTGTTTACTGCCAAAATCGATGAATCTTGCATTGAAAGGAAACTGAATTTTTTTCTACCCCAAGAGTTTTGAGAGTGTAAAGTTGAGACTCATCCCAAAATGAGATATTGGATTATTCCCAAGGCACTGGGGAATGGCAGGAGCAGGAATTCTCCTGGAGCATCACCACTGCAGGTTCCCCTGGCACCAGGCTCTGTGGTGGGCTTGGCAGGACACGAGGAGGGCACTCAGCACTCCACCCACGGGCAGGACAGGAGTCCAAACAGGACAGGACAGGGCTGGAAAATTGCTCTCAGTGCAAATTGTACCTGTCAGGGGGTCTGAGCCAGGGCACAGTGTCAAAATCCTACCACTGGAGAGTGAAAAATACTTAAGGATGTCAAAATCCTTTTATTGGAGTGATGCCTTGTGCAGGCTGATCTAGAAGGCTGGGCAGAGCTAAAGAATAAAGCAGGGATTTATTCACAGGATCCCCTCCATGGACCCACCTTGGGCAGCACCAGAGCCCAGCCAGGGCTGCACCCAAGATGAACCAAAATGGCCCCAAAATGCACGGCCGGGCACGGGCTCTGTCCCTGGGATCAGCTCTGCTTCATTTGCACCTTGCAGTTCATTGTCCCATTGCAGCTTTAGCCCTGCAGTCCCACCCTGCTTGTTTTTCTCTCTGCAGCCCACGGGGTTTGTGCTCCTGGGCTGAGATTTGGCTCATTTGTCCTTGGTGCCCAGCTGGAGCAGGAATTGTTTTGTCTCCCTGCTCTGTGCACAGAGCTCAGCATCCCCTGATGTGAACCCAGACCCACGCACTAAAGCAGCACAGAATGTGAAAAACAGAAAAGCTAAAAGCTGAGGCATCAGGAGAGTGAAAATTACTTAAAACATGTCAAAATCCTACTATTGGAGAATGAAAAATACTTAAAGTCAAAACCAAAATTCCATTTTCAAGGCAGAGTGTCCTACTCATGCATCCAGTGGAAGTGGTGGGATATCATTGGGAACTTCAGGAATGAATTTGATACAGAAACCTCTCCATCTCTGGATGATTCTTTATCCTCATGTCTTACCATCAAAGCACTCCATGTCTCTCTAAACTTAATTTTTTTTCCAGAGAAATGGGAATCTTTTTCATTGTGCAAATTCCATTAGAGCTGCATTCATGTACAAAGATATTTATGGAATGCACGCACGTGGTTTTGTGCCTCCTTTCTCATGGCTCCCATTGTTTAATGCTTTAAGCTTTAAACCTTCCAGATAATCTGTTATTTCCATTTTCTATGCATAATGCAGCTAAAGAATTTTATGGGGTATCAGACTTCTGAATAAATGAAGATGTTTGCTGTCACCTTTTAAAATATGTTCTATGAATTTGCTTAAAAGCTCAAACTATTTTTAATGATGAGTAAACACCCTTTCATTTGCCAACAGCTAACTTATTTTTGAATGAAAATTCATTTTTTTCCTTGATGGTAAAGTGGGCTGAAAGGATTGCATTTTCATCTGCTACAATCTAGAGTTCATTCAAACCCCCAGCAATTTTACAATTGAAATGTCATATTAATTATTGACAACAGTAAAATTAATCTTGGTGTTTGTCCTGTGCTTAACATGCTAAAATATTTGGTTTTTTCCATCTTTGAGTAAACTCCCTGATTTTTACTGGAAATGTGTAGCTCTGCCCATGAATGTTTAATCACTCTTGCTGCAAATTTAGAGGTTTGTTTTAAGACAAAGAGAAGAGAGGAGACCTGAATACTTATTTCAGCTTCTTTACACTGCTCACACGCGAGCTGTGCCATGGGTTTGGTTTTTCTGAAGAAAAGCTGTGAATTCCCCCTGTGGTGGCTCACACAGGCAGGCACATCTCCAAAGGAAGGCAGCTGTGCTGCTGTGCTTGTTTTTCCAAGAGGAGGCGTATCTGAAAACATCAATCTTCTCAAAATCTGTGGCCCTGGAGGGTGTTGTGTGACCTCGTGAGGAAGCTGTGGGTCTGTGCTTTGCGCCGTCACTGCTTCAGCAATGAAAAACCCTGTAAAAATCAAGGTAAAGAGGAGAAACCCCCCCAGGCTGGGGTTGTTGGGGTGGCTGTGCAGGGCCAGGAGGGACAGGATGATCCTGATTTTAGCCCAGAATATTCTGTGATTATGGATTTACAGAGATGATCATTGTGGGTCCTTCCAACCCAGAATATTCTGTGATTATGGATAAACAGAGATGATCCTTGTGAGTCCTTCCAGCCCAGAATATTCTGTGATTCTGTGATAACGTCTTTGATAACAGAAATGATCCTGTGGGTCTCTTTTAGCCCAGAATATTCTGTGATTATGGATTAACAGAGGTGATCATTGTGCGTCCTTCCAGCCCAGAATATTCTGTGATTATGGATTAACAGAGGTGATCATTGTGGGTCCTTCCAGCCCAGAATATTCTGTGGTTATGGATTAACAGAGGTGATCCTTGTGGGTCCTTCCAGCCCAGAATATTCTGTGATTCTGTGATAATGTCTTTGATAACAGAAATGATCGTGTGGGTCTCTTTTAGCGCAGAATATTCTGTGATTATGAATTAACCAAGATGATCCTTGTGGGTCCTTCCAGCCCAGAATATTCTTTGATAACAGAAATGATCCTTGTGGGTCCCTTTTAGTGCAGAATATTCTGTGATTATGAATTAACAGAGATGATCTTGTTGGTCCTTCCAGCCCAGGATATTCTGTGATTCTGAGATAACAGAGATGATCCTTGTAGGTCCCTTCCAGCCCAGTAATAATTCAGTTATTCTTTGATAACAGAGATGATCCTTGTGGGTCTTTCCAGCCCAGGAAATTCTTTGATAACAAAGATGATCTTTGTGGGTCCTTCCAGCCCAGAATATTCTGAGATTATGAGATAACAGAGATGATCCTTGTAGGTCCTTCCAGCCCAGGATATTCTGTGATTCTGTGATAATATCTTTGATAACAGAGATGATCCTGTGGGTCCTTTCAGACCAGGATATTCTGTGATTTATGAATTAACAGAGATAAGAAAGGGTCCAACCTCTTTGGAAATCAGGGCCTGAACTCCTCTGTCTCATGGTTTCACCTTTTCTAAACTATTCTGTCATTCTAAATTCTCTGAATATCTGCAGGTGGGCATTCTGGCTGTTGGAATCATTTCCAGATATCCAGAGCTGTCTGCAGATCACTTTTGCTTCCCATCTCCCAGGTGGTTCCAATGCCTCCAAAGGATAAGCAGTAAATATGAAACACACAAACCACACAAAATGCAGGAGATTCCAGGGCAAGGAATGGCAGAATTATTTCATCAGAATGCCGAATGAGGAGGATCCCGAATTTTAATTTTCTCTTTACAGATACCTGCCCACACCCAAAGATGCAGAGAGGTACCTGTCCTTCAAGGGGCCTTGCTCAGAGCTGCACGTGGTTGACCAGTTCATGTTGGAGGTGAGGAGTTGCAATATTAAAAGACACCACATCCTATTTTTAGGGCACTCTCCAAGCTAAAACCACTGCAAGAAGCTGTTGGTTAGCACTTAAATTTACAATCTCACCCAGAATCAATATAAAAGGATTATTCTGATGAAGACTTGGGATAACAAAACGAGAACTATGGATCCCTTTGTGTCTTCATGTCACACTCTCTCCTCTTCCTACAGAGTATTTATCCTAACCTAGATCTAGATTCCCAAAATCTAGAAGCCATAATCTATAGAATTATAGGTATTTAACCATTTTTGCTCACAAGAAAGGATTGCAATGGATTTTAATCATGTCTGCCCAGGAGCACACAGTGAATCTGCAGAGTGTATCCGCAGAGTCAAGGCCCAGAATAAAATTAATAAATGAGCACAGAAATTAGGCAAACAATGGCACAGCTGAATTGCTCAGTAAATAATGAAAGGAATTTGCATGTTTTGGTATGAATGTGAGTTTTAATGCTGGTTCTGCCCAATTGTGTGCAGATGTGTAAAATCCCCCAGCTGGGCCAGAGGCTGGATCTGCTGCTCAGCGTCCGTGAGCTCCCCGAGAGCATCAGAGACCTGGAGCCTGTGAGTACAGGGCCCCTCCTGGGGTGTTTGTGATCCTGGCAGCCTGGTAAGAGAGGCCCAAATCACCTCAGTGCAGATTTCAAGGCTCTCTAGTTTGGGAGGATTATTTTTGGGGTTTTTTTCCACTTACGTGTTTAATATCATCCTTATTCCACCAAGGTTCAGGATATTGGGCATGGCAGTAGAATAGACTTCCACAAAAGAGAGAGAAAAGAACAGGAAAATATCTTCAACATTTTCTTTGGAGTTATTAAACTTTCCCCCTTCTTTGGATAAGCCAGAAGTGAATTTCACCATTAAAATTCAATTCCCTTCATGGGGAGGTTCTGTTCCCATGAGCTGAAAGAACCGGTCTAAGGCAAGGAGGAAGTTCATTCTAAGGCAAGGACAAATCTCCCAGAGATTTATTATTTATTTCCTGCAGACTGGAGGAGCTGCTCCCCCTGAGGATCACAGCTCTGGGCTGGAATTTTTGGGAGCCAGAGCTCCAGCCCCTCTCTGCCTTTCCCCAGCATGACCCAAACACACCAGCGCCAGTCCCATGACGGACCCTGCTGCTCCAAACCCTCCTCTTCCTGCCAGGTTTTGTCCATGCTTCGATTCACAACAAGCATTTCCACACCACCAAAATGTTTCAGAGGTTTTGCCCTCGTTCTGCACGGGAATGAAAACAAAATGTGGAATTTCTGTGAGAGCAAGTTGTCGTCCTTTGCCTGGCTGTGATTAAAAGCACAGCAGCACTGAGGGGAGCCCAGGAGAGGAGCAGATGGAAAGCACAGGGGAGGTGCAGACACTCCTGACCCTGCACCTTTGCTGTCCTCCACTGAAGCCCAGTATTGAATTTTTGGAAGTTATTCCAGTCACTGTTTGCTTTGATGGATATTTAATGTTCGCTGAAGAGCTAATTAGTGGCTAAGTGTGCTCTTACTCATGCTAACACGTATTTTTAAAGCACAGAATATACACCTGAAACCCTAAGGGACAATGTGAATTTTGGCTTTCGGCACCCTCTGGCCCTGAGCTGGGCTATGAATGCTTTAACAAAAGCTTTCAGTGCACCCAGGTGCTTCATCGTCTCCTGTTTTTAAATTTCTGTGTTGGTGACTGATGAAAAGAGGTGTGGTGCTAAAAAATACAGATTTTAAAACTCAAAACAAAATCCCCTTCTGTGCTTAAACCCCTAGAAGGGAGGCAGCTTTTCCCTGGGAAAACTGAATTACACTGAGTTTGAGCACAGGAAATTATTATTATTCTTCCTTGTGGGGAAACTGCGCTGAGAATTCTGATAAGAGCATGGAGCTGGTGCAAGTGGAAAGGAGGGAGGTGAGGGACGGAGCTCCAGGCTCTGCATCCCCTGACCCCTGGAATTTGGGCAGAACCCTTTTTGTGCTCGGTTGTTGTGGCGGGGCTGGTTTGGCAGCCAGGGAGGGTGTGACTCCTTTAGGGGTGGCTGTGCCAGCCCAGCTTTGTCCTGGGGGGTTTGGCCCTGCAGAAAATCCCTGGGGGATTGGGGACAGGGAGGGAAGGACAGAATCCATGGGTTTATCCCCGTTTTCAGCCTGTCTGAGGGAGCTCTGTGTGTTCCAGCTGATCACCCAGAACATCCAAGCCAGCAAGCAGCTGCAGTCCAGCCCCAAGTTTGTGGCTGTCCTGGAGTACATTTTAGCCATGGGGAACCACCTGAATGAAAAAGCTGGGAAGGAGGTGGCCAAAGGATTCCGACTGTCCTCTCTGGCCAAGGTGGGTAAATATCTCATTGTGATTAAAGCCATCCTGTCCTGAGGTGTGCCAGCATTAATATGCTAACAAATATTAGCATATTAATGCTATAAAATTATAAATGTAATTATTTTCAGTGTGGAGAGTCCTAATGAGGAGCTCACATTTTACCACCTGGCTTTGGTTACAAACTGCTGCTGAAGTCATCCTGTCCTAAGGTTTGCTAGCAATAATATGCTAATGTTTGTTAGCATATTAGTGCTACTAAATGATAAGTGTAATTATTTTCAGTGTGGAGAGAGGCAATAATTCCTAATGAGAAACTCACATTTTACCACCTGGCCTTGGTTCCAAGCTGCTGCTGAACCCTGAATCCTCTGGTGCCTGTGATCACAAGCTGTGTCCCCCCCTTTCAAGCAGCAGCTCTGCCTTTGTGCTGCTGAATAAATACACTGTGCCTCTAATGAGGCACATCAAAATGCTGCCTGCCCTGCTATTAAAATCCCTTGGCATGAGGAACTGTGTGTGACTGTGTTCACAGGGGTCCCAGGGAGAGGGGAGAGACAAGGATCTGACTCCATGTTTCAGAAGGCTGATTTATTGTTTTTTTTATATATATTATATTAAAACTATACTAAAAGAATAGAAGAAAGGATTTCATCAGAAGGCTGGCTAAGAATAGAAAAAGAATGATAACAAAGGCTTGTGAGTGACTGAGACAGTCTGAGCCAGCTGACTGTGATTGGCCATTAATTAGAAACAACCACATGAGACCAATCCCAGATGCACCTGTTGCATCCCACAGCAGCAGATAATCAATATTTACATTTTGTTCCTGAGGCCTCCCAGCTTCTCAGGAGGAAAAATCCTAAAGAAAGGAATTTTTATAAAAGATGTCTGTGACAATTGTGTGAGCTGCAGGCCCTGGTTAGACGCCAGGTATGAGCCAGGAATGTGTGTGTGTGAAACAGCAACATGAAAAGGAGAGGTTTCATTCATTGTTTTCCATTCTTGCCAAACGTACCTGGGTCTATCAGCATCTCTGCTGCTCGTTTTCCATGTTTTATTTATTTTTTGAGGGCTGGGAGCTCAGGATGTGCTGTTGCTGTGCTCTGTTGCAGCTCTCCCTGCTGAGGGGCAGGGACAGGACCTTCACCCTCCTGCACGCCCTGGTGGAGCAGATCCTGTCACACCAGCCCGAGCTGGCCACCTTCCCCCAGGAGCTGACCAAGTTTGAAACTGTTCCTGATGGTGAGAGGGGGGCAGGGGGGAAAATAACCAACAAATAAAAAATGAAGTCCTTCCACTTCTATGCTTATCACTGTAAAATGGTATTATTATTATTATTATTACCATCATCATTATTATTATGTTATATTATATCATTATATTGTATAATTTTATTAATGTATTATTATAAGTATTATTATAATGATAATATGATTTAAAATTCATTTATTATTATAGTTACAGATATTATTATAATTATTATTATATGTTTTTCCCCTCTCTCTTCCCTTCCAGCATCCATGAAGGGCCTCAGTGCTGAAGTTGATGGTATGTAAATGTGGTTTCTACATTTCATGCTCTGTGCAGTCATTTGGAACAGGTTTTCACTGCACCTCTGTGGCTTGTAAAGAGAGTTAAAGGTTCAAAACATTGAGGTGAAAGAGTTGCCATGGAGATGCTTAACCTGCCCTGTTACTGTGAGGAATTAAAAAAAGAAAAGAAATACTGAAGTGTGTCCAGGTGGTTTAGAAATGTAAAAAAATGTGCTGGCCACGGTAAATAGAGTTTATCATAAAATACAGAGGTTAAGTGGGACCAGTGCTCCATCACAGGGATGGCTGGGAGAGTCCCTGGGAGTGGGAATGCAGCAGGAGAAACTTCCAGGAGTTCAAGAACTTTCTGGAAACAAACTGGTTTCCTGCTCTGAAAAGGACTCCAGTGAGGTCAACAGGGGCGTCAGAACAAGGTTGTTCAAATGGAAGATGGATTTTGTGGGATGGTTCTTGTGGGATGGTTCTTGTGGGATGGATTTTGTAAGATGGATTTTGGGAGATGGATTATATAGGATGGATTTTGTGAGGTTGATTTTGTAGGATGGATTTTGTAAGATGGATTTTGTGGGATGCATCTTGCAGGATGGTTCTTGTGGGATGGATTTTTGTAGGGTGGATTTTGTAGCATGGATTTCCATCTCCCCATGGAACAGTCCCATGAGCTCAGTGGGTTTTACACTGACCCCTTTGAGAGCTGACAGCAGAGTGCCAGTGGGTGGAAATGATGTTGATTATGTTGAAATCTATCACAATCAGTGTTTTGAAGGTGGGTATTTGCCATAACTCCAGGCCAATATTGCCAATTTCAGCCATTGGTAACAGATCTGAATAATGCTCACTCTCACCTTTGGTTTTACAAACCTTGAACCCCTTCTGGGCCCTGGAAGCAGCTCGAGGCTCCTGCAATGTGTTTTATCCTGCTCCAAACATTCCAACCCAGGATGCCCTTTCCATGGCTGATCCCAGTGCTCAGCCTAGGGAAGGGAAGGGCAGATTTATGCCCCACACTCTCAACCTCTTAATTTTCCTGCACCTGCAGGGATGTGATCCCATTTTTCCCTGAGAAAATTCCTCTTTCAGGAGCTCCACCTCCCACCAGGAGCTTAATGCTCCTGGATAAATGTGTTGCAGACCCACAGTCTCTTTTATTGTCCCAAATGAGACAATTGCAGCCCTTTGGACACCTCCTCCTGCTGGTGAAATTCCTCATTTTCTGTTCCTTTTGTCAGTCTTAAAAAAAGAGCTGGAGAACCTTATCCGGAGCAGGAGGCTCCTCAAACCCAGAGCAAGCAAGGCAACAGCCCAGGAGTCCCAATTCTGCAAGGAGCTGAAGGTAAACCCACCACAACCTCCCTGTGGGCTGGAGTAAGGGAGGAGTAACCTGGGAGTTAGTGCTGACGCCTGGGAACGAGGAGAATTTGAAGAAAAGTGGATTTTTATTCCCTTCTGAGGGTGTTTCATGCTGTAATCTGCAGTTTGGGAAGGGCTTTCAGGGTTTTTGCACCTCCTGTTTTCCCTTCCCAGGCACTCCACAGTTTAACCCAATACTTTATCATAATTTTAAATGTTTTTCGGAATTTAAAAAAGAAAACAATTGAAAATGTGGGTGTTACAAACAAGGCAAAATGAAGAAATTTTATTTCCAGGCTTGTTTCTAAAGCCCTCTTTCTGCCCCTTAAGCACCTGGAACCAGCAGTGTTTGCTGCACAGGCAAAAAAGCCAAATATTCTGGAAATCAGGACCTTGTGATGCCTCTCTGGTTCTGCCGCTTTGAATGGATTTAGGTTTTGTCATTTTATAATACACTTAAAATTCTCTAACGTTAATATTTCTTTTTATTTTTTGTCTTTGATGTTTTAATTCTTGAAAGTAAATGTGGGTGCTCCTCTTTTGTGAAATGTGAAATTTTTATGACAAGAAAATTTCGCCCTGAATGATTTTGTTTTCACTGCTGTTTAATTCCTGCTTTAATCCTGTGCTCCTACAGCAAATTAAGAAGTTTTATTTTGTTACAGGATTTAATTCAGAAATATGAAGGGGATCTCTCCCAGCTGTCAAAAAGATGTGAGGAAATGAAGAAGCTTTATAGCAGCGTACTGGTACATATCATAGTGAAATGCAATGAAAATAAGGCCACATTTCTTTTTTAAAAGGGAAGAAAGGAGGGGAAAGGAGTGCAAGAAATTTCCACTTGCCTTATATTTCCACTGGCTGTAGGAAAAGAAAGAAAATCCCATATTTAACGGTGGTCAGAGATCTTAAGGAAAGGGACAGAAATGCAGTGATAACCTCTGGAACTGGAATATCCTGGTTCTGGGATTGGGATATTTTGTAAAAATTTTCTTTAATGAATAGATCCATCTATTCATTATTAATAGATTCATCTATTCAGAGCCAGAAAACTTGAGGATTTGTTGAATTTTCTCCTCTTCAGCTGGAGATTTGTGGTCCAGCCAGAGAGATTAACCCAGGTTACTGAGGTGGTTCAGTGACAGCTCCCCAGATCACTTTTGTCTGGGATATTTTGGGTCTCAGCTCCCTGGAGATTTCAGCCAGCTCAAAATTTGCTTCTTCCTCCTCTTCCCCTTCTACTTGTACCTCTTATTCCTCTTATTCTTTATATTAACAATAATGGAGGTGTTTCGGTTTTCTCTGCCCTTTAGGCTTTGCTGAGCTCCTTGGACCACCCAGGCGTGCAGGGGTTCAATGTTTTTATTTCCATTTGCAGGTGAGGTTTGGGGAGCCGGCAGACCTGGACTCCCAGGAGCTCTTTGGGTGGATCTCCTCCTTCGTCTGTGAGTTCAGGAAGGCGTGTGCTGAGCTCACACCATGAGAACACACATTTCATGGACGTGAGGGAAGGAGGAGCCCAGGAATCAATTTTTAATTGGTTTATTCTTTACTAATAAGCAGCACCTTGCCAGTCCCACCTGCGCAGCACAACACCTTGATTCTGAGAGACATTCAATTCCAAATATGTAATTTTATGTGATATTTAACCTGCTATATCCCAGGTCGCTGATGAACCTCTCAGTTTTGTGCTTTTGTACCTTGAGATTCCCATATATTGAAAAAAACCCACTTCTGACCTTTTATAATTCCTCCTTTCCTTTGAAAACCCCAGCTTCTGACCCAGTTTTAATTCTTACTG